>NW_026000206.1:13000168-13005918 GCF_001458135.2 Marmota marmota marmota
CTGTCCTTCACCCTCCACCTGTCCTTCACCCTCCACCTGTCCTTCACCCTCCACTGCCCATCACCCTCCACCTGTCGTTCACCCTCCACCTGTCTATCCATTCCACATCGTCTGCCTTATTTTTGTGCATTTTGGTCAGTAAATGCCCTTCAAGCTGGTCAGTAGGTGGTGGTGAAGGTTGTCTCCGGTTCCTGGTGTGTGAGTTTCACTTACAGGAAGTCCCATGGGGCTCGCCCTCCCACATGACTGTGCACAGTATGACACACACCAAGTGATCACATCAACCCAGATAACCCAGGGAGATCCCAGGAAGATGGGGTGCTGGGAACGTGTGTGTCAGAGCACACTGTGAGAGTGTCCAGGGGAGCCTCGGAGGGTGTTCCTCTATCAGGTGCTGCTCAGTGCCTTGGCAGAAATCCTGGAGCAGCCTCCGCTGTGCCTCTGGACAGTGTGCTTGGTTCTCTTTGTTGTTTCTCATTCCAACTTTCCTCGTCAGTGCTGCTGTAGCACTTTTTACAATTTTGTGTTAATTATTTCAGTGGCTGTTTTCCTATCACCTTCTCGGGGTTGCCATCCACTCCTTCACACCTGTGTAAAGTCATACCACTCACGTGAAACACCCAGAGCGCCTGGCACCCCAGGCCCACGGGCCCCTGTGCCAGTCCCAGGGGACCCCGATTCCCAAGCAGTGCTGAGGCCCTCCCTGAGGGAGTGACGGCCGCCAGGCCTCCCAAGTTCCCCAATCTTCTCAGAGCATCTGATTTCTCTTTCATTCTCGAAGACTGTTTTCTTAGGTCCAGGGAGCTTCTGGGTGGCCTGGATTCCCCGTGGGGCCTCCCAGTCCCAGCCCTTGGGTGGAGCTTGTGGGACACACTGCCAGTCAGAGGGTCTGAAGTACCCAGACGGGCGGCTGCCCATCTTCTCAGCAGATGGCAGCTCTGTGGGGCCCCTTGCTGGCCCAGGGTGGTGTGCCGGCCTGCAGGTCAGACCCCTCTCTGCTCTGGGGGAGCTGTTAGCCAAGGGCTCTTTGAGGGGAGTGTCAGCCCACCAGGATGAACTGCTGTCCGGGAGGACCCTGGCTCCAAGTGACAGCTCTCCCAACAGCCAGAGGGCTGGAGGGGCAGAGGCCCTCACCCTGTGGCCAGGAGTGCACAGTCCCGGGACAAGGACAGACAGGAGGGGCACCACCCAGGCCCTGCTGGGCAAGTCCAGAGGAGACTTGAGCCACCAGCGCCCGGCCCAGGGACTCTAGGGACAGTCCAAGTGGTGTCGCCGATAGCCTGTCCTCACTGCCAGGAGTGAACCTACCCAGACCCCCTCCACCCTGGGTTCCCTGGGGCCAGTGGTCTGCAGCAGACCAGAGCAGCCACAGGCCCACTAGCAGCTCCCAAGGGGAGCAGCCGGGCTCCTGTGGCCATGCTCACTGTCCATAGGGGGTGCTGCTCCATGGGTCCCCTGGGCCTCCTCTCACTGCCCCAAAGATGGCTTGAAAACCAAGCTGCCCCTCTTGGAGGTGCAGCCTGTGCCCACGGCCGGCTGTCAGCGCCCTCTGCTGGCCATCAGCGCCCTCTGCTCTCTGGCAGGTTCTACCTCATCAGTGGAGGCGTCCCCTTCGTCATCTGTGGGGTCACTGCTGCCACAAACATCAGGAATTATGGGACCGAAGATGAAGACACAGCCTAGTGAGTGCTGGCAGCCAGGAGAGTGGAGGGTGGGCACTTGCAGCCACTTTCCTGGCTCCCCCCAGGCAGGTGCCCACAGTGGTATCCAGCTGTCAGTGACCATCCCCAAGGTGCCTGTGGTGAGGACCCCTGGAGAGGAGCTGCAATCCTGGTCCCTGAGCCCCGAGGCCACTCAGAGCTGTGCCCCACGCCCCTCCCCTGGGTGTGCAGAGCCCTCTCTTCCCTGCAGACTCAGCTTCCCACGGAATTCTTTCCTTGGCCACCCAAGGCCTGGTTTTCTCTACATAGGAAAAGTCTGGGGGACAGATGACAATTTGGCCACACCACCAATGTCACCTTCCCCAGCCTCTGACCCTCCTCCCTCTCAGCACCCACTCTGAGCTTCTCCCTGGGCATAGGACATCCAGCCTGCCCATGAAGCCCTGCTCTCAGGCCCCTTGTCCCCAAACCCCACCTACCCCAGCTCTGCCTCTGCCACCTCCCCTCCCAGAACACAGTCCCACAGTCCCGCTAGCCCCCCGTGTATGCAGGACTACCAGTTGACCAGTCGGATCACAGATGCCCATCCAAACTGTCTCAGTGTCACCAAGATGGGGTGGCAGTCAGCCAGGGCCTGCATCTCAGCACTCACGGGCCTCAGTGCCCTGCACCTTCCCTTTTCTGTTTCCTTACCACAAAAGTAAAGCAGCCAGCTGAGGTCCCTGGCCCCAGGAGCTCGGGAGCAGGTGCCCAGGGGCTGCACTCACCCACGTCTCCCTGCAGCTGCTGGATGGCCTGGGAGCCTAGCCTGGGCGCATTCTACGGCCCCGCTGCCTTCATCGTCCTGGTCACCTGTGTGTACTTCCTTGGCACCTACATCCAGCTGAGACGCCACCCGGAGCGCAGGTACGAGCTCAGAGAGCGCTCGGAGGAGCAACAGCGGCTGGCGGTGCCTGAGGGGGGCCACCGCCACGGGGCGCAGCCCTGCACAACGCCTGCCTGTGACCCACTGGCCGCCTCGCAGCTGCAGAATGAGCACTCCTTCAAGGCCCAGCTGCGGGCTGCGGCCTTCACACTGTTCCTCTTCATGGCCACCTGGGCCTTCGGGGCGCTGGCTGTGTCTCAGGGCCACTTCCTGGACATGGTCTTCAGCTGTCTGTACGGCGCCTTCTGCGTGACACTGGGGCTCTTCGTGCTCATCCACCACTGTGCCAAGCGGGAGGATGTGTGGCAGTGCTGGTGGTCCTGCTGCCCCTCCCGTGGGGACGTCCCCCAACAGCCCAGCACACACCCCACGCTCGATGCCAACGGGGACGTGCTGGGGCACATGGCCTGCCTGCAGGACTCACCGTGCCCTGGCCAGGCAAGGGGCTTCAGCCACCCAGCACCAGGCCACTGCAAGATGACCAACCTGCAGGCCGCCCAGGGCCACGCCAGCTGCCTGTCGCCAGCCACCCCCTGCTGTGCCAAGATGCACTGTGAGCAGCTGATGGAGGACGAGGCCCACAGTCACATGCCTGAGGGAGAGGCCTTCCTACATGAGCCCCACCTGCACAGGTGCCTCGAGGGCAGAACTAAGCCCCACTACTTCCACCCTGCTGCCTCGGCCCCACGGGAGTACGCCTACCACATCCCATCCAGCCTGGACGGCAGCCCCCACAGCTCCCGCACAGACAGTCCCCCCAGCTCCCTTGAGGGCCCGATGGGGGTGCACACTCTGGCTTGCTGCACCCCAGGCGACCCCTTCCCCATGGTCAGCCAGCCTGAGGGCAGCGACGCCAGCTCTGCCCTCTATGGCTGCCCACCACGGCTGCCTCCAGGCCCAGCCCACTTGGAGATGCTCCGCAGGACACAGTCCCTGCCCTTCGGAAGCCCTGGCCAGAACGGGCTGCTCAAGGGTGACATCCGAGAAGGCCTGCCGTTCAGCACTGATGGGACAGGCAACATCCGGACGGGGCCCTGGAAAAATGAAACTACAGTGTAACTGGAGTGGGAGCACATGGGCCTCCCCAGAGCCACCATGTCCCCAAGGAGCTTCAGCACTTACAGGGGCCATCTGCCATCTAACAGGGACTGGGGGTCCCCAGTGACTGGGCCTTTCAGATGTGGCTCAGACGCCATCACCAAGACCCTCTTTGTGAAGACCCCAGGGAGAAACACTCTGGGCCACAGCTGCACCAGCCCAGGTGGGCCTGGCTGTCCACGTACTGTCACCCACTCTCCGTTTGTAGAGTCCAGTCCCCAGGGCAGCCCAGAAACACAGCATGGGATTCTATCAAAGGAGCCCCCCAGACCCCAGGCCGAAAATGCAGGGCGGTGACCAGGAGCCCTCAGCAGGGCCCCTGTGGACATTCCCAGGTGTTCAGTGAGGGTGTTCTGAGTTCATTCCAGAGCGGGGGCTGCTGCTTCTCCAGAGCACGCTTATGCTGAGCACTGTCTGCAGACCCCTCTGCCATCCTTATGTCTGTCAGCTACATGTGGGGCACCCACAGGAGCCCCTGCCCACTCCCTGCCTCCAAGCCAGCCCTGCCCTGGAGGTAGCCCACCCTGTAGCCCGAGAACACCTTGGGTGCTAGAAGATGAGCCCCACTCTGGAGCTGTGGGGAAGAGCAGCTGATGGCTGCCGGCCTTCATGGGTGGGTCTCGAGGCCGTGCCTCTGGAAGATGCCCAGATCCTTCTCGATGGAGATTCAGCTTCCTCCACCAGCCACTGTCAGGCCTGGGTTCTGCTCCAGTGTGGGCACACACTAGCAAGTTCCCTTGCACAAGGAAGAGGGGCTAATTGGGGGTGAGGTCACCAGACAAAATTTCTTTTTCTCTTTTGCATTTCCATGAATATCTAGGAACAAAGCCCCAAATCAAAGGACAGATGTTGATGACGAGGAGTCTGTTATGGAAGCAAGTGACCCATCCCTGGGCAGTGTCCTCCCAAGGCAGGAGCCCATGGGTCCGGGGGGCGTGCCTATGAGATCACACAGCCCTTCCATTCCTTCTCCCCTCCCAGTCTGTGGCACATGCGCACACACACACACACACCAGAACATGTGCATACATGACCAAGTGCAGACACACATTCAGTGTGCACATCACACACATGCATGAGAGTGCCTGTACTGTACACAATGTGATGTGTGTGCGTGCAGGTACATGCACATGCCATGCACATGCCATGCACATGTGCACACAGAGAATTAGGTGTTTTCCAGCTGCCCCAAGCATGGGTTTTCACTGCAGCTGTGGGTGTCAGCAGCAGAATCTGCTGTCTGTGTGCTTCACCCATGTGCTCTGCTCTGCCAGCTGGGCAGGTGGCTTCAGGGGATCAGAGCTTTCTAATGCGCATCTCAGAGGAGAGGGCATGGATATGTGGAGTGCCTTCAAGCAGGTGCTCTGCAGCATTGTGGTGGGCAGCCATCCAGAGGCCGGCACTTGGTATCTGAGCGAGAACCTGGGACCCAACACTTGGAAACCCAAAAGAGATGCTGTGACTCCCACAGCACCTGCACCCAACATGGACTCCTCCATGCAGACAGTCAGCACCAGGCAGCGAGGGCCACCAGGCAGGGTCAGTCCCTGTCACCGTGCACCTTCCCGCCTGCTTCCATAGCGACACGTGGACCCTGACGGTCTGCTCCAAAGCATACCTTCCTGAAAATACAGTGTTTGCCATTGTCTGTCCTGGGTGAGACTGGTCAATAGCATCCCGTGTGTGTCTCTCGCCCCTGACGAGAAGGAGGGTCCAGGGGATTTGAGCCTCATTCAGTATGCTCCCCTGGGCCCCTCATGTCCTTTCTGCCCTCAATGCCCCTGGCAGAAGAGAGAGCACCTCATCATTCGACCAAAGAATTCAGCATTAAACACTAACTGTGTTGCTTTTCAATGTTGATTCAGCCTCGTGGGTCCGCGTGGGACCAGTGTGTGACACTCCACCTGTGCGTTGTTTTCAGTGTGTAGGCTCACGTGTAGCTGCACCAGGAACGCCTTGGAACAGGAGGGCCGCCCACTGCCCCTGTCTGCAGCCTCCATGTGTCTCTTCCCTCCTGTGTGTGTGTTTGGGTGTGTGAGGCGTGCTGTCTGGGCGGGGGGGGGGGG
>NW_026000206.1:13007019-13027455 GCF_001458135.2 Marmota marmota marmota
GGGGGGGGGTATGTGCACGAGTGTGAGCACACGAGAGTACCCAATTGGGAGCTGACCTTCATGTGCGTGTGTGTGTGTGCATGTGTGCACATAAGCACACGGATACCTTCAGAGACAGAGCATTGGGCGCCCTCTCTACCCTGGTGTGTAACCCCACCACACAGGGATATCCATCTAAAGTGGCAGAGTAGAGAGCCCTGCACCAGGACCCTGTGGCTCTGCAGCTCCCTGAAGCAAGGCCCCAGTCCAGCCTGGGACGCCAGAGCCGGTCAGTGAGTCTGCCTGCTGGGGTGCCAGAGCTGGTTAGTGAGAACAAGAGCCCCCTGGGCCCCTGCCTCCCCCAGGAAGTCTTATGAGGGTCCTACAAATGAGTTGGCCAGGGAAGAACTGGTGGGGTCAACCCCACCTGCAGAGGCAAGACTCAGACTCTCTGAGTGGCAGGAGCCCAAGGAGCCCTTTGAAGACTTGGAGTTTATGCTAATGAGGTGATGTAGGGCCCCCAGGGAACCTCAGGATAGGGCCTGTCACCAGAGACACCAGAGATGGGGTTGGAACCCTGTGGGGAGGAGTTGGTGACCCCGCTGGTGGAAACTCTTGTGCAGGACTCAGGAGCCCCTTACATGATCCTCAGCCCTGTGCAGAAGAGAGCGCACCTCACCTCATTGGCTGTTCAGCTGTAGCTTCCATAATATCCTTTAGAATAAACCTATAAACCCAATAAGGGTCTCCCTTACCCAGGCCTCTGTGAAATACAGTCCTTGCAGACTTCACCTAGTTCAGAAGAGTGGTGCTGGTGTCGATGTGTCCTCATGGAAGAGGGAAGTTTGGTCACAGACACACATGGGCACATGGGAGTCGCCACGTGAGGGCAGAGCAGGGACTGCAGTGTCATGCCACAGCCAAGGAACGCTGGGGGCTGTGGTAGCCAGCAGGAGCCTGGGAGAGGCCCACCTTGTGGCCTGGCCAACACCTGGACTTTCTAGACTCTGGCCCTAGGATTGCCGGAGACCAGTGCTGGATGAAGCCCTTCACCACAGCAGCCTTGGAACATGAACGCAGACACCCACCCCTCTGCAGGCGAGGCCCTACGATGAGCCTCCCACCGCTGCTCAGTGACAGTCCACTACCCGTTTCCACCCCAGGCCTCTTTGCTCTCTATGTCTGCTTCAGGGCCTTTGCCCTGGCTGTCCCTCTGCCAGGAGTGCTCCTCCCCAACTCTGCATGGTTGCTTCTAGAAACAGGCCAAATGTGACCTCACATACACCTGACCTCCAGCATCCCTATTCTCTAAAGTGCTTTTTTCCCTTCAAAACACCTGTCAAGTCCTAATATAAGGTCTGATTTATTCTTTGCAGTTATGTCTGGAGTTGTTTATGGAATCCTCGGCCAGAGGGCTGGGCTCCGGTCCAACAGGCCAGGTCTGGACGCTCACCATGACTGCGCAGTCAGCACAGGGACAGTGGTGGAGACACGGTGAAGGAGTCTGCTCAGTGTGGCCACACTGGGAAGGAACGAGGGCTGGTGTCCTAAGCCTTCTTCAGGACACTGTATGGAGGAAGAACTAGGGAGGGGCCACAAGTGTGCGTGGTCACTCAGTCTTGGTTAAACTGAGGTCCGGCTGACTGCTAACTGAATGGTCCTGATGGCACCGGGAGGTCATCATTGTTTGAGGGGCAACTTTGGCTTCTGTCACAAGATGATCCACATGCAGACCTTGCTGCTCCCGAAACTGGAGATCAGCTGGGGAGGAGAAATGGCTCAGAGAGAGCGAGAGCAAAGGGGAGAGAGAGAGAGAGACAAAGAGAGGGGACAAGGGAGAGAAAGGGAGAGAGGGGATGGGGAGAGGGAGAGAGGAAGACCGGAGAGAGGGGGAGATGGAAAGGGGGAGAGAAGGAGGGAGAAGGGGAGAGATGGAGAGAGGGAGGGAGAGGGAGAGAAAGGGAGGGAGGGACAGAGGGGAGAGGGGGAGAGAGGGACATGGAGAGGGAATGAGGGACAGAGGGGAGAGGGGGAGAGGCAGACAGGGAGAGAGGGAGGGAGAAAGAAATGGAGAGAAGGAGGGAGAAGGAAAGGGGGAGAGAAGGAGGGAGAGATGGAGACAGGGAGGGAGAGGGGGAGAGGGGAGAGGGGGAAAGGGAGGTGGCGGGAGGGAGAAGAGACTGGAAACAAAACAGAGCTCACCAGGACAATGACCAGAACCTGCTTTGAAACTCCAATTCTCAAGGAGCCCCTGTTATAGAATCTACTTTAAAATACATTAGCATAAGCTGTGGCAAATAACGAACTCAGGCCCCCTCTTGGGGAAGACCAAATATCTTAGTTCTCAAATGATTTCCAAGAGTACTTTCGCAAACAGAACAACAAGCACATGATTTAAAAAAAAAAAAAACACATAAATAAAAAGCAGCAGAAACAACAGAGCTAAGGAAAATACCCACAAGGGTTCCCACTATTGGAGTTTTCAGACACATGCTTAACTTGCTCACCATACTCAAGGATATAAAAGATAAGGCTGAGAATTTTGGCAAAGAATCCAAAACCTTTAATGATCTAATATGATTGAGTTCTATACTCCCCCCCACACACACACACACAAAAAAAAAAACTAAAAGAATTCAATGAATAGATTGAATTGTAGATTAGACAAAATTAAAGACAGAGTTTGTGAATTAGAAGATAGACCATATGAAAATATACAAAATAAAGTGCAAAAAGAAAATTCAGAAAAGAGAGCAAAAGATGTGGAGAATAGTATGAGCAGATCTATCATAAATGTAGTTGGAATACAAATATTAAGGCCTTATGGGTGCACTAAGAGAAAGGGGGTGAATAGAGTATAAGAAAAAGTGGTTGAAACAATATCTAAAGACAAAACTTTCCAAAATTGACTAAGAACACAAGCCAGGGATTCCAGAAGTTCTACAAACTTGCAAATGAACAAAGATGAAAAACAGATACAATAACAATGCAACTTAAGACAGAAGAAAGAAAAAGGAACATAGAACAAGGGGAAAAAGAAATTAAGTGACAGATTTAATGCAAATATATCAGTAGTTAGATTAAATATAAACACAGTAAATGTCCCAGTTCAAACACAAAAATGGTCACGCTGGATCTCATTTACATCTTTATGTCTCTGATTACTGTTAACAAAATCTACAACTTAAATATCAGGATATAGGAAGGTAAGAATAAAAGAATAAACAAAAGTCTTGCCTAATCAAACACTGCTGATTTTGGCCCTTGAATATTTTCCCAAATACTTTTTAGGGCAAGAAGTATTTGCCCAAATTCACAAAAAGTGCATTTCATAACGATAATTTCAATAGGAAAATTTAAAACACCTTGTGCTTTGCATGTGTAACAACAAATACATCAGAACAGGCTGACTTAGCAGAAGCCAGTTCTCATCACAGAAAATGGTTATCACTTACCTTTCCAGGGCTAGAAGAACAAACAGACTAAAGGAGAAGGGTATGGGGCAGTGAAGACAGGAGCCCTGTGAACTCAGGGTTGGGAGAATATGGGGCATGGGGAGCGTGTACCAGGGAGCCCATCCAGGTGACCAGGAAACACCCCACAATTGGAATTCAAGAAAACATTTGACCTGAGTGACCAGAACATGGTGATGTCAACCCCTGTCATGCTAAAATTGTGCCTAGAGAGAGAGCCGCGAGAGAAGAGGTCAGGAGAGAGGATCAATGGTCAGATCAACACCCACCTGGAGAACAGAACAGAACCCCCCCCCCCTTGGCAGAAATTCAAAAGAACGAAATAATACAGAGAAGAGCAGAAATTAATAAACTAAAATGACATGTTCTATAAAAAGATGAATGAAGTCAACAGCCCTAAAAAAATCTGATCAAAGAAGAAAGGCATGTGGCCACATGCAGGAGCTGGAGGGGCTCTAGTGGCCCGCAGCTCAAGAGGGCCAAGAGGGCAGGCTGGGAGTGCCCAGAGGCAGTCCTGCGAGACGGGACCAAGAACTCCTAGGGAAGAAGGAGCTGAACAACTTCATGGTTACGTAACTGGGAACTGAAACATAATTTGAAACTGTCCCATAAAAAAAGGCATCTCTGTGCAGATGGCTGATGGCTTCATCAGAGAATTCTACCAAACATGCAGGAAGAATCAAGGGAGTTTTGCAGGAACTGTTCCAGAGAACAGGAAAAGACACACGGTCCCTTACCCACAAGCAAGCACCACCTGTACTTACAGTCAGTGAGGATGGTGAGAGAAAGACAGTTACAGGGCAATGAAAGCAAAGCCAAGACCCTGCCCTAGAACCCTCCACCCAGCCCAGCAGTGTTAGGAAAGATGAAAGGCCACAATTGTGTGCATCTATTCCAGGAGCATCGAACATCTATCTGGGGCTCCAGCATGTCACCAGAACAAAGGAAGATGTCACAATCATCTTAACGGGTGCAGAAAGCACATTTGACAAAATCCAACGACTGTTTGTGGTTTTAAAAAGAACCCTTGGCAAACAGCAGTGGAAGGAAGCTTACTCTGCTAAAGGGAGATTAAAAAAAAACCTCAGCAAAATCACATCTAGTGTGAACTATAACATCAGGAACCAGACCACTGCCATTCAGTTATAGTATATGAGGTCCCGGCAGGAGTATCAAGGAAGAGGAAGGAACGTGACAAGGACCAGCCTCCAAGAAGTCGAACCTCCTTACATAGGAAATCAGCACGATCCAGAGGCTGGAACTGACAGGCATGCTTAGCACGTCACTGGATATAAGGTCATCATACAAAAGCCCATGTCACTTCCACAGGCCAGCACTGAGCAGAAAACAAACTATGTACAAAGATGTCATTACAATAATACCACAAATTCAAATATCCATGACAACTATAATAGAAAATGCACAAGGTCCCTTCACAGACAACTGCAAGGCATTATCCAGGGGATAGAGGGAGGCTCGGAACAGTGGAGAGATGCTTGTGGTCATGATCAGAGCCTTACAAAGACCTGTGGAAGAGCAGAGCTGTTGTCATCCAATCAGATTCCTAGGTACACAGCAAACTGGTTTAGAATGTGTCGTGACCTAAAGGACCAAGAGTAGCCAAGACACTGCCGAAGGGAATGCAGGGCATTGGGGCCAGCGTGCATGTGGAGAGCTCTGCAGCCCTCAAGAAGGTGGTGCTGGTGTAGCCTGTGTGCTGGGGGTGTGGCCTCCTGGCCAGTCAGCTGGAGGTGGACTGTCCCTTCTCCAATGGGCTCTATCCAGTTTCCCAGAGCGGTTTCTCACCAAGGGTGCCGGGTGGGGAGCCCAGTGTCAGAAGTCACAGGGGTCAGAAGTTCCCTTGGGCAGTTTCCCTGCCCCACATGTTGCAAGGGGCAGTTGAGCTGGTGATGCCTGTCCCCTCTGTGCTGATCTCACCTCCACACCCAGGCACACACAGACCTCCTGTGGGGAAGGCAACAGGGACATGGGCCAGGAGCTCAGCAAGGTGGCACACGGGGCGTATGCTGGTAATATGAACTTCACGGGCGCCCTCACAGTTGTGTGACTTCTGTCAGGTGGATGGGACCCCCCCCCCCAAGTGGAGGGACTGCAGAAGCTGCTGCCAGAAGCTGGTGCTCAGGCGTCAGGGGCTGGCAA
The DNA here is from genome assembly GCF_001458135.2 of Marmota marmota marmota. Taxonomy (NCBI): domain Eukaryota; kingdom Metazoa; phylum Chordata; class Mammalia; order Rodentia; family Sciuridae; genus Marmota; species Marmota marmota. The sequence continues at coordinate 13,012,632 of NW_026000206.1, forward strand.
GGCAACAGCCAGCTTCCCCTCAACAGCAACTGCAGGAAGCGCCTGTCACCTGGGAGGGTGGGCTCCACCTGTGCTCCAGCTGCCCCAGCACTCCTGCAAGGAGGGCCAGGACGAGAAAGCTCACGTGCCCAGAGTTCAGCAGCCACACACCGAGGCCTCCTTGCGGGTCTGCTCCCTCCACACACAAATGGCCTTATCACTTACCTCCACCCTGTAAAGGGAGCATGCATGAGCTTTAGGTCACTGCAAGCAAAAAAAAAAAAAAAAGGTTAAAAATGGTTCGTTTTTTAAGTATTTTTTTAATATTTATTTTTTGGTGTAGATGGACACAACACAATGCATTTTATTTTCATGTCGTGCTGAGGATTGAACCACCGTCCTACCCATGCTAGGTGAGCGCTCTACCACTGAGCCACAATCCCAGCCCCTGTTTTTTAAATATTTAGCTTACTAAAACTTACATGTATTTGTCACACCTTCTGATAAAGGGTCAATAGAAACTTTTAAGTAATAAAAACATGTCACTGGAGGACACGGTTCTGGGCAAAACGAGATGCCTAGGATGAGCTAAGGGAGAGATGTTCAGAGATTTCTAACCTAGAAAAAAAGTGTTTATGGATTTTGTGGATGATTGATGGTGGGTAAAAAACCACTTTGGTATTTAGCTTCTTGGGTACGTTGACAGAAGTGACTAACAGTTTTATTTTAGAGCATCAATATTTATACCCCACAAGAAATTACCTTCTTTGCAATTATTTATATTTTTTATTTTTTAAAAAATTTAGATGTTGACTTCAAAATATACAAGTGATTTGACAGCTTGTCAAGCCCCTCCTGGGAGAGCTAGAGCCAAGACTTCAAAGTCCCCGCCTACCTGCCTTGTCAAGCTGAGCCAACTGCATGCCGCAGCACAGGAGTGAGCCATCATCTGGTGGAGAGATGGGCAGAAGAACAGGACAAATCCCAACAGCAGCTGAATGTGACAAGGGCCTGGTGCAACATGGAGCCAGATTTCAGAACAAGTGTCCAAGGCTGGGTCCCTGAGTGCCTTGAGGAGGAGGGCATTCAGGGCAGGCAGGCCCTGGGCAGGGTGGGCAGGGACCCAACAGGCAAATGTCAATGCAGAAGGGAGGGTCTTGCAGGAGGAGTGATGGAGGGGGACAGAGGAGGGAACATTCAGGGAAGAGTAAAAATTGAGAAGCTAGCTGTTGGAAGACAGGAGTGCCACCAAAGCCAGGGCCAGATGGTGCAGCCTGGCCTGCTCTGAAGAAGTCCGACGTCCCTGGAGAGACCGCCAGAGGAAGGTGTGCCCTCTAGGCATGTGGTAGGCACACACGCAGGAAGGCCACTCCCACAATCTGTTCATGGAGGACCCATCAGAGGCCACTTGGTGGTTAGAGCAGCCACAGGGCTGACTCATCAGCTCTGGGAAGATGTGGCCCAACCCAGACCTGCTCTGGTCTAAGCACCCAACATGAAGCGAGTACTCTGATGCGTGAGGTACCAGAACACAGGGCGGTACGTGTTGGGGCCAGCGTTGCTGTGAACGCATGGCACGTGCTCAGTGAGCCAACCGGACACCGGCTGCATGAGAGTGAAGGCAAGACAGCCTGAGGGCAGACGCAGCCTGAGGACTACTGATCCTAACTCCTAAACACCCCAGGGGGGCAGTGACAAAGTTTGATTCAGGGACACCTGAAGTCCTGACAAAACCCACCTCCACCAGCACCAGGCTGTGGTCTTCTCCTTGTGGCCATGCACCCCCAGATCTCCCTGAGGGACACAGGGGGGCAGGGGAGATAGAGGCGCCCCACCCACACCCAGGCCTTGACAAATGAGCATGCACCTCCAAACCCAGGTTCCAAAGACGGATGCCACCCCAGCCTGGGGCTGGAACAGGTCTGCTGGCTATGTCTCCCCTCCTGAGGCTAGGGCTAGGGCTAGGGCTGTTGCAGACCCTATGCGGTGCCCAGAGAAAGAGCAGGGCCAGCTGGCCAAGGCCGCTCAACTATGAGATGTCTTTTCTCCAACTGTGGTTTCCTGTGCTCCCCAACCCACCCTGACTATTGATCCTAACTCTTAAACAACCCAGGGGGGCAGTGACAAAGTTTGATTCAGCTGACTTGGTTGGCCCTGGAGCCAGGTCTTGTTTTGTTTTTTGAGATGAGGTCTCACTATGTGGCCCAAACTGACCTCCAATTCTTGGATTTAAGTGATCCTCCTGTCTCCACCTCCAGAGTAGCTGTAAGTACAGGTGCACCCCAGCATGCCATGCTTAGAATCAGGTTTTGAACAGTGGGGCTGCACCCAACTACTTCCAGCCATTTTTCCAGGGTCCTGGGTGACCCTTACACCTGCCAGCAGGGAGGAGCCTGTGGGAACCTGCCCCAAGGACAGAATGTGTCCCTGTCCACACTGCACTCTTAGGCTCTACAGGACCTGTCACAAGGAGTACTATTAAGAACCTCCTAGCCAAGCTCTGGAGTTAGGGCCAGCTGCAGGGGGAGCCCAGCCAGTGTCCTCTCTCCTGAGAGACCTGACCCACAGTCCTGCTCTCTAAGGCATGGGGAGACCCCACCAAGATGACCAGAGTACTGTGCACCCTTTTGTGCAAAGGTGGGAGGCAGGAGTCCTAGCCCTAGGTAAAGCTTGGGGAGTGGGGAGAGGGGCAGGCGGGGAACTGGGTCTCTGCTATGCTGAGGGGCAAGCATCCTGGCTGTCGGCCCCACCACAGCAAGACTCATCCTGGTGCTCAGGAAAGCCCAGCGCCCTGTCCTCCAGCCACCTGCGCGGCCACTGAGGAGACTGCTGCAACCTAGCTGGTCCCTAGGGGAGACTGCACAGGAATCTGGCAAAGGTCACCGTCTGTGGTGTTCTCCTGGTGGGCTAGGCCCCTACACCCTCGGCGTGCAGGGGTGGGCACAGACCCGGCCGGCCGCTGCGGATCCAAAGTGGCTCCGCCCCAAACAGTCACTGCGGCGGGCGCGGGCGGCGCGCCGTTCACCCTGGACTCCGACGTCTCTTCGGAGGACGCCTGGGCCCCGCGGAGCCCCCGGGCCGGCGAAGTGACACGGCCCTCGGCACCGCCCCGGCCCCGCCCCAGGCGTCCCCCGCGCCGCCGCCGGGCGACACTGCGGCAGGCGGCGGGCGCGTTGCCATGGCGGCCAGGCGCGCGTAGCCGGTGGTGCCCAGCGCGGCCCAGCGGGCGCGGAGGCGGCGGCCAGCCTCAGANCGCAGAGGTCAGTGGAGGGACGGGGAGGGCCGGGCGGCGTCCGCCCCCGCAGACCCCGTGGGGCAGGTGGTGGCCGCTGGGAGTCCCTGTTCTCATATCTCCCAGCGCTGCTGGCATGCCTCATGGGACAGCAGTGGAAGCTGTCACTGCAGAAGTTGGTGCCCAGCTTGGGGTGGGCTTCTTATAACTGTTGGGTAGACAGTGGGGCACCGTCAGCACCGGTCAGTATAGGGCACTGTTTACCTTTGCAGTCGGCCAGCTTCAGGGGCTGTGGGTGGAGGGTTATTGCAGGGTGAGAGCCGTCCGTCCCTAGGACTGAGCTGTGCTTCCTGCCCTGGACTTGGGAACCTGAGGCAGGCCCACCCTCCCACCGGGCACTCTGCCTGTGGTCTCCACCCCTAAGGGACAGAGAGGTGGGCCCACCTGGCCCCACAAGCTATGTTGGAGTCCCATGCACAAACTCCATGCTTTGAACAAGTATGAAAGCAGCCCCCAGAGGGTGCAGCCACCCCCCGGGGACGCCCTCTCCTTACAGAACATGGGGTCTTTGGGAAAGTTTCCAACCTGGACTACTGGCTCTCTGTTGAGGAATACAGCATTCTGCAGCCACTGGGGACAGTGAGATGCTGAAGACCCTGCTCCAGCCCTTGTGGGCAAACTGGCCCACTGATGAGTGGAACTTGGTCAGAACCTTCCCGGAGCAGAGGCCCCACGGCTGCAGTCCCCAGAGCCTGTCCCCTCTGCCAGCCCCACACTTCCCCAGGGAGTGAGCTCCAGAGGAAGAAGGAATCCATTGCTGCTGCCTGGCCACCCAGAGGCCACTTGGACAGTGCAGGGGGTTGGCACTGCCCCCACCCTCGATGTGGCCTGGATTTGGTGCAATTAAAGGCCGCAGAGAGGAGAAGCCAGGAAATAAATAAACCTTTATATATCTCCCTGTCTTTGATGGAAAAGAAAGGGTGTCCTCAGCCACAGCCTTCAGAAACTCCCCCAGAGGACACGCTTCAGTGTACCCCTCAGAAGATTCGCCCTCTAGTCGCCATTGGAAGCAGATCTGAGAATGTGGTTCTGCACACAGCACCTTTGTGCACCAGCTGCTGAGCTTGGAGGGTCTGCTCTGTGCCCGGCACTCCAGGCAGCAGCAGGCACCAAACAGGGCAATGCCAGGTCTGAACACAAGCCTTGCACCTCAAGCGTGGTCTGCCCTCCCCTCCCACTGTGCCCTGCTGCCTTCTGTCACAGGAGTGTACCAGCACCCCCTAGACTGCACCAGCTTCCATGTGCATGGTGCGTGGGAGGGTCTCCTCTGTGACACTGCCATTTTAGTGGTGTCCAGTGGGAAGTTCAGGTGGGTCTCTCAGCAGGGGAGGGTGCTGCCTTCTCTCCTATTAGTAGGAGTGGGGTGCCCAGGGCCCAGTCTTGAATCGACGGATGTCCCGTGTCTGAGAGCAGGCATGGGGTCCAGATGTCATGCCTCCTGCACTGCCTGGCTTGGTTCACGTGGAAGAAATGTGCTTTGCATCTGTCAGCCTTCTGCACCTGTCCTACAGGGTAAGGAAGAGGGCAGCTGCCATGTCACCTGGAGGGCATTGCTGCAGGAGCCTCCAAAGAGCACAGCTCCCAGGGCAGTGCCAATGAGGACACAACAGACCACATGGGACCAATGAGGTCAAGAAGTGAACCTTAAAGACAGCAGGCCCAGGATGGCCCTTCCCCATCATGACCCAGAGAAAGTCCAAATGGCTGGCAAACTCGAGAGAAAGTTCATTACAGTCAGCGGGATGCAGAATGTGCCCATCCTGAATACTTTTCCATAGCCACCAGATGGCGATGACCAAGGTGGACAATGGTGTGTGTGGGCAGGACCTACTTGCTGGCTATGCCCCCTTACTGCTGTGGGAGCAGGAGCAGCCTGTTGGAAAACAGCGAGACCAGCACCCCGCAGCGCTCAGTGAGTGGACAGCAAGGCCTGGCTAGGTTCTGGAAGTTGTTGCCACCCTAGATCCCAGGACACCTGCAGGCATACTGCAGAGGACCTTCCACCCACAGCGCAGACCTTCTGCCCAAGCACTGCACAAAGCCAGCCTCTGGGAGGAGCCATCCCTCCTGGACTCCCATGGATTCCAGCTGCTCTGGACAGGGGATGTGGGATCAGAGGCAGAACAGCAACATCAGATCTGGGCAGGACTGTGGCTGCAGGACAAGCAGACACATGCCAGGTGGCTTAGGCCCAGGTCAGGGTGCAGACCAGGGCGGGCTAGGAGATGATGATGGCACCTTTAGGTGCCAGGCAGGGCGTTTCCTGTCCCATGCCTCCCCTGAGGGGAGAGAGTGTCTCACCCTTGTCAAACCCAGAAAGTATCTTCTAGAACTTCCTGGGGTGGGGCTAGGCTCAGGACCCAAGGTGGCTGGGGCCACAGCCAGGAGCATCTCCCAGTGTGCCTTCCTGGACTCCATATGACCTGCACCCAAACCCATGGACCCAGAGCAGGAGGCAGCCTGAGACCCAGGGAGCGCTGCCTGGAGGGACAGCCTTGGACAGGGGAGGAAGGACTCCTGGGAGGGCAGGCCAGGGCTGCGGATCCGGTGGGGGTCAGGCCGCCCAGGGGCCTGCCACGTGCCCCATGCTCTCAGCAGTGAATTTGGTTCGGAGTTAGAAGTCCCACTGGAACGTACCACACCTCAAAAGTCAATTGGTCATCAGAAGTGTATTTGAAACAGGCACAGTGACTTCTGGGTCCCCTGCAATCCAGGCTCAAAGTCTGAGCAGTGGGGGGAGGTCCCCTCAATGCGCAGAAGCCCTGAGCTGGACCCTCTGCACTACCAGAGAAGTGCCCCACCCTCTGGACTGGAGATGAGCTGAAGTACCACCTCTGCCCTGGAGAACAGCCCCTGGGGATGGGGGTGGGAGGTCCCATCCAGCTGTCCTCCAGTCACCCTCCCCCCAGGCATGGAGGTTGGGTTTGGACCCACAAAACTGCAGGATGATGACTGTTCTTTCCTGCCTAGCAGGGAACAAAATCGGGGTGACCTCCCTCAACCTACCCACAACCCCCTGGGCAGCTCCTTATTGAGGAAGGGTGAGCAGGACCCTCTCACCACCCAAGGAGCTGGGCCTGCACCCAACAGATGAAGTGCTAGGTTAGATGGCAGGAGCCAGAGGGGCTGCAGTAGGCACCATGATGCCCCCAGCTGTGTGCACCCTTGTGTGTGTGCTGGACAGGGGGTCTATACAGGTGACCTCTTCAGGAGCCCAGGCCAACTGGACGCATCCGAGCATGTCCCCCTCCTTGGATGTGTCTACTGTGGCCCACTGAGCCTCATGGAACCCACTCTAGGGCCCTGCAGCTGGGCTAAGCATATTTCACTTGGAGCCTGGACCTGCCTGGCAACCAGGCTGAGAGCTGCCCCTTCTAGAGGTGAGTGCAGGCATGTGGCTGGCTCTGTTCATGAGTGGCCGTGGGCCTCTGCTGAAGTCTGGGGTGCTAGGATGAAGGCTGAGTGGCAGTGAGCGCTGCCCATCTCCCTCCCGGTCTCTCATCCTATCCCCTGGCCCCTTAGCCAAGACTCATCTTAAGTTCCTACATCCAGGGCCCAGCATCCAGGCCTGGGGTCCCTCTGCGCAGGATAAGGGGAGCCCACAGGGCCTGGGGTACCATGAGAGCTCCAGGGCGGAGATGACCTTGTCCTGGAAGAGGCCTGAGCCCCACTGGAAGCAGTGGCTCTGCACCCCATGGATTCACTCAAGTCATGCAGAGAACCCCCAGGGCTTCTGCTGTCCCACACTTGGACCCTCGCAGCATGGACAGGTTCTGGGAGATGCAGCTGCCCAGCACTGGCAAGGCTCCTGACTCTCAGGAGCATCTTTCCCCGGGGCCTGAGAAGGAGGTGGTGTTGCGGGCCACAAGACAGCCCTGCCTGAAGAGGCTCTCTTCTCTTGGCGGCACAGTCTGTGAGCTGGCGGGCTTGATGGCCAGTGTGAGCAGGAGGCAGCAGGGTGTCGGCAGCCTTGCCGTGGGACTGGGCCTGGCGCAGACTCATGTCGTGGGCAGGCTTTGTTCCTCAAAGTGGCACAGAACCACGGGGCCTGCATGGGCAGCGCGTCACTTAGTGTGTGCTTGTGTGTGTATGTATACGTGTGTGCTTGTGTGCACGTGTGTGCTTGTGCGTGTGCATTTGTGTGCTTGTGTTTGTGATGTGTGTGTGCATATGTGTGTACATGTGTGCTGTGTGTGTGCTTGTGCGTGTGCACTGCACTGTATACTTGTGTGAGGTGCATTGTGCTTGTGTGTGTCATGTGTGCACATGTGTGCTTGTGTGTGTGCACTGCACTGTGCACTTGTGTGAGGCGCACTGTGAGGTATGTGGGTGTAGGTCCCATGGCAGGGCTGGGTCCTGAGGAGCCCTGGGTGGCTCTGGGAGACCTACATCGGACCTGGATCAGCCAGTGTGTTGGTCATCTTCCTGTCACTGTGATGAAACACTTGCTAAAAACAACTCGCAGGAGGAAAGGTCTTTTGGGATCCATGGGTCCAGAGGTTCAGCCCATGGCTGACGGGCTCCATGCCTCTGGGCCTGAGGTGAGGCAGAGCGTCGTGGTGGAAGGGCATGGAGGAGGAAGGCTGCTCGGCTCATGGCAGTCAGGAAGGACCTGACATCGTCCAAGGCCATGCCCCAGCGACCCACTTCCTCCAGCCAACCCTGCCTGCTAAGGTTTCCAGCACCTCCCAATAGTCCATTCAGATTACGAATCCACCAAGGGGTCCGCCCACTGATGAAGTCAGGGCCTTCAAGGGTCACCACCTCTGAACTCTGTGGCATGGGGACTAAGCCTTCAACACAGGGGCCTTTGGGGACATTCTAGATTCAAACCAGAACAGCCAGGAGCAAGCAGTCAGCATCTCCACACAGAATGAGTTGGAAGGTCTGGGGAAGGGCCACTACAAGCCCCTCCCTGGACTCCAGAGGGAAATGGACGGGCAGACATGCAGAGACGCACGGCAGGGCAGACCCAGGCCCCACTGTGGAGCCCTTGGTCCCCTCACCCCTGGTTATGGGGATCCTGTGCCGGCCACCTGGACACAGGCACACCTTTTAGGACCTGAGCTCCTGGCCACAATCGAAGAACAGCCTATGTCCTGGTGGAGCTGCGGCCAAGGCTGAAGCTCTGCCTCCTCCCCCATCTGCGTCTCTCCGAGAGTGCCCACACCTTTGCTGGACCAGCGCCGCAGCCCGGCTCCCTCAGAACCTCCCACCACCTCCTGTAGGTGGGGCAGTGCACCAACACGAACACAGGGGGTGGCCGGTGAGGAGCACTGACCAGGACAGAGCCTTGGAGTCCAGGTGTCTGGTGGGTGGGTGTGAGTCAGTGTGTGTGGTGTGGCTGGCATAGTATTTATTGTGTGACTGTATGACTGAGGGTGGGGACGTGTATGTGTAGCTGTGTATATGTAAGCATGTGTGATGTGTGTGGACGAATGTGGGCATATATTACTGCATGAGTGGATGAGTGTGTTTCTGTGCATGTGTGTGCATGCATGTGCCTAGGTGGTAGGTGGGGACATGTGGGCTCATGTGTGCAAGAGTGCGTGTGGCAGCTGTGTGCCTGTGTGAATGTGGTGTTGGTACTGGCCATTGTGTCCCAGGGAGCCTACGCAGGATCTGCAGTGGCTCAGCGTGGGGAGGCTGAGCAGGGTCCTCTGTGCTGCGTCCTCTGTGTGAACTGCCCACAGCTAGTGTCTGGACACATGTTCCCGTCATGCAGGTGTGGCTGAATGTCACGTGACCATATCGCAGGCTGGCTACCTCGTCCACTGGGCGGCTCCCTGGGCACTGGAACATGGCCTGTAGGCATCGACTGCCTCCACGGTCCCGTGGCTCAGCCTGTGCACAGTTCGGTGTGCTGGCCAAGCTGTGAGCCTGCCAAGCCAGGCTGTCCCTGAGCAGGTGGCCGGCTGGGCACAAGCTCACAGGCTCTAACCAGCCTCCCGGGAGCACAGCCTCGTTCCAGCGCTGCATAAGCAGACACCTGCTTCAGGCCACATGCTGGGGTTCGCCAAATGATCACAGTTTCGACTGCCAGAGAACAGTGGGATGAGTCTTTTTAAAAAAAGACCAGGCCAAGAGGGGAGTGTGGTTCAGTGGTGAGGGCTTGGGTGGGACAAGGAAGCACAAGCCCCTAGGTTCCAGCACCACAAATAAACAGGTAAATTTTAAGAGGCTAGAGCGGGGTTGGGGGCTGGGGCTGGGGCTCAGCGGTAGTGCACTTACCTGGCACGTGTGAGGCACTGGGTTCAATTCTCAGCACCACATATAAATACATAAATAAAATAAAGGTTAAAAAAAAAAGAGGCTAGAGTGGGATGTGGGGGCCCTGCTACAGGCTCAGCACTCAGGAGCAGCTGCACCCAGGAGCGCAAGACCAGCCTGAGAAATCCTGAGACTCCATCCCATAAGTAATGATCATAAATGGAAAAGTCCTGCCTGAAACTCCTTTCCGACCCATGAAAGACTGCTGCGAGCCACCTGCTTCCTGAGAGCCCTGCTCCATGTTGGGCGTGTGGCCTGCCTGGGGCAGCCCCTCTGTGGGCTCACGGAGGCCTGTCTTGGCAGGAGAACGTGTCTCTGGCTGACATCCTCTCCCTGCGGGACAGCGGCCTCAGCGAGCAGGAGGCCTGGGCTGTGTGCCTGGAGTGCAGCCTGTCCATGCAGAGCGTCGCCCATGCGGCCATCTTCCAGACGCTGTGCATCACGCCCGACACGCTGGCCTTCAATACCAGTGGAAACGTGTGCTTCATGGAGCAGCTCAGCGGTGAGGCCAAGGGCAGGCTGCTGGGTGGGCCCGGCGGGGCAGAGGCACCCTCCTGGGGTGAGCCAACAGCCATGTGGATGGAGCGCAGACCCAGAGACCAGGGTCCTTTGCAGCCCGATGGGATCCTCGGCCCGAGGTACCACAGAGGGTGAAAGGCGGTTGCCCATTGGACTTGGGTGGCTGGTGGGCTCCCGCTGCCCCAGGCTGTCACACATGCCCTCAGAGAGCCCAGTAGGGGCTGTGCCAGCCTGAGCCACCCACCATAGCCCCCAAGGGGCCCTGCTCCAATGGGAGACCCCAGAGCCTCCTCTCCCTACTGGTCTGTGGGGAGTGGCCACAGGACACAGGGGACCTGACCATGAGGCTACCTGTCTCAGGTGGGCGGGCGCCCTGCACTGTTCCCAGGGAGAGCAGAGCTGCTGGGCCACTTCCCAGGTGCTCCTTCAGGAAGAGGGACAGAACCCTTGTCCCCTTCCCCTGTAGCATGGTTAAGGGTCCTCTTTTTAACCACTGCTTCTCCCGATGCCTGGACCATCCTCCAGTGGGGCGGGATGGAGAGGTGGACATGACCCGGGCACCAGTGGCCTTCCTGACTGCTCAGAGGTTCCTGGCTGGGTCTGGTCAGTGGGTCTGTCCGCCTGCTCCTTCACAGAGGATTAGAACAACGCCTTTTCTTTTCCTCTCCAGATGACCCCGAGGGTGCCTTTGTCCCCCCAGAGTTCGACCTGACTGGGAACACCTTTGAGGTACGCGCTTCAGGAGGGCAAGCCACTGAGCCCCGAGCTCCTGCTACCTTTGGGGGTGACCTGGCCACCCTGGCCACTACAGCGGGCTCCAGACTGGCCCCTGAGTGCTCCTGCTGACCCCAGGGGAGCTGCCTTTGGGCCTCATCTTCAACCTTGAGGACAGTGTGTGTTTGGAGGGGTGGCCTTGGGCCATTTGTCCTTACTGTGATTTCCTTTCCCGCTGAGAGCATATCAAGTGGCCTCTGAGGAAGTCCCTGCAGGCTGCAGATAGGGAAGGGGAGAGGGGGGCTGGCAGGGAAGTGGCCGAGTGCCTGGGTCCTTCTGTGGGCAGCAGGCAGAGTGTCCTCCCTCGCTGCTGCAGCGTGTGTCCTCCAAGGGCTTCTACCCCATGGCCCAGCAGGTATTCGCTGATGTTTCCCACCAAGAGCTTCAGAGCTTTGTACTTCACACGTCATCTTTTTTTTCAATATTTTTTAGATGTCGATGGACTTTTATTTTATTCATTTATTTATATATGGTGCTGAGACTCGAACCCAGTGCCTCCCACATGCTAGGCAAGCACTGTACCGCTGAGCCACAACCCCAGCCCCTCTTCACACTGAGGCTGTTGTTGTTTTTTATTCAACTACAATTAATAAACAAAATCTGGGCATTTCACGGTGTACCAGGCCACGCACTGCCCAAAGTGCACACCACTGAGTGACAAAGTCAGAGTAAGCAGTCCGTCCACTCTTTCCCAGTGTGACACAGGGACCCCTCTCCTCCTTCCGCATCCCAGGCAACTTGCCAGTGCAGTTAGTGGACCGGCTCCCTGCCACGGGAGCAGACTCTGTCCTGTGGCGCCCCAGGTCCATCCCTGCACTAGAACTGGCCTCTAGATCCCCCAGTGCTCAGAAAGCCCTGTGCCACGAGGGCTGTGCCTGCAGAGTGGTGCTGCTCCGGCACTTGATCCCAGGTGGATTCTGGACTCCGCTCTGCAAGTCCCAGGAAGCTCTGCTGGCGTGTGGTGGGAGTGGCTTTAAGTTAGATTCCGGGTCTCCTCTGTGAGCATCTGACAGCTTTTTACCTGCTGTGGTCTTTTTAACATCTTAGCAACAGCTAAAGCTTTTACCTGTTGTGGGTGTGAGATTTTTATTAGATTTGTTCTCAGAAATTCGTTACATTCTGCTTCTCTTCTGAAATGGACGTTGTGTTTTAGTAGCAGTTTCTCCTGCTTGTTGCTAGTCTACAGAAGGACAGGTCGCTTTACCACCCTAACCTTAAACCCACCCATCTGCAAACTCCCGTGTTGTTTCTAGTAGTGGACAGATTCTCTCAGCTCTTCATCTCCAACCTAACCAGCAGGGTTACTCCCTGGGGCTGCCTTCCTTGGGTATTCTGCGCTGTGAGGAACGGTGCTGAGCCAGGGTCGAGGCACAGTGCGGGTTCCTCCTGTCTGGGGAAGGATTGCCCCGTCCAACAGTGCGCCCCACCCTCCCCGCAAGACACTGGCCCTGCTGCACTGATCACGTTGATCACCAGTGCCGTTGCCCGCGTCTGTGAGGCGTTCCTTTGCTGTCATCCAGATTGACTTTACCAGCCAGGCGCCGTGGTGCACTCCTGTCATCCCAGAGCCCGGGCAGCTGAGGCAGGAGGATTGCAAGTTCAAAGCCAACCTCAGCAATTAATTCAGCATTGCCCTAAGCAACTCAGTGAGACCCTGTCTCTAAATAAAATACAAAACAGGGCTGGGGATGTGGCTCGGTGGTCGAGTGCCCCTGAGTTCAATCCTCAGGACCAAAAAAAAAAAAGAATGACTTTACCTATTTACTTCCTGGTATTAAATTGCCCTTTCCCACCGAGGAAACTGGGCAGGTGTCCTCTCTCCTACATGCAGTGGAGCTGGACTCAGGAGTGTGCTCTGTGAACCCCCTGCACGCTCTGTGGGTGCTGGTGGTCTTCCCTCTCTGGGCACCGGGGTGGTCCGAGGCCTGTCTGTACAGCCCTGTTTTCCCTGCATGTCTAAGAAGGGGATGATCTGTCCTTGACAGTCCAGCAAAGCTCGCTGTTTCCCGGCAGAAACATTCATTGTCACAGCCGATTATTAATAGTCACAGGACTAACCTGGTTTGTGCTCTTCTGAGTGGGCTTTCTGGTCAATTTCAGCAGATGACAGTGGGCTCAGGTAGAAGGGTTGGCTGCAAGTGATGCCCTCCTGTAGCCAGGGGTCCTCAGGCTGCCACCCGCACCCAGAGCGCCAGTCTGCACCTGCACTTCCCCCTCCTGTCGGCCGCACAGCATTGCTTTCTGGTCTGTTCAGGGTCTGTGCTCTCTCTTGGCTGCACACTCTTTTATGTTGATCACTCTGTCTCCCTTTACTTGTTTTGAGTTTGGGGTCTGTTCCTTTTCTAACCTGAGTTGGACCCTGCTCACCCATTTTTACTTCCTCTCCCCAACATCCGTGTTGACAACACAAGGCTATGAATTTCCCTCAACGAGTGAGTTTTGCCGCATCCTGTGAGCTTTGCCACATAGCGTTTGCTTCTAAGAACTTTATTTCCACCAAGATTCCTTCTTTAGCCCATGAGTCAGTCAGTCTTGTGAAGGGGTTGAGCTTTTCTTGCTTTTCATTGAGATATGTATACAGAAAAATGATACCTGAGCACACAGCCCCATATCCCTGTAAGCAGCATCCACACAGCCAGAGCGGGTGTTTGCACACTCGGGACCCGCCATCCCTCAGGGGCTCCAGGGCACACAGAGCTAAGAGCAGCTTCTCTGTGCTGTCCTGCTTCCCAGGGTGGACTCAGCAGGGCTGGCCAGGTGACTCCTGTCATGAGCATGGGGTCACTGGTGGGCATTCAGGCCCAGCAGCCCTCTCTTCCCCCTGAACGCACTAGGCCTTTCTTTCTGCTCCTAACTCCTAACTCGGTCGCACTGTGGCTGCAGAGGGCTGTCTGTGTGTTGTAGTTGTCTGTGGTTTGCTGGGGTTCTCTTTGTTGAGAGGTTCGTGCTCCCTGGGCAGGACGCAGCTTCCTGTGATGTGACCCCAGCCCATGCGTCGGGCTGTGTCTGGGTCTTCTGTCGCACTGGTCCGTTTTAACTTATTGCCCACTCACCCTACTGGCTATCGAGGTGAGTGCATTGAGATCCAGGCTCTGCTGGCGGGCAGACATGGCTCTCTCCATAGAGGGTGCTGAGCTCCCGTGTCTGCAGAGGCACTGAGGCCCCCCCTGGCCAGAGCCACCCAGCTCACAGGAAGCTCTCCAGGAGGACAGTGGGGGGCAGCAGGGCTCAATGTATTTTTAACCAGGGAGCACCCAGGGAGCTGGTGGGTGGGGAACAGAGGAAGGGCCCCAGGTCCTCACCTCAGAATTGTCGAATGACAAGGAACTTCTAAGTTCCCAGGTAACAATCATGGTTCCATGCTTCTACCCCCAGAGCAGGTGGGTCCTTCCTACCTTGCCCTGTGGAAAGGCCCTTCAGGTGCACCAAGGCCTGTTCCCACGTGGACAGGGGACCCATCATCCCAGCCAGCCTGAGGTGCCCGGAGATCTCTGATCTGTCCCAGATGAACTTGGCTCTGGAGCCCTCAGCCAGGAGCTGCAGGACCCCTGTATGACCTAAGTGCTGCACGTGGCCTCAGGAGCGCAGGGCTCAGATGCACCTCCACCTGGACAGCCCTCGCCCCGTTCAGGTGCACACCAAGCCAGGAGCAGGTGCCCATGGCCAGCTCACCCTCCAGGCGCCATGCTGCTCTCAGGAGCGTGTGGCACGGCCAGGTGGACACCACGGAGAGGCACCCTGCCCGGCCTCCTGGGTCTCTGGACTGAGGTACTAGCCCTTTGGGCCAAGGCTGCTGGCTGCACCCAGGCTGAGCCACCCCATCCCTCACATGCCGCAGTCTGGCTGGGCACAATCAGGAGCCACTTGTCAAAAGAAACTAACTTTATTTTTAGAACCACACACACCAAACAAAACAGCCTCTCAGGAAAAACCCTCAGAGCCTCAACTGCCACCACCGGCTTTCCACAAGCCTCTCTCTCCCACACACGC
>NW_026000206.1:13030844-13038121 GCF_001458135.2 Marmota marmota marmota
GGAGCCAAAAAAGTCCCCCAATGAGCAGCTCCGTGGTCTGAAAGGGCAGGGAAACAGCCCAATGAGCATCACCGCAGAGGAGCCAATCAGCTAGATGTTGCTGGGGCCGAGGAGCCAATCAGCTAGATGTTGCTGGGGCCGCTGTGAGCCAATCATCAGCCGGCAGCTGGAAGTTTGCTGGCAGCTGGAAGTTTGCTGGGGCCCCTTCGGCTGTGGCTCTCAACAGTGCCCCTCCTGGTACCCCAGACCCCATTGTCCAGTCATAGCGTGATGGTGCTGATCAATGCAGCTGGGCCCTGCTCCTTCCCTGCTGGCCTGCCCCCAACACACACACACACACACACACACACACACACACGCCTCCCTGTCGCTCCAGCCTCAAGAACAACCTCCCCCAACCCTTACCTCCCCCAGGCGTCCTCCCCCAACCCATCCTATACTCCAGGCACCATGCAGCTGCCCCTCCTGGGGCCATCTCCGCTCCACCTCTGAGACTGACCCCTGGGCTCTTTGAATTCCCGGACACACCGAACACCTTAGTCCTTGCTCAGGAGACCCCACAAGTTGAGCTTGCTGGGCGCTGGCCCTGTGGGCCTCCTCCAGCCCATGACCCTGAGCACTGTGGGTCCAGGGGTCCAGCCAGGAGACGGGCTGTGTGGCTGGTGTGTCACCCACCCAGGGCCTGTGCTCAGCAAGTGCGGGGCACAGAGAAGCTGTGTGGATCTGAGTGGACACTGGCCAAAGGCCTAGGGGCTTGTGAGACAGACAAGGTGGAAGGTGGTAGAGGGCAGGGCTATGGCCTCCCTCTCTTGCCTATGTCCTCTCTAGCCATTCTCAGACCCTGTGCTCACCACTGCCCCTGTCTTTGTGAAGGACGACACTCAGGATCCCCTGAGGTTCAGAGAGGGTCTGTGGTTTGGCCAAGGCCTCACAGCATGTGAGCAGAGACCAGGCCATTATCCCTCTGCCAGGGGTGGGGTGGCTTACGGTCCTGGTGTGAGCACGAGGAGACAGGACAGACTCAGGACGCTGCAGTGACACGGACCCTGTGCAGGGTGCATCTTGGACGGGGCAGAATTACCTTGTCTGTCAATACGTCTGTGGACCTAGACCCCAGAAGAACAGAGAATGTCAGAGGCCAGCCGAAGCAAGACACGTCCCCAAGCAAATGGCACCCTCTTTGGCAATTACCAGCTAGAAATGAAGCTTATATGTTCCATAATAATAGCCACAAAGCCCACAGAAACCAGGGTGCCAACAAGCAGGAAGGACTATGATGCAAGAAAGCAAGCCAGAGGCAGAGAGCCCACACTCGGGCATGGAGTATCACGTGGAGGCCCTGGGTCCCTCCCAGCAGTGGGAAAATGGAGTGTCCAGTCACCTGTTGGTTAAAGAGAAAACTAACAAAAAAGATAGGCCATGGCTCGGCAATAGAGAAATTATTCTGCAAAAAAATTGATCTCCCCCAAATTAATATAAGAAGCCACTGCAGTCACAGCACAATCCCAGCCATTCTGGTGTGTTCTTCAAGTGCCCAAGGTCCAATGGCATCGCGTGGCACAGGGGACAGCAGGCCGCTGTCGGCCCCACCAGGACCTGGGGCCGGCCTTCGGCATGGTTGGTGTCCTGGTGTGGACCACGAGGAGGGCCCACTCTCAGGCTCACAGTTAGGAAAGCCCCCACTTTCTTTTTTCTTTTTTTTTTATTGGTTATTCAAAACATTACAAAACTCTTGACATATCATATTTCATACATTAGATTCAAGTGGGTTATGAACTCCCGTTTTTACCCCGTAGACAGATTGCAGAATCACATCGGTTACACATCCACATTTTTACATAATGCCCTATTAGTAACTGTTGTATTCTGCTACCTTTCCTATCCTCTACTATCCCCCCTCCCCTCCCCTCCCATCTTCTCTCTCTAATTCATTTCTTTCCTTGTTTTTTTTTTCCCCATTCCCCTCATAACCTCTTATATGTAATTCTGTATAACAATGAGGGTCTCCTTTCATTTCCATGCAATTTCCCTTTTCTCTACCTTTCCCTCCCACCTCATGTCTCTGTTTAATGTTAATCTTTTCCTCCTGCTCTTCCTCCCTGCTCTGTTCTTAGTTGCTCTCATTATATCAAAGAAGACATTTGGCATTTGTTTTTTAGGGATTGGCTAGCTTCACTAAGCATAATCTGCTCTAGTACCATCCATTTCCCTGCAAATTCCATGATTTTGTCATTTTTTAGTGCTGCGTAATACTCCATGGTATATAAATGCCACATTTTTTTTTATCCATTCATCTATTGAAGGGCATCTAGGTTGGTTCCACAGTCTAGCAATTGTGAATTGTGCTGCTATGAACATCGATGTGGCAGTATCCCTGTAGCACGCTCGGAAAGCCCCCACTTTCAAACAAAAAGCAAACCCGCATTTTCCCTGCTGTTGTTGAAGAGTGCCTAGGTGGGTCAGCGTCGGGGGCCTGAGTCTGCACCACAGGGCCACTGTGGCTGGACTGGACAGGGGTGCAGAGGGTGCTGGTGGGGCCTCTGGGACCCTGGAGCGGCGGGGCTGCTGCTGCTTCCTCCAGGAACAGTGGCCTCAGTGGGCTGTGCCCTGCCGGACTGACAGGTGCCCCGGGTCCTGGGCACAGCAGAGGGTGCCTGGGGCAGAGCCGGAAATAATGGCTCCTTGCTGCCGCAGGCTCACATCTACTCTCTGGGGGCCACACTGAAGGCTGCCCTGGAGTACGTGGCGGAGTCCGAGCTGGAACCCAGGCTGAGCCCAGACCTGGAGGCGCTACTGAGCCAGATGCAGGCAGAGGACCCCAGGGACCGGCCTGACCTGGAGGTAAGTCCGCAGTTTCTGCCTGCCGATGCCCACAGCTGATCCCTGCCCAGCCCGCCACACGTCTAATGCTGCACACCCAGGCACACATGCACACACTCACACACACACACACACAGAGACCCCAGAAGCCTCTTCGGGGTCCCTCAACCAGAATTAGGTGGCACTGCATTGTGCTAACAGAAGGGCACGACTCTTAGTGTGCATGTTTGCAGTGAAGGGTTTGCCTTACAGTTGGCGTGGGAAAACAGAATCCCGTTCTCTGCCACCCAGGACACCTTGCCTTTTTACACAAAAGGTGCATGTGGTGGGCAAGTGGGCAGCCGGGGACGGGCCACCTTGGAGCTTTGTCTCAGGAGGGCAGCCTCTCTGCTGAGAGACCAGCCTCACTGAGCGGCACGCGCATGTCCACAGAGCATCATAGCACTGTGCGAGGAGAAGGTGCCACCCGGGTCCTCCTGCCGCCTGTGCCGGAGCCTCTCAGCCGTCGGGAGGAGGGTGCTCTCCATTGAGTCCTTTGGAGCGTTCCAGGGTAAGCACATGCATCCACACACGTACCTGCCTGCACACATGCACGCACATGCACTTGTAGGCACGCAATGTGCATCGAATGTGCACACACATTAAGATGCAGGCACACTCACACTTGCTCATACCAACACCCCTACAAACACCCACCACATCACATAGTCACATGCATGTGTGCTCAAGGAGAGCTGTGTGCACCCCACAAACACAGCTACGCTCACATGCGTGCAGATCCGCAAGTCTATTCACACTCTACACAAGTGTGCAAATGCCTCTGCATGTCTGCATCATGTGCCACGGATGCCACACTGGCATGTGCACACTCATCCAGTGACCTGAGCAAGACGTGCAGGGAGAGCTGAGCACTGGGCTCACACTCAGAAGCCACTGAAGCTGGTACTGTCAAACTGCCCTTCAGAAGGAAAGCCCTTGCGTCCCACACGCCCCACGCCCACACCACAGGGGTCTGCAGACACCTGCTGCTGTGTCTGGGGCTTCTTTGCACGTGTGGGACTCTGGTGGAGTCTGGGGAGCCTCAGGGACTTGAGAAAGGGGTGTGCAGGGCCCGGTGGCTGGGGGTCCTCCCTGCTGAGAGTGGCCACCTGCATTGCTCCCACAGCAGGGAGGGTTGGTTCTGAGGTGCAGAACCGCCCTGGGAGGGGTGCTACTGAAGTAGGCCGCAGAGTCCCATAGGGCCAGGTGCATGGAGGACTGCCCCGGGATTATGTCCTGTCCTGGTCAGCGTGACCTGTGCACTCGTCATGGAACCAGGAGGAGCTGGGGACGGGAGGCTTGGACAGGCTCGGGCCAGCCAGGGAAGCTCTGCTTGGCAGGGCAAGGGAGGCCCTTGGGTGACCCCAGGAGGTCTCTGGGCTCTGCCCTGAGGGAGGGGTGGGGTCTGGAGCGCAGGACGGGAGTCCCCCACCTGTGAGACCTGTGCTGGGGGCTCGGTCGCCATGGTGGCCGCCCAGCAGTCACAGCCGCTCCGTGGTAACCACCTCCTGCCAGACGTCGGGGAGAACACTTGGAAGGGAAGACCTGCCTCGAGAAGCTCGGGCCCCAGGAGGCCTCCCGGGGACTCCAGCGCTGGCCCAGAGGCCCTGCCCACGCCGGAGAGCCTGCCCCAGCCCAGCACACATGAAGACCCAGAGCAGGAGGCCATCCGGGGCCCCAGACCCCCGCCCACCAGGCCACTGCTATCAGCCCCCATGAAAAATGGAGAGAACCCTGGCCGGGAAGGACTGGCCAGCCTCGTCCTGGACAGCAAATGTCCCCTCCACGAGCTGGACAAAGATTTCCTCAGGCGGCGCCTGAGGAAAGTGCAGACATTCCCAAGGCTGCTGCCGAAGGGCCCCGAGGCCAGTGCCCTCTGCTTCTCACTGAGCAGCCCCAGGAACCATCTGAGCGTCTCTGAACTCTTCCCCCCGGACCCCAAGGTCTTTCTGGGAGGGAAAAATGGCCTCCCTAGCTTCAAGGCACAGCCCCAAAGCAGACTGTGGTCAGAGCAGGAGCCCAGGCTCCAGCTGGAAGGCGCACCGGGCGCAGGCCTCAGAGCGGACCGGGGGCTGAGGGCCTCAGGACAACAAGAGACCCCACTCCCTGGCCAGGAACCTGCGGAGGAAAGCCCCCGACCCTGTCCCACAGAACCCGGAGATGCAGGCCGTGAAGCCCAGACTCCAGGGGACGTCGAGGGGATTCCCGGAGGAGCCAGGCAGCCGGAAAAGGCAGCCACAGAGCAGGTGGGTGGGCGAGGTGGGGTGGGTGGGGAAGGCTGGGGCCTGGAGCTGCCTGCTTTTGAAGGAAGCTGGAATGTGCTGGGGTGGGGGCTGCGGGCACTATCACCCCAGGTGCCGCCTCAAGCCAGAGCCCCTCCCAGGGTCTTTGGAGGTGGGTGTTCATCTCTGAGTGGCCAGGAAGCAGCCTCCAGCCCTGCCAGACCAATGTACCCACCGATCAGCACATCCTGGGGCTGGATTTTTGCAACAGACTGAGGCTGGCCGCTGGGGCTTGGGGGCTGTTTCCCCAGTTCTCATCCCAGGGCCTTCCCTGTCCTGCTCTTATGATTGCTTTAAAGGTTAGAAACCAAAACTGGGCTGAGACTGCTCACTGTCCATCCTGGCGCCGGAAGGTGCTGGCAGTAGCTGAGCCTGATCAGCATTCTGGTCAATTCCGGGATTCTGCATCACACCAAGATGGGGCCTGCAAGGCTGGGGCTTCAGACAGGACAGTGTACCCCAGCCAGAGGGGTTCCCCCAAGCAGGACAGGGTCCTCAGACAAGACAGGTCCCCTGGCATGGAACCCTCCTTGTGAGGGACAGAGGGTTCTGCTTGGAACCAACCATTTGGGAGATTTGTGTAGTTTTCAGCATTGCCATAGACCATCAGAATAGCTTACGTTTTTAGCCCTTCTATTCAGTCAGGGACACCTGAGCTAGTTGGAACTAGCAAGTATATCATTAATTTTTCATATTTGTCAGTTTCTTGTTACTATAACAAAATACCTGAAACAGGCCACTTGTTTAAAAAAAAAAAAAAAGGTTTAACTTGGCATACACCTGTAATTCCAGCAACTCAGGAGGCTGAAACAGGAGGATCACAAATTCAAGGCTGACCTGAGAAACTAAGAAAGACCCTGTCTCAAAATAAGATTGAAATAAAGCAGGGATGAGGGAGGGGCACTGGGGATGTAGCCCAAAGCCTGCCTAGCATGCTGGGGGCCCTGTATTCAATCCCCAGTACAAAAAAGGAAGAAGAAGAAGAAGAAAAGGGGCTTATTTAGCTCACTGCTCTGGAGGCTCAGGTTGAGGGCCGCATCTGATGGAGGCTTCTTGCTCACGGGGCATCACGTGGAGAGGCAGGGAGTGTGTGTCTCTGGTCTCTCTTCCCCTCTGAAGCCACAGGG
The DNA here is from genome assembly GCF_001458135.2 of Marmota marmota marmota. Classification (NCBI taxonomy): domain Eukaryota; kingdom Metazoa; phylum Chordata; class Mammalia; order Rodentia; family Sciuridae; genus Marmota; species Marmota marmota. Next base: position 13,037,113 of record NW_026000206.1, read on the forward strand.
TTTGTGGGCTCCCCCCATGACAGTGACTCTGCACCTCCCCAGCCCTCTGCCAAACACAGGGCAGGACTCCATCCCACCCTCTCACACCTGGCAGTGGGGACAAAATGCCTGCCGCTGTGGGGCCTCAGACCCACAGCACAGCACAGAGCTCCCGCTGGCTGCTCAGCCTCCTGAGATCCATGTCCCCAGGCCTGGTGCCCCTCAGGGCAAGGACACTGAGCCAGTGGCACAAACAGGCCCGTCCACTGGGCAGCACCCAGGCTCGAGGACAAGGTGACAGCAACAGCCCCTTTCCACCAGGCTCTGTGGCCCAAGGGAGAAGGGGTGGGCAACTGGTCACATTGTCCTTCCTGTTCCCACGGCGGGGAAGGACACCCCAGGGAAGCACGCAGCCATGGCACCGAGCCTGCCTGCTTGGGCCTGGCGCAACCCATGCTCAGCCAACTCCCACCGCGGCACACGTGGCCCCAGCACCTCCCGGGGCGGGACACCCCACATACAGGGCCTCGTCATGCCCACCTTCCAGACTGCGCGTCACGGCCGGTGGCAGAGCGGCCCGTCAGAGGGCAGCATGCGGAGTGGCTGGGCCAAGGTCTCCGGCCGGGCACAGGGTAGCACTGACCAGCGAGTGCAGCTCCTGCTGAGCCATCAGACAGAGCTGGGGTCAGGCCCCCTGGCCCCCGGTGTTGGGGGGCGGCCTGTCAGTCATGCCCACCCCAGTTCCAGCCCCAGCAGGCAGGCCACGGGTCAAGAGAGGCCCACACGGCCACGAGCAAGAAGGAGCTGAGGCACTGAGGCCACATGTGGCTCAGCCTTCAGGGGTACCAGGGGCTGTGCACAGGGTCCCCAAACTTCCGACACCCAGGCTGGCAGTGCTGGCCCCAGCTCACACGTGGAGGAAGCACGGGAATCCAGGAGTTCCTGTGTGAAACACACGGAACTTAAGACCTGCCTGGGCCAGCCAATAGCCCAGACCACTGCACAGCCACCTGCCACCCGCCCCGCGCCC
>NW_026000206.1:13038177-13046410 GCF_001458135.2 Marmota marmota marmota
AGTCCATCTGGGCTCTGAGAAGGGCCCCAGCCAGTGTCTGTGCAGGAGGCACGGGGTCCATCCTCCAGGTCCACATGTCACCGTGCCTTCCTGCCCCCAGGGAGCCACGTCCTCACCCCCGCCCATGGACAGTGCAGGGACTGTCACATGGACGTGCACACTGCACCCTGCCCCACCCAGTGTCCAGGTGTGCCCAGAAGCAGCATCGGGATCGCCCGGCCGTGCCCTCGCCACTCTGGCTCTCTCGCGGGCGCTGTGCGTGGAGTGGAGGCGGCTCTCACCTGTCGTCTCGTGGAAGTGCTTCCCCAAGGCGGCCTCACAGGACAACTCTCCCCCCACAGAGCCTGTCCCTGCAAGACCTCCTGTGCCAGCTGGGCCGGCCCTTCCGGGAGTATGAGCTTTGGGCCCTGTGCCTCGCCTGCCTCCGAGCCCTGCAGACCCACAGCCAGCACCCAGGTGACCTGGGGCCCGGGGCAGCTGAAGAAAGGCTGGGGCGGGAGTGTCCACACTGTGACCAGGATGCGGAGCAGTGTCCACGCTCTGAGCTGGGGGAATAGTGTCCAAACAGTGACCAGAACGGGGCAGTAGAAGTGTCCACTCTGTGAGCTGGGGGCAGCAGTATCCATACTGTTAGCAAGGACAGAGGACAGTGTCCATGCTGTGACCAGGACTGGGAGCAGTGTCCATGCTGTGAGCTAGGGAAGGGGGCACTGTCCACAGGTGAGCTAGGGTGGCACAGTGTTTTGCACTGCGTGTGGCCTCCCAAGCTGGACCCTGTTGGACCATAGGACAGATGGGTGGTCATCTGTGTTCTCCAAGCTCTTGAGGCCGTGACAAGAAGGGTGTCTAGAAGAGATGGAGGGTTGGGCACGGTGGCCTCTCTTGTCATCCCAGTGACTCGGGAGGCAGAGGCAGGAGGACCCCAAGTTCCAGACCAGCCTGGGCAGCTTAGCCAGACCCTGTCTGTGTAGAGTAAGAAGAGAAGGGCTGGGTGCAGCCCTGGGGCAGACCACTTGCTCGGTGTGTCTGGGGCCTTGAGATCCAGCCTCCCAGGTCAGCCTCCCCGGTCAGTGCACAGCGTGGACCACAGCCCAGTCCTCTTGGTCCTGCCCTTTTCATCCCCAGCTTGATGAGGGCACTACAGCAGTGTCTGCCTGAGGCCCTTCTGCCTGGGGGTGGAAGAGGTGGCCCAGGACCTCTGTGGCAGGAAGAGGCTCAGGTAGACTCCTGGCGTGCCCTGGGTGACCAGGCCCACAGGAGGCCTCTCCTGACCCGCATTCTGTTGCAGCCTGCCTGTGCCTGGACAACGTGTTGGTGGCCGAGGACGGGGCTGTGCTCTTTGGGCCACCCCCTGACCATGGTAGGCACACGGGCCGGGGGCCCCTGGGGCCGAGCCCTCGTGGGCACACCCTAAGCTGTGTTCTCTCCTAGGCTCTTACAACTCGCTCTTCCTGGCTCCCGAGGTGGCAGAGGAAAGGCTGGTGACAGAGAAGGTAATGCCCAGCTCCTCAGGCCACCTTCCGCACCTCGACAGAGCCCACACCCCTCTCCTGTCCGGTGCCCCCTTCGGTGCCTTGGCTTGCCTGGCAGGCAGCTGGGCAGTGCCCAGCACAGGCCTCCTCCAGGGCACAGGCAGAGCCAGGGTGGGGTCCTGGGCAAGGCGAGTGTGTGTGCCGGGCTGCCCCTGGCTCTGGAGGGCCGAGGGCAACGTCAGGAGTACTTAACACTTGAAGTACAGTAAGTACAGCAGTCAGCACCGGGTCCTCCACTCGGGGAGGTGGAGGGCGCTCCAGAGGCTCCCGGAGCTGGACACTCCTCACACCCGAGTCTGCAGGGAGAGGACAGGCAGCTCGAGGGCTCCCCTGAGGAGCTCCCTAAGGGGCAAGGCAGGGCCTCATGTGGAGACTTGGAGCCAAAGAGGCCGAGCTGGGCAAGCCCAGTGGGCAGACGGAGCTGGTCCCCCGCCAGAGGAAGCAGCGGGCGGTATAGACGTGAGCCCCCTCTGCAGCCCACACCACAGAGCGCGTGCCACCACACTGGCCAGCAGAGACAGGAGCAGGCCGTCACCCTCACAGTCAGTGGGGACCACAGCCAGGCAAGGCCAGAGGTCAGGCTCCAACAAGATCGGGGTCCCAACAGGAACACAGGTTTCCAGTGGAGATCCCCCCAAAGAAAGCGCCGGAGGTCCCCACTGGAATGAGATGGTGTGGGCTGGGTGACAGACGCCAGGGGTAACTAAGGGACGTGGGAGCAGCCATCCTAACAGGGCTTCAGTGAGCAGTTACCAACAGGCTGGAAAAAAGGACAAAACGGAAACAGGAAGTTACCACAATGAAAGAGAAAACAAAGTGCACGTTTTTAGAACTAAGTAAAAAAAAAAACAAAACAAAACAAAAAAAAAACCGACTGCGTGGGCTGGCGGGCTGGCTCAGTGGTAGAGCACCTGCCAGCATGCTTGAGGCCTGCACTTGGTCCCAGCAGCACGCGCACTCGAGATGGATCAGCAGATGGGCTTGGGACGGAAAGGACACAGGAAAGGACTGGTGCAACCAAAAACAGAACCACAGACGTGACACAGTGTGAATAAGAAAGAGGAGAGAGACTGAGACCTGCACAGAGCCTGAGGATTTTGTGGGAACACGACAAAAGACGTAGCACCATGTCATCAAAATCCTGGAGGAGAATAGCAGGTGGGGCAGAAAAGGTACTCAAAGAAATCATGGATGGAAACTTGCCAACTATGGCGGAATGCATAGACCTACAGATTCAAGAAGCTAATGAAACCCAAACAGAATAGATTCCAAGGCATCCACAGCACAACAGCACAATCAACCCCTGCATGCTGCAGACCAAAAGACAAAAGAGAAGGAACCACAACTGCTGTGCAGGGCAGCCAACTCGAGGGCACCTGCCACATGCCCACAGGCTCCAGGCCTGAGTGCAGAGGGCCCCGTGGCCAGCACAGGCTCTTCAGAAATGGAGGACAGGGCAAGAGAGCCTCCGGTGAACGGCAGCTGAGGACTCGTGGCCAGCAGATCCACTCTGCAAGAATGGCTAATGGAAATCTTTAAGCAGAAAGGAAAATGGAAGGAGGAGGAGGAAGGCAGGAAATGCTAAGAAGAACACATGTGGCCACCCCAGTCACCCCAGCCACCAGGGGACTGAGGCAGGAGCGTTGCCAGTTCAAGGGCAGCCTGGCAACTTTTTAAAAAAAGGTTGGGGGATGTGGCTCATGGTAAAGCAGCCTGGATTCAATCTCCAGTAACTCAAAAAGACAAGAAATACCATAGATAAAATGGAATTTGATGGAAGAGAAGAGAGAAGACAGGAGTTACCAGCACCAGAGAGAACAGAGGGGCATCTCGAAGGCCTGCAGACGTGGAAAGCACAGCCTGGGAGGGCTACCCACAGCCCTCACCCACTCCGGAGGCGCAGATAAAATGCCCAGTTCTGCAACAGCAAACCACCACCACCCAGGATGAAGCAGGTCACCCGAACAGCCCATTAAGTATCGAGGACATCGAGTTTACAATTTTAAAATTCACCAGAACATATCTCTAGGCCAGATGGTTTCACTAGAAAATGATGCCAAGTGTTTAAAGAATAATTAACACCAGTTCTACACAATTTTTTTCAAGAAAGCAGAAGAGAAAAATGTTTCCCAATTCATTTTATGGAGTTAGTATCACCCCGATCCCAAATTAGACAAGAGTACCCCCCCCCAAAAAAAATCAGTATCTCTCACGAGAATGAAGGCACATGCAAATGTAATGCAGCAATATAAACAGCAGTCATACGCCTCGGCAGAGGGGTTCTATTCCAAGGATCCAAGACTGCTTCAATACTTGAAAATCAGTGCAGACAAGCTTATTAACACTACAGAACAAAAACCCACAATCATGATGATTGATGCAGAAAAAGCATCAGACAGGGTCTACCGCCCATTCATAAGCTTACAAAAAAGAAGAAAAAACTCTAGAAAACATAGAAATGGAAGAAACATCTTCAAGTTGATAAAAAGCATCTACCAAGAAAATAAATAAATAAATAAATGCAATAAGCAATCCGCAGCTAGTGTCATAGTACTCGGTAGCCAAAGACTGGACGTTTTCCCCTAGATGAGAACAAGGCACCACCCTGAGCTCTCGGGAAAGCATCTCAGGTGTGGGCTGCGGGCCCCTCATCAGACCAAGTGGCTCCTGTGCACAGGGAGCAGGCACCTGTCGAAGGGCCTGCTGCTAACTGCAGGCCTGCACAGCTGGGCAGGTGTCCAGAGTACCATGTGGGCAGCTGCCTCCTCGCACTGCCCACCAGCTACCTGTGAAGATGGAGGGGGCTCTTCACACTCCCATGTTCAAAGCCCAGACCCGAAAGGGGGTGTTAGCCATGCAGCCCCCAGGCCATGCCCCGGGGCTCCCCTGGGGGCTGGCTAGGGTGGACCCCCAGGCTCCAGGCTGGTCCTGGCTCCAAAGGACTATGCCTTAGTGCCCCTTAGGACACCAGGTCTGCCAGGCCTGGCGGGGCCCAATGGCCCAGCTGCCACCATCCTCTTCTTTCCGCCCTGCAGGCTTCTGTGTACTGTGTGGCCGCCGTTCTATGGACCGCAGCCAAGTTCAGCATGCCCTGTGAGCAGAAGCTGGCCTTGCCACGCAGACTCAAGACCCTCCTACTGGACATGGCAAGGCGCCACGCCCCTGAGCGGCCATCTGTGGCTGAGGCCATTAAGGTAACCACAGGGGTCATGCCCTGCTCACAGTCCCGGGGCCTTCAGGCCACTGGGCAGGGAAGGGAGTGAGTCTCATTCCTTGGCCAAATCCATGTGGGCAGTCAGAGTGGGGCTGCCCCACAGCCCTGGACCTCTACCTACTGTCCCTCCTGCTATGCAGGCTACCAGCTGCGGTTGTCCTGTATGTGCAGGGACTGGTCCTGGCCAGACCCACAAGGCTCTGTAGTGAGACCCTCTCCTAGTCTGGTGCCTCTCGTCTCCAGCCCACAGAGGTAGCAGAGCCAGGGCAGCCCCTGGCACCTGCCCCGAGTGTCAGCAGGGAGACATGGAGCTCCTGTTCGGTTTCTATTCACAGCTGCACACGGGGAGGGCAGACCCCAGAGGTGGAGTCTCACTGAGGTCTTCCTGGCTCTCGCCCACCCCCCTGGCAGCATCAGGGCACACGGCTGGTGTGGTAGGGCTGAGGCCCGAGCCACCCACTGGCCTGCCCAACCTTCTCCCTGCCCTCAGGTGTGTGGCAGCTACCTCCTCCAGCGAGGCATGGACAGCAGCAAGATCCTCGCCCACCTGCGGGTGTCCACCTGCAAGGTGAGACAGCACTCCATGCTCAGGTGACCTCACAGCGGGCACCCCAGGGGCACTGGACTCCCCAGTAGGCAGCGAGTTTGGCTTGGCCAGCGTCTCCCATCCCATAATGCTTCCAGTCTCACTGATGGGAGCACAAGGGAGGCCTCCGTGCGGGCCCCTGCTCTGAGTCTCAGGGGCAGAGGCCCTCCGTGCTGGGCTTCTCCATCGCTCAGAAAGTTCCTCGAACTGGAAGCATGGGCAAGTGTCCACACTGCACCCCCAGTGACCCCTGATGAGTTTTCTATGGCCCTCCGCGCAGGTCCACCAGGAGGAAGAGACCATCAGCCTCCAAGACGCCTTCTCTGTGGTTGAACTGAAGCCCCGAGCAGCACCTGCTCCTCAGCCCAGCCCAGGTGGGTCTGCCAGCTCCCGGGAGTCCAGCCCCCTGAAAGTCCAGCCCCGGGGGGTACCTGGCTCCCAGACCGGGACGGCGAGCACAGAGGGCAGCCTACCAGGCCTTCCTGCCCACTCTCCACTCCAGACTCCCTCTGCTGCCCAGAACTGGGCCAGCCCACCCCTCCCATGCACGCTCCCAGCCCAGTCCTCACCCGGCCCAGCTCGGTGCTGCCGGCTCCCTCCCAGCAGCTCCTCCACCCCTGGCTGCGGCCAGCCCTCCAGTCTGTCGCCTGGCCTCAGTCCTCCCCAGGCATGGACACTCCACCTTCCAGGCCCTCTGGCCAAGCCTGACAGAGGTGGCTCTGGGGAGGCATACAAAGGGCACAGTACCCAGTCTTGGGGCACAGTGAGCTGGGGGCCCCTAGGTGCAGAGTCACTCTAGAGCATCTGCCAGCCCCCTAACCACCCTTCTCCCCACCGGCTACCTCAACCACCCATGGTCCCAGGCTTTCTGCCAATCAGCAGTGACACCAGGCTGGTGGCTGTGCCAGGGCCTGTGCCTCACCCGCCCTCCAGCGAAGGAGCCAGAGAGCTGCCTGAGGCCTTCAGCTCTGAAGCCACGCACTTTAAACCCATCGTCCTCATGCAAGACTCAGGTGTGGCCAGGTGAGCATGCCCACCCTGGCTGGTGGTACACAGCACGTGGGTGGCCCTCCTGAGCACTCTTCCTCTCCCCACAGGGACCAGCTTGCTGTGTCCTCAGGGCCAGCCAACCAGGCTGAGGAGAGGAGCATCCAGCTGGACACAGAGGGCAAGGGGAAGCAGGTAGCCCAGAATTTCTCGGGGGCCACCAGCCTGGAAACACCTTGCCACTCAGAGTCTGGTCCAGGGCCACAGGGAGCAGCCCCAGAGCCTGTTGGGGACCAGGAGAGCTCCTGCCAGTCAGGCCCTGACCCAACCAACCAGCCAGAGGAGGCCCCATCAGCAGTGCCTGGGTCTCCGGGCCCTGCCCTGCCCCAGAAGGCGCTGGCACTGCCCCCCAACCAAGGGCCTGATGGGCAGGCCCTGGCTGGAGTCATTCGGCCCCCAGGGCCCTCCTCAGCCAACCACAGCCCATGTCATCCATGCAAGCCACCCAGGAGCAAGGCCACAGAGCCAGAGTGTCCCCAGCCGTCGGCTCAGAGCCCCGCCCTGGCTGCATTGAGTCCAGACAGCCCCAGGGGCCCAGACAGACACCCCGAGAGGCCCCGGACAGCAGACCGCAAGATCTCTCCGTCCAGTGTGGATGCCTCATCCCCCTCCAAGAGGACGGCCTGCCCCTCACTGCAGGAAGCTATGCGCCTTATCCGTGAGGAGTTTGCCTTTGATGGCTACCTGGACAACGGGCTGGAGGCTCTGATCATGGGTAGGGGCCACAGGCCAAGAGCAGCCAGAGGAGGCAGACACTGCCCCAGGGGGAGGCTTGAAGGGCAGTCTGGAGCCCCACTCATCAGCCCTACCAAGGGCCACCAGGGGCCAGGGACAGCACCTGGCAGCCTCGGGTGGGAGGCAGGTCTGGGGAGCCCACCCTGTGTCCCCCCACCTACACCCAGCCCTCTGCACCTCGAGACCACCTCCTCCAGGTGACTGGAGCCAGAGAACAAGAAATGCCCAAGGTACCCTGTTGTCCACACAACCAGGGGAATATATTCACGCCTTGAAAGACCTCACCTTCGCCACCTTCTGTGGAGCCATATCTGAGAAGTTCTGTGACCTCTACTGGGATGAGCGGCTGCTGAAGAATCTCTTCAAGGTGGTCAACCAGCCAGCCTCACCCTCCGAAAGGTGGGTGCGCAGGCCAAGACCACCTTCCAGGCCCCGCCCCCCAGGGTGACTGCACACATGGCCACTGGCCACGGGGTGCTTGCCTGGGAACTCTGCTACCTGGGGGGCAGGCCCACCCTAGCTCGTGGTTCTAGAAGGTGTTCTGACCTGTCCCTGAGTCCTGTCCAGCAAGCTTTGTGGGGCCAACGCCCCAGGAGGTGCAGGCTAGAGGTGAGAGGTCCCACCCTCCCCCAGTGTGTGCAGGTGAGGCTCCCCGCTGGGGGCCAGCTGCATCGGCCCAAGACCATCCCAGAGGGCAGGGGTCTTGACCAGTTGTTCTGATTATCAGCACTTCCCAGGAACCGGGGTCTCAGCCTGAGGGCTCGTCAGGCAGCTGTTCAACCTTCGGCAAAAGGCCCTCGCTCCACGGACTGGGTAAGAGATACCCCTGCAGCGCGGGGAACAGGTGCGCACTCTGCCAGCCAGTCCTGGCCCTTCGGGAGCAGGAAGGGCTTTGGGTGCCCAGGACACCCAGGATCCTGGGGCTGAGGGCTGTCAGTTAGGGGCCTTCCTCCTCCCTTTGCCAGCCACCAGCACCCACTGGGGCCTTTGCATCCCCCTAGAAACACTAGCCATTTAAACACTCTGAGCTGGTTTCCCAGATCATCAGCCCAGGCTCCAGGTCAGCTGAAACCTAACGTTCCTAACCTACTGAGGGAGCAGACGGGGCGGGGGGGGGGG
>NW_026000206.1:13047164-13071375 GCF_001458135.2 Marmota marmota marmota
TCTGAACGGAGCAGGGAGCGGGCGGGGGAGGGGGGGGGGGGCGTGCTGACCACACCTGGCTGCAATAGGGCCTCCGTGGTGGCCTCATCCCTATTTAAGCAAACCAGGGAGCAGATGACAGGCCAGGCATGAGGTCCACCTGCTCTTGATGGCCAGGGTCCCAGGAAGCCACCAGCACAGACAGAAGCTTCAGAGTCGACAGAACCCAGGGCCTGAGGGTTGTAGGGAAGGGACAGAGTGGGGTTTGAGTCTGAATGTTCCAGAGAAGATGGGCTGCAGGGACAGAGGGGCCTGGTCCCACAAGAAGTCTGGAAACAATGCAGATGCCTACAGGAGGCCTGTGGGAGGGCCCCTCACCTGGAACTTCACCGGAAGTCTGGCTTCCTCAGCCTCCAGCCCTGTCCCAGGATTGCATGGCTGGGACCTCCCCCAAGGGCATCCAGCCGCCCCCACACGGCATGAGCAATGTTCCCCACACTCCCTGGGTGGCAAGTCCCCTTTCATTGGGACACATGACCTGAACCTCCTTCCTGACCCTCATCTCTTTCTCTCAAGGCAAAGAGAAGGTGGTGGCAGCCCGGGGCAGCGGGGGCCCCTGCTCGCCCACCACGCAATCAGACAGAGACTCGGACATACTCTCACAAGGAAACTTTGAGGTGGGATTCCGGCCTCAGAAGTCGATAAAAGCTGCTCGAGAAGGGCAGCCTGAGGTGAACGGGCAGCAAGTCCCTGGCCCGGAGCCTGCCAGCAGGGCCTCAGACATGGACACGGTGGCCCGGCTGGCCAGGCCCAAGGAGCGTGGCCCTGCTGGGTCTCTGGGCCCAGCAGAGTTCCGTAGCTGCAGCCCTGGCTGGTCCAGCGCCTTCTACGAGGCCGACTGCTTCGGGGCCGATGTCCACAACTACGTGAAGGGTCTGGGCATGCGGAAGGCCAGCGGGCACCCAGAGCCTGAAGCCGAGAGCCCTGTGAGTCCAGGGCATCTGCCCACTGGGGGTGGGATCACTGTAGGCAGAGGGCCTTGCTCAGGCAGAGCTTTAGGTCACCCTGAGGGTTGATGATGACATACATCCTGTACCCCGTGGCCCACTCCGGGGTCCTGTGGGGACGGTGCTCTGCTCGTTGGCACACGCTGTGCACATTCTGGAGGCAGGCAATAGCTTTCCTCTCCTGTTACGGAGCGTGTGGAACCGGTTCACCCATCCTGGCCACCAGGGTAAGGCTTGGGTCACCTCCCACTGGGTGGGCGGTGCAGCCTCTTCCTCCTTATCTGGTCCCTTGCCTTGAGCAGCACCATTCGGAGATGACAGCAAGCACCAGAGCGTCTTGTCCGCAGCAAGTCCTGGCTGGACCCGGGGTCAGTGTGGGCTGGCATGGGCTTATCTGTGGGCAACACCATCCAGGTCAGGGGCACCCCAGGCTCTTTGTTCCGGGTCACAGGGCACAAGCAGGCTGTGGCTTGAGCAGCTGGGCCTGGCCAGCACCATGTTCAGGAGAGCTCTGGATGGAGGGCTGCTGTCCCTGCTCCTGGGGCCCAACAGTGACCAGGAGCCCCCTGCAGGGCCACAGCCACACAGGTCCAGGCCCATGGGGTCTGACAAGAGGAAACCCCTCAGCAGATGGGCTCCTGGCACCCCCTGCCCACTTCGTTCACACCTCTGGCCCAGCCCATGGTGCAGGGCAGTATCTCTCAGCCCTGCACGTGTGCCTTGGGACCCCACAAGCAGGGGCGCTCTGCACAGACATCCACGGACTAGCAGGGCCCAGATACCGGGCCTTGCAGGGGAGCCCATAGCACCCCTCACCTCTCATACCAGGGACTCAGCGTCACGAGGCTCAGCCCTGAACAGGACCAAGGTGCCTGGCACCTCCCGGGCCCCAGAATGTCCCTGAGCCTCGCTCCTTCAACTCTGTGGGGGCCTCCTCCTGCTTCCCGTCTTCCTGCCCCTCCTGGAGCACTGCCCCCCACCCCCAGCCCCACTGTCCAGGTGGCAGAAAGTGCCTGTCATCCATCAGCACAAGAAACAGACCAGGAGGGGTAAGGCACTAGCACAGGTGGCAAGAGACCAGGCTCAGCACCCTCAGGACATGCACCAGACCAGAGGTCAGGCCTCCACCAGTGGCGACCTGAGTAGCACTGCCCTGCAGCTGTGTGCCGGGAGCCCTGACTGGGCTGCTCCAACGCTCAGACCATGAAAGAGCCCAGGTGCAGGGGTGTATATTGCGAGGCTGTTCCAGAAGGAGCCATGGGCTCTACCCCCAGAAAAGACCTTGAAAACACGCGAAGGCCAGCTCCTGCTGACTTGGCTGTGATCCCACAGCTGGGTCCAGGTTCCTGAAGCACTGACCCGTCCTCAGCCAGCTGAGGGCACAGGCGGCCAGGCCTGATGTCACTGCTGTGGCTCCTGCTCAGGATGGCTATACAGGGGTTCCTCTGAGGAGGGTGGCTGCCCTTGGGGCACAGGGGACAAGGAGTGGCCTCCTCCCCTGGGGGAGTGTCGGATGAGTTTCCTGTGCCCTGGTCGGCGTGGTGGGTGGCTTCAGTGAGACATCACAGCGGTTGTGCCTGTGAGAAACCACCGTCTGCCTCAAGCAAGGAGAGCATCACAGTTTGTGGGCAGACTTCACATTGCGACCCAAAGAGCAAGGGCCTGCACAGGCAGCCCCTTCACTGGGGAGCGGAGGGTGGCATTGACCACCCACAGCATGCACAAACAGCCCCTGAGCACCCGCCGGCCACAGGCGGGAATGCATGCTGCAGTGTCTGCAGCTGCGGTTGCGCACCCAACACCCCGTGTCCTAGCCTGGGCACCGGGTTTTGCTTCTGCTGTGGAAATGGACTTTGCTTTCTGTGTTTTGGGATTGGCAGTGGCTTCAGTTCACCCCTGTTTTCTTCCATTTTTTGTAATTTCCGGGTTTTCTAACCTCTGATTGTTGCTTTCTTTGTCTTCCCTGGGGTCCATTAGCCATTTGGCCAATTAAATCCAGTAGCCATTGTGCCTAAACTGCACCTCAGATCACACACACTTACTTCTGTAATAAACCAGTGCTCTTCTGATTTCCTAAGAGCTCTTGGTCAGGATAGGGGCAAAGCCTGCCTCACCGTCCCTGCAACTGGGCCTGACCAACCACCTGGGCCTCGGGCCACGCTGTTCTGTGCATCAGCCACGGTGTGGACCTCATAGGGAGGCCAGCTCTTGTGACTTCCTCTCCAGGTTGTGTGAAGATTACGTCATGTAGATCTATCTAAAATCTGCACCTGTCTGCAGGGCCGCGCGGTGCCAAGTGCTGCTCACGTTGGGAGCGGCCTCGATGGCAGCACGTCTGCACAGTCTGTGTTCTAGCAGGCGGCAGGCACGTGCTGCCTCACAGGGAACCACCTCCAGGTCCCCAAGTCCTTGGCACCCACAAACCCTCCCCAAGGATTTGTCAACATCAGCACCTCCACTGCAGACAAGAGACGACAGGGCAGACAGAACCCGGTACAGGGTGACCTCCAGGGACAGACAGGAGCCGCACAGCCCTGGGGCCATGGCCCCCCTCCTCAGAGGCCAGGATCACAGCTGTGAAGACCTCTGGCCTGGCTCCAGCCAGCAGACAGCTGGATACAGCCTGTGCACACAGCTCGGGAGGCTGCAGTTACCAGCCTCGACCTATGAGGTGCCCTGGTCTTCCCCAGGACAGGATGTTCTGGGTCTGCACTGTGTACAGGGAGCCACCACATGCAGTCATGCAGTTTCTAAGCACTTGAGTGCTAGTCGTGTGGCTAAGGAACTGGCACTTCAGTTTTATTTCATGTTAATAATCTAGATAGCCTCATGTGGCTCCAAGTGGGAGGCCCAGGCTTTGGGCACGCAGCCATGGCACAGGCTGGGACCCGTCCTACTCCCCAGCACAAGAGAGCTGGTTCAGACCGCCATTGAGGGGAGGCGGACTGGAAGCCTGGCTGTGGGATGTCAGACCCAGGCTCTCCTCCACCCCTGGGAAGGCGATGCTCAGCAGCTCTGGGGCAGTGCCAGCAAAGGCCCTTGCATGGGGTCCTCACGGGGTCCTCACGGGGTCCACACCAGTGTTCTCCAGTACATTTCCATGGAGACAGACCCTGCCCGGAGTGTGCCTCGGCCAAGCTGTGGCAGGGCCGGAGGTCTTGGCACCACCTGGCTTGACAGCAAGACTCAGGTTCTGCTGGGTCTGGACCCTCGACAGCTGCCTGGGCCTGGCCACATTGACCATCGTGGAGCTGCCCACTGGCCCACACCCCATTCCCTATGGGGACAGCCCAGGCTCAGTCCCAGCTGAGGGCCCAAACTCACCCCAGCCCAGCCCATCCAGCTGGGCCCAAGGCCCCTGGGTGCAATTAGGGAGGCCATGTCTCAGGCCATGGGACAGAGGGGACATAGTACCTGGAGGGGGGCTGCCGGCCAGGCTACAGAGGTGTCCTGGGAGAGTAAGGCATCCTCCTCCTGAATGTCAAATGAACCCTCGAAACATCTTATCCAGCCAGGCACAATGGCACACTCCTGTAATCCCAGCAGCTCAGGAGGCTGAGGCAGGAGGATCACTAGTTCAAAGTCAGCCCTAGCAACTTAGCAAGGCCCTAAGCAACTTAGTGAGACCCTGTCTCAAAACAAAAATTAAAATGGCCGTGGATGTGGCTCAGTGGTTAAGTGCCCCTGGGTTCAATCCCTGGTACAAAAAAAAACCCACCTCATCCCAGGAATAGCTCAGACCCACCTGGTATAGGGTGCCTCGAGCAAAGCCCAGGGCATGGGGGTCTGGCCCCAGTCCTGCTGCCCTCATGGAGGTGGACTGATGCCTGCAAGGACTGATCACCCTGACTCAGGTGAGCCCTGCTGTCTTCTGGGGCAGGAACCTGGATTCCAGACAGGTTCAGGAGAAACACTCATAGGCACACATGTTCATCTGGAGAGGCCACCACTAAGGGCAGGGGCGAGCCCTGCTGCCCTGGCCTGGAGGAAGAGGGGAACAAGATCTCAGGAGGAGTGGACATGTCCCAAACAGGGCCCCTGGTGGGGGGAGGGGCAGACCAGAGCTCGTGGATGAGGTGCCCCTTGGGGTGATGGTCACTGTAAGGTGACACACCACTGGCTGCCCTGTTTCAGTGCTCCGTGGAGGCACCTCCTCCCGTCCCTTTCTCCTCAGTTGACAGGACAGCTTTATCAGCCCTCCAGGCATGTCCCCCTGGCCTTGGCCTCATGTGACGGCCAGGGTGGCTCCGGCTACCGTTGCCCCGGGCTGGCAGTTGGGCTGACACTGTGTGCTTCCGCTTAGGAGCTGGAGCAGCAGCTCCTGATAGAGAAGAGAAACTACCGGAAGACCTGGAAGTTCTACCAGAAGCTCTTGCAGAAGGAAAAGCGCAACAAAGGTAAGCCCAACCCGACAGCCAGGCCAGCCCGGGGCCTGGGGACCACCAGTGCCAACCGCTCTGCCCCGCAGGCTCCGAGGTGAAAACCATGTTGTCCAAGCTGCGAGGGCAGCTGGAGGAGATGAAGGCCAAGGTGCAGTTCCTCAGCCTGGTCAAGAAGTACCTGCAGGCAAGGCCCTTCCCCTGCGCGGCACATGGCACCCAGGTTCCCTCCCGGGGCACAGAGGCAGGGTGAGCGCGCTGCCAGCCGTGACGGTGACTCGGCCCTCCTCCAGGTCATGTACGCAGAGCGCTGGGGCCTGGAGCCCTGCGCCCTGCCAGTGATCGTGAACATCGCGGCAGCCCCCTGCGACACACTGGACTTCAGCCCCCTGGACGCGTCCTCCTCCCTCATCTTCTACAACGTCAACAAGCCCCCGCGTGGGGGCCGGCAGCAGAAGGCCCGCATCCTGCAGGCTGGCACGCCACTGGGGCTCATGGCCTACCTCTACTCCAGGTGCGCACAGGTGCCCGGGGAGGTGCCTGCCGATCCTTGGGCACGAGGTTGAGAGCAGGGGCGGGAAGAGCTTATTCAGGAAAAGGAAACAGGCCCCAGAAGAGGCAGGGAAAGCCCCATCTAAGCTGGGTTGTTCTTTCATTCAGGAAAATGTTTGCTCATTTGACCTGTGTTCACTGTCACTGCTGTGCCAAGTAGCCTCAGCCGTTTCTGCAGATGCCCCGGCCTCGGGTCTCAGGGTGTACCCAGGAGGTTGTCCTGGGAGAGTGGAGAACAGGCTGCATGATGAGCACGCCGTTGGGCTTCCAACACGAATGCTCACGGGAGCCTGGTACGGCCCGGAGGGGTTGACACGCCCTCTGCCATAACCCCTGGAGCAAGGCATGGGTTGGGCTCAGCACTGAGTGTGCATTGCTGCACCCCAGCCTCTGGTGTGAGCTCTGTTTTGCTGTCAGATGCCCTGAGTGACCACCAGGAAGCAAGGGAAGAGCCCTGGAACCCACTCCCTCTGCCAGGGCTGCAGAGCCATCTGTGGCTAGGTGCCCACCTCTCCCACACACCAGCCCCATGCCCTCTGGCCTGGCAGGGTCACCATGTTCCCAGGCACCAGGCCTCCCACAGGCTCTCTTCCCCCGATGGCACGACCCACACTAGACATGGGGGCAGATGGATCACCTGGGCTTTCCCAGATGACAGGGCTCCTCCCAGGCTCTACACCGTTGCATCCTCTGGGTCAGGGGCTGTGGCAACCCCAGACCTGATCATTGTGTATCAGCAGGGCCCAGAGAGGACAGTCAAGGAACAGGATTCCCTCTAGAGACCCAGGCCTCCTGGCACAGCTGCCTCCTTCCCACCAGCCCTGTCTCCCAGGAGCACTCACCCAGTCATGCTGGGGCCTCCTGCCTGCTGGGACTCCAGGCTGACCCTCAACTCAGCCTCCCCTTGCCTGCAGGAGGGTGCAGTCATGCCCACCATGGGGCCTGCTGCCAGCTTCAGGGGTGTGCTGTGCTCCAAGTGTGTATAGAGCGATGTGCGTTCATGGGCGTGTGCTGTGTCTGTGATGTATGGTGTGGTGCATGTGATGTGTGATGTGTACTGTGTCGTGTGGTATGTGGGGCCTTATGTGGTATTGTGGTACATGTGTGCATGTGGATGATGTGTTGGGTAACATGGGTACTGTGTGATTGTGCATGAGTTATGTGCAAGCTTGCACACACACAGTGCACACTGGGGTGCTGTGTGGTGTAGTCGTGATGTGTAGCATGCATGCTTGGTGTACACGCAAGGGTGTGGTGCGTGTGGGAGCTCAGCACTGTAGTGGGCGGGGCCCTGGTGGTGGTGAATGCTCACGAGGCACGAGGGCCTCTGCCCAGCTCTGAGAAGCATCACCTTTGCAGGGCCAGCTGAGCCGGCGGCTGTCTAGTCCCCCCCTGGGCTGTGGCCATGAGGGTCCTCGTCCCCTAGGGGTCCCCTATGGTGGACACAATGTCTCAGCCCTGGACTCCCCCCTGGACCTGGGCAGCACCCTGTCAGCCCTCCCCCGCCCCCAGCCCACCTGTGGGGCTCCAGTCAGTGTCCCCAGCTGGGACACCCAGTGAGGACACTGTGAGCATGGTGCTCCGTCCAGGTGCGGCTCCCTGAGCACCCGAGTGCAGCCCTCAGAGGCGGCCTGCGGAGTTGGGACGGGGGCCTGGTGCTGTACATCAGGAAGGCTGGGGACTTCAGGGATGCAGGACCCCAAGGGCATCTGAGCTGCCTAGAGCTCCCCCATCCACACCCAGGAGCACACAGCTCACACAGAGGTTCTCCTTCTCAGAGCCCACAGCCACACAGCCACACTCCCTCACACACTCACGCTCGCCCCAGGACCCCCCCCCATCGTCAGCACAGGTGAATCCAGGTCAGGGAGAGACCCCTGAGGCCCAGGCTCCAGGCTGTGGCTCTCTCCCCAGCGATGCCTTCCTGGAGGGCTACGTCCAGCAGTTCCTGTACACCTTCCGGTACTTCTGCACACCACAGGACTTCCTGCACTTCCTCCTGGACCGCATCAGCAGCACCCTGTCCAGGTACCACCAATTGGGACAGGCTGGGGAGAGGGCCCTGTAAAGGGCAAGGTGGCCCCAGGTGACCCCAAGAGGGACTAGGCACAGGAGAGCCTCACCAGGGAAGGCCAAGGCTGGGACGCAGAGCAGCAGGGTGCAGGGCAGTGGCCAGCGCATCTGGGTGCCCTGGGAGGCAGCCCGGTTGGCGAGGGCTGGCCCCTTCCTGCTGGCCCAGGGGAGAGCCAAGCCCACCCCCAGCAGAGGACAGCCAAGCGGGGGTAGAGGCCTGCTTGCCTCAGCCTCCCTCTCCAGGGCAGCAGGGCCAGTGACAGGGGCTGGAGAGGGGCAGAGGGCTATGGGGAAAGCTCTGGCCTGGTCTCTGGCCTGGCCGGTCATCACCCCATACACCCCGCATGCCCCTCACCCACACAAGCTGGGTGCCCCACCACAGGCATCCTGTCTCCCTCCAGGGCCCACGAGGACCCCACCTCGACCTTCACCAAGATCTACAGGCGGAGCCTCTGCGTGCTGCAGGCCTGGGTGGAGGACTGCTACACCGTGGACTTCACCAGGAATGCAGGGCTGCTGGGGCGGCTGGAGGACTTCATCTCCTCTAAGGTGGCCACTGCACCTCTGGCCAGCCAGCACTCCAGGCTGCACAGAGGGGGGCGCTGCCCTGACCCCACCCCTGCCATGCTTCTGCTTAGATCCTGCCCCTGGACGGTTCTGCTGAGCACCTGCTGGGCCTCCTAGAAGTGGGCACTGACCGGCGGGCTGATGGTTCCCCTCGCGGCACAGACCTAGAGGATCCCAAGGAGGCTGAGGAGGACACCAGACCCTTCAATGCCCTCTGCAAGAGGTTCTCAGAGGATGGCATCTCCAGGAAGGTGGGGGCATTTCCCAGGGAAGGGCTTCACTGTATGGGCAGATGATGTTCCCTGAGACCCACCTGGAGGACATGGTGTGCAAGTGCTCACATGCACATGCATAGACATCCAGAGAATGCATGCATGTGCACACACGATCTGGAAGACAGTGTGCACATACAGGAACACACTTGCATACACAGATCTGCACGTGCATGTATGTGTGTATATGTGCGCACTGTGCGCATGGACCTGCACTCACGTGTGTGTACACATGTGCACACACATGCTCTCCATGCACATTCCTCTTTGGGGCTGGTCCCTTGCCCTGGGCAAGGGCAGTGGAGGGGCCCACCACGCACTCCCATGAGGTGGGTCCTACTGTGCCTAGCCAACGCCTCTCTGACCTTTGGGTGGGAGGCCTGGGTGGAAGAACCCAGGACAGTGGTCTTTGTTCTAAGAGTGAATGGGAGGGATTTGCTCTCTGACTCTGGCTGAGCCAGTCTGAAGAGCCCTGGGCAGGACCCTGCCTGTCCTCACCCAGCGCCCCCCCCCCGCACCTGGCCTGCCTGACCTAGAGGGGACCTGGCTTGCCCACAGAGCTTCTCCTGGAGACTGCCCCGGGGCAACGGGCTGACCCTGCCACACCACAGGGAGCGCCAGTACACCATTGCGTCTGCCTTGCCCAAGCCCTGCTTCTTCGAGGACTTCTACGGCCCCTACACCAAGGCTAGCGGGAAGGGGTCCTACTTCCTGACAGAGTACAGCACGCACCAGCTCTGCACTCAGCTGACGCTGCTGCAACAGGTGCGTGGGGGCTGCGGGCACCAGGAGGGGGCAGAGGACCCATACTGGGCTGGCCACAGGCAGCAAGGGGCAAACCAGGGACAATCTGGCATCATGGGCCTCAGCAGACACTTCCTGAGCAACAGATGGGACAGTCAAAGAGGGACCTGGCTGCCAGGAACGCAGGTCCCAAGGAGCAGCTTCCAAGAGTGGGGAGGCTGGAGTCAGGGTCAGAACTGGTCTCCAGCCAAGCTGGACCCTCCTCTCCAGCTGCTCAGGGCACACAGATGGCACACAGGTCACCACATACTGGCCACCACACTCTGGACCTGGGTCAGCACAGCTCCTCATGCCCTTGCCCAATTCCTCTCTCTGCTCCTGGCCTGGGTCCAGAGCCCAGGAGCCCCTCCATGACCCCCTGCTGTCCTAGGATACCATACCATAAGGCAGGTGACAGAAATGCCAAGAAATCCTACCATTATCAGGGTTGGCCATGTCACCGGCCCCAAGGACTGAGCACAGGAGCTTGTTGGTCAAGTTCATGGCACACTGGCCCATTGCATAGGTCACCCTATACTCCAAGAGACGACACGAAATATCCAGCCCTCCTTGGGACACTGCCGTGGTTTACAGGCCCTTGGGGACAGTGGCCTGACCATCTGCTTCTATGTCCCGGCAGGAACTGTTTCAAAAGTGCCACCCCGTCCACTTCCTGAACTCACGGGCCCTGGGTGTCATGGACACAAGTGGAACCATCCCCAAGTGAGTGGTCATGGAGTCCCAGGCCCAGAGGTCTGGTGGAGGGTTCGGGGGGCCTCCCCCAAGTGCCTCCTGGCTGCTCCTGGCTGCAGAGAGGCTCCGCACGCCCCGGGGCCAGGCAGGGCCACCAGCCCCATCCCCAGGTGAAGTGCTCCGTGTTCTCCCCAGAGCCAGCTCTTCCGAGTCTCTGTCTGCCCAAACCTGCAGCCTGTTTCTGCCCAGTTACGTCCAGGACAAGTACCTGCTACAGCTTTTAAGAAACGCAGACGATGTCAGCACCTGGGTGGCTGCCGAGATCGTGACCAGCCACACCTCCAAGGTAGGCACCTCCTGGCTGAGGTCAGAGAGAGGCGTGGACCCACGGGCATCGGGCCCACAGCCGGCCCCTTCTCCAGGGGCAGGGAGCCCACACTTCCTGTCCCTCACAGCAACACTCAACCCAAGTCAAAGGGGCCAGACGGGCATGGCCGTCACATTACCAGGCCGACCCTTCCTCCTCTGCAGAAGCTCCAGCGCTGTGGGCTACAGGACACCAGGACATGTGGACCCTGCCCAGAAACACCGGTCACGCTAGTGCTCACACTCACATCCCTCTCACACATGGTCCTTTACACACAGACCCGCAGACACATACAGCCCCTGCGACAGGGCCCTCTTACACACACTCACACACAGCCCCTCCAACAGGGACCTTCTGACACACACACGGCCCCACCAACAGGACCCTCTTACACACATTCTCTCTCACACACTCACACACACGGCCCCTGCGACAGGACCCTCTTACACACTCACACTCACACTCACACATGGCCCCTCCAACAGGCCCCTCTTACACACATTCTCTCTCACACACTCACACATGGCCCCTCCAACAGGACCCTCTTACACACTCACATGGTCCCTGTGACAGGGCCGTCTTACACACATTCCCTCTCACACTCACACACATTCCCTCTCACACACTTAAACACTCACACGGCCTGATAGGGCACTCTTACACACTTTCCCTCTCACATACATACACAGCCCCTCCGGCAAGGCCCTCTCACATTCCCACTCTCACACTCACAGCCCCTGTGACAGGGCCCTCTTACACACATTCCGTTACACACCCACACACATTCCCTCCTACACACTCAAACGCTCACACACGGCCTGACTTACACACTATCCTTCACACACACACACACACACACACACCCTCCAACAGGGCCCTCTCACACACACAGTCCCCGGTCCTGCACACACCCTCCCACAGGGCTCCGTTAGAGCAAGCCCTTGGCCAGGCGGCCCTCACACCTGTGCCTGTCCTGCCCCGGGGCAGGGTTGTGACTACCCCGCCCTGCCCAGAGCTCCTCTAAGGCAGCCATAAACTCCTTGCCTGCAGCCCAGGCTCCTGCTGCAGACCTCAGCCCTTTTGGAATGTCCTTAGCTCAGTGTTCTGGCCAGGCCACGGTCCAGCTCCAGCTGCTGTGGCCAAATCCAAGGTTCCAAAGTCCCACAGGCCTTGGGTCTGCCCAACGGCTTCTCAGCCCAACCTGACCACCTGCTCTCAGGGGGCTCCTGGCAGCCCAGCAGGGACCACCCTCCACCCAGGAAGAGCCCAGTGTCCAGCCTTGGGCCCGAGGGGTCTGCACCTTCATGCAGCAAGCTCCCCACTGCAAGGGCCTCCAGTTCCCTGGATGGAGGTCCACAGGACCTGGCTTTCTGTGAGCTGGGGTTAGCTAGGTTCTTCTCCTGTGAGGTGGCCACACCGGCAGGCAGAGGACAGGCATCAGGGTATGAGGGCTCCTGTGCAATGTGGCCCTGTCTCCTACAGCAAGAGGACAGTGACTTCAGGTCACAGTGAGCACGCACCACCAGGGCCGCAGCTCCCTTGAAGCAGACCTGGACCCAGACACAGGCCCCCGGCATGCTCGCCAGCATGGCTCTGGCGTGGGCTGGGTGCACCACAGGAAATTCAGAGTTGGGATGGTGTCGACCAGGGCTGCCCTGGAGCCCAGAGGTCCAGGCCCTGCTGGACTCCAAAGCAGCCTCCACTGTGGGCTCTTCCTCTCCGCAGTCTCTCAGAGCCACGGTCCCTGTGGAGCAACTGAGGCTCACGTGTCAGTCAGTAGAGGGAGGCTGTTTATGAAGGGGTTCAAATGCCTGGCACCTGCATCAGCTGGACTCTTGTGGCCTTGACATCACAGTGGCAGAGGTGGAGGGGTGCTGGTGGGGTGAACGAGAAATGGCCAGACAGGATCCAGGGAGCAGAGGGCCCAGGCTGGGGCTTTGCCACTGCCACTCAAGGCAGCCAGAGGGGCCCCCCCGAGAGTGCCTTGAACCTTCTGCGACGGGTCCCTCAACCCCAACCTCCTGAAGGGCCACCCTGGGGATCAAGCCTCCAACTCAGGCTCCCTGAGGCAAACCACCCAACCCCAGCAGCCCACAGGAACAGAGTTCCCAGGCCTGGGCTTCACAGGCTGTCCCCGCCGCCGCACACTCATCAGCCACACAACCCACTGTCTTCACCAGCACAAGGAACAGGGCCTGGCTGATCAGTGTCCTGTGATCCACAACGTCACAAACATCACATGACATTAGTTGTCAGGCTCTTCCAATGGGGCCTATGTGGCTGGGATTCATAGGACCAGAGAAACAATGGTGACAATCACCTTGCAGACCTCAGCATTCAGGCCCCTCTCAAGCCGAGCTGCCGGGAAGGTGGAGGATGGCCCCCTGCTAGCCAGAGAGGCAGCTTGTCACCTGCTGCACTCAGCCCAAGGTGGCAGGAAGAGCTGTCCATCTGGGTAAACAACGCCCAGCTCGCAAGACACGGGTGGGCAGAGGGAAATCTGCAGGCAACAGGACAGTGACTCCCAGCATGGGAGGGCAAAAGCCACCCATGACGCCACATCAGCAAAACTCTTGAGCATCATCCTCCACCCCAGAACCAGAACCAGAACCACAGAGCTGCAGGAAGGAGCAGAACCACCAGGAGGAGCAGAACCACCAGGAGGAGGAGAACCACCAGGAGGAGGAGAACCACCAGGAGGAGCAGAACCACCAGGAGGAGGAGAACCACCAGGAGGAGGAGAACCACCAGGAGGAGGAGAACCACCAGGAGGAGGAGAACCACCAGGAGGAGGAGAACCACCAGGAGGAGGAGAACCACCAGGAGGAGGAGAACCACCAGGAGGAGGAGAACCACCAGGAGGAGGAGAACCACCAGGAGGAGGAGAACCACCAGGAGGAGGAGAACCACCAGGAGGAGGAGAACCACCAGGAGGAGGAGAACCACCAGGAGGAGGAGAACCACCAGGAGGAGGAGAACCACCAGGAGGAGGAGAACCACCAGGAGGAGGAGAACCACCAGGAGGAGGAGAACCACCAGGAGGAGGAGAACCACCAGGAGGAGGAGAACCACCAGGAGGAGGAGAACCACCAGGAGGAGGAGAACCACCAGGAGGAGGAGAACCACCAGGAGGAGGAGAACCACCAGGAGGAGGAGAACCACCAGGAGGAGGAGAACCACCAGGAGGAGGAGAACCACCAGGAGGAGGAGAACCACCAGGAGGAGGAGAACCACCAGGAGGAGGAGAACCACCAGGAGGAGGAGAACCACCAGGAGGAGGAGAACCACCAGGAGGAGGAGAACCACCAGGAGGAGGAGAACCACCAGGAGGAGGAGAACCACCAGGAGGAGGAGAACCACCAGGAGGAGGAGAACCACCAGGAGGAGGAGAACCACCAGGAGGAGGAGAACCACCAGGAGGAGGAGAACCACCAGGAGGAGGAGAACCACCAGGAGGAGGAGAACCACCAGGAGGAGGAGAACCACCAGGAGGAGGAGAACCACCAGGAGGAGGAGAACCACCAGGAGGAGGAGAACCACCAGGAGGAGGAGAACCACCAGGAGGAGGAGAACCACCAGGAGGAGGAGAACCACCAGGAGGAGGAGAACCACCAGGAGGAGGAGAACCACCAGGAGGAGGAGAACCACCAGGAGGAGGAGAACCACCAGGAGGAGGAGAACCACCAGGAGGAGGAGAACCACCAGGAGGAGGAGAACCACCAGGAGGAGGAGAACCACCAGGAGGAGGAGAACCACCAGGAGGAGGAGAACCACCAGGAGGAGGAGAACCACCAGGAGGAGGAGAACCACCAGGAGGAGGAGAACCACCAGGAGGAGGAGAACCACCAGGAGGAGGAGAACCACCAGGAGGAGGAGAACCACCAGGAGGAGGAGAACCACCAGGAGGAGGAGAACCACCAGGAGGAGGAGAACCACCAGGAGGAGGAGAACCACCAGGAGGAGGAGAACCACCAGGAGGAGGAGAACCACCAGGAGGAGGAGAACCACCAGGAGGAGGAGAACCACCAGGAGGAGGAGAACCACCAGGAGGAGCAGAACCACCAGGAGGAGGAGAACCCCCTGAAAGGAACAATTCTCTGAGACAGGACACAGACACAGTCTCCCCAGGGAAGTGGTTCACACAAAATTGCCAGGGTCTCTCTCTCCAGTGTGCTCAGCACAATCTGAAGTCTACACGGTCTTGACATCTCTGCATTCCACTTATTGTGGTGCCAGTGGCATAACTCAGAACAAAGCTGAGTTTTACACTTGCAAACTCATGTTCCCAGAACATTGTTAAAATACAGAAATTGACAGAACGCATAATGGAATCAACGTTAGCTCTTGTTGATATACAGTCCCCTCTGAGCCCCTCCCAGCCAGAGAGGCTGCTGGCCACCAGCGGCACTCTACCTAATGCTTGGGGTAGGGGTGGAAAGGCAAGACAAGAGACGGTGTGAAATTTCTCACCTTAATGAACTCTGTCTTTTTCTTAGATGAATAGTGGTAGGTTTGAAAGCAAAATAGGTTTTTATTTTATTGGAGTGGGCTGAGGATGTAGCTCAGTGGAGAATCCCTGCCTGGCAGGCCCGCGACCCTGGTCCCACTAGCCCAGGGCTGAATGTCCACAGATGGGGGCCAGATGAGGACACACATCCAGAAACACCATCTAACCTTGAGAGGGACGGAGTTGTGGCACACCCCAAGGTGGCAGAGCTGAGGACCGAACACAGGAGACAGAGCCAGACAGAAAGGAAGTGCCTGCAGGCTCCATCATGAGCATGGGCAGCACCTGAGGGCCCAGCCCCAGACACAAGGCTGGCCAGGGCCGCCAGGGGCCGGGGAGGAAGAGGCTTCTTTAACAGAGCATCTGGCTGGGTGGGATGCTGGGGGAGGACCCCTGAGGACAGCCCAGGGAACGTTACAACTCTCTGTGTTCTATTGTGGTTTTCCTGTGCTGAAGATTGAACCCAGGGAGACTTCACCACTGAGCTACATCCCCAGCCCTTTCTTATTTTGAAACAAGGTCTCACTAAATTGCCCATACTGGCCTCAAACTGCCAATCCTCCGGCTTCAGTCTCCTGAGTCCCTAGGATTACAGACTGTACCACCACAGCCATAACTATGCGTTTTTACAATTAAAAAACAGACCGGGGATGTGGCTCAGTGGTAGAGTGATGGCCTGCAGGTGTGAGGCCCTGGGGTTTTGGGGTTTGATCCTCAGCACTGAGGGGAAAAGAATTAAAAACAAAAAAAGTGATAGAATGATTTTTATCTGAAAACACTGAAAATGATATACCTTGTATCTATGAAGAATAAAATTGAGATGTTAACTTACAAATTATGAGCAAGTGAGAGTCTTTGAAGACTCTTTAAGAGGCTCAAGCCAGAGGCTACTCACCAAGGACCTCTGGGGCAAGGCTAACCCTTACCCCACAGGACCATAGCAGAACTGGTCACCAAGGACTTCCTGAAGTAGGACTGACCCTCGCCAGGCAGGAGCAAAGCAGACCTGGTCACACCTGGTGCAAGGTGTCCAGCACACGTCCTGTTCCCACCTGAAGGGTGCCCATCTTGGCCACAAGGGCAGGGCAGCTCAGAAACCAAGGACGAGCCAGAGTCTCCAGGTCTTCAAGTGGCTGGAAGTGAGTCCATGAATGCAGCCACGTGGTGTGTGGTGAGAAGGTGTGAGAAGCCACCCATTGCTGGAGGCAAGAGATGGGCAGGGGACAGGACTAAAAGAGGCAGGGGACAGAGGGAGGGGCTAGAAGGAGGGGGCGGAGGGAGGGAATGGAGGCAGGGGGTGGAGGGACCACACCAGACTGCAGAGAACCCTGGTGGGAGCTGGCTGGTCAAGCGAAGCCCACCCCACTGCCAGCGGAGCCCCCACAGCCACCACCACTATAGACCTGTGAACCCCACCCACCTTCTTTTTGTACAAATGACCCAGCCATACCACTCTGTGCCTTGAACCTTGGTTAACCTGCTCACAACGTCTGCTTCTCTCTGTCGGGCCTGGCTCTGCAGTGCTGGGGGTGGAGTCCAGCGCCTGTGTGTATTGGGCAAGCCTCTCCACTGAGCTGCCCACCCCCCACGCCGCTGCTCCCAGACACTGAACTTGTTGCTTCCTTGTTTCAGCTGCAGGTGAACGTGCTGTCCAAGTTTCTACTGGTGGCCAAGTCTTGCTATGAGCAGAGGAACTTCGCCACAGCTATGCAGATCCTGGGTGGGCTAGAGAACCTGGCTGTGAGGCAGTCTCCTGTGCGTGCACCTGGGCCGTGGCCATGGGTGGGTGGAAGGCACACGGCCAGCAGGGGTCTCACCTGCGCTTCCATTGCAGGCCTGGAGAATGCTGCCTGCCAAGATCGCAGAGGTCCTGGAGGAGCTGAAAGCCGTGGAGGTACTGGCCATAGAGCTTCCAACCTCAGGCCTTACTCCACACCCTGCAGGGCACCCACCCACACAGCCCATGTCAGGACCCCAGACACAGTCTGGTCACCTAGGCAAAGGGGCCCCACCTGCCAGGTCACATGGCCTGGCTGGGCTGCCTTCCTGGCACAGGGCACCAACCCAGGTTGGAAGTGGGACCTGAGCACGGCTGACTGAGAGACCTGCTCTAGGCACCCAGGGGGCCCGGGAGGATAATAAGTAGAAAACACTGTTGAAGTGACCTGGACTTTTCCAAAGTGAGGCAGCCAGAGCCTCAACTGTCAGCCTATGGCAGACACCCCCGAGCATCCACGTGGGCGGGCTGGTGTGTCCTCACTGCAAACACAATCACGGGGCTGCACTACCTGCCAGCATGGGTCTCATTTGGGAAGGTCGGGCTCCTGGCTCTTTAGGAGCCCAGCAGAGAATAAGGAATTTGCCGTTAGAGCAGCTCAGAGCTCTCTGGCTGTTGGCATTCTGTGCCCAGTGCCTAAGAGTCCAGGCTTGCAACCCTCAGTCCAGGAACCCCAGGTTCATGTTGAACTAAATGTGCAGTCAGAGTGCTGTGCAGCACCCCCCCACACAGCCAGTACACAGGCTGCCCTGACTTCCTGCTGACACCCCTGGCTGGGCCACCAGGTGTTCCTGAAGAGCGACAGCCTGTGTCTGATGGAAGGTCGGCGCTTTCGAGCCCAGCCCACCCTGCCCTCAGCCCGCCTCCTGGCCATGCACATTCAGCAGCTGGAGACAGGGGGCTTCACCATGACCAATGGAGCCCACAGGTGGAGCAAGCTCAGGTAAGGGGGCTCAGCATGACCAACAGAGCCCACAGGTGAGCTGACTAGGTGGGAGAGTTTCACCATGACCAACAGTGCCCACAGGTGAGCAGGCTCAGTTGGGGGCTTCACCATGACCAATGGAGCCCACAGGTGAGCAGGCTCAGTTGGGGGCTTCACCATGACCAATGGAGCCCACAGGTGAGCAGGCACAGGTGAAGGCTTCACCATGACCAATGGAGCCCACAGGTGAGCAGGCTCAGGTGAAGGCTTCACCATGACCAATGGAGCCCACAGGTGAGCAGGCACAGGTGGAGCCCACAGGTGAGCAGTCTCCTCCAGTTCCTCCTGCTCTCTGGCTGTCGGCATTCTGTGCCCAGAGCATAAGAGTCCAGGCTTACAGATGGAGCTCAGAGGCCAGGGCATTTACCCTGTCTCAGCCCTTGCCCTGCCCCAGGGCCTCAGCACTTCTCAAAAAACAGTGTGATTCCGGTACTGCCGGTATCCACGCTCCCTAAATGCCCCACATTCTCGAGTGACCTCCTGATGGAACCCAGGCACCCTACCATCACCTCCCTGGCTTCTGCAGCACGGAGGCTCCCAGTACGTGAATGCCCCAGCCTGGGTGTCCCTTCTCTAGGCCTCCCGGAGGCACCTCACCGAGACATCAGTTGGAACCAGTCAGTTCTCCAGCCATTCCCGGGCCCGCTGTTTCCCTGACCAGCATCCTTGCCACACTGCCATCCACATGCTGCCTGGGAGGCATGGACCAGAGAGTAGCTATAAAGCCCACTGCTATGACCCTCCAGCAGCCCACACACCCAGGCCTCATAGGAGCCTGGCTCTCATTCTGCCTCAGGAGGTGCTGGCCAGGTGGCCTCTCCTCAGAGACCCAGGACCTGTCCCAGGTACCCCTCCAGGTGCCATAGCTTGCAGACACACCCAGGCCCCAGTCTCAGCCTCACCTTCTCAGCTCGCATCTTCACCCCTGCTCTGCGTCAGCCACGTGGCAGTCAGAGTACCTGGTCAGGCTGCAGCCTGGCTGGACAGACAAGGCCCAGAGGACCCAGTGCACAGTGGCTCCCTATTCAGACACTCACCAACTTAAAAAAAAAAAAAAATGTAAAATGCATCCCAAATGTAAGTTTATCATAAGAGACCAGAAAGCCTGCCTCCGTACACAGAACTAATGACACAAGGCAGTGCCACCATTTAGAAGGGACTCGGGCCGAGGCTTGGTGACCTCTCTTGATTCTGTGTGGATGTGTGTAGACACATGGGCCTCTGATGGACAAAAGCCACATAACTCCTGCCGGACACACTGATTCTCCATCCAGACTCAGGCGGAGTGCCTGTCTGCGGGGCCTGCGACCCCCCAGACAGGCGAAAGGGCCTGAGTCCTCAGCTGATAACCAGTGGTATGCTGGCCACTGGCGTCACTGCAGCACAGAGTAGAGGCACCACACAAGGACACATCTGTACGCATCGTCCCCCGGTGAGCCGTGACCACTGGCACTGGGTTTCATTCGTGCTGGGACATTCAGTTCTGCAGCCTGATAGAGGGTCAGTAAACGCTGTGGAACCAAGAGTGGGCGAGGCCACGTGGGACCTGAGCCAAGGCCTTGTGAACAGAGGCAGGAAACCTGCCCTTTGGTGTCTATGCTTTGAGAGCGCTGGGTTCGAGCCTTTCCTAAGAACACGCCAGGATTCACAGGGACGCGACTCCCTGTGGCTTGTGCAGACTGACTGTGGCTTTTCCTTCCCCACCACAGGAACATAGCCAAGGTGGTGAGCCAGGTCCACGCATTCCAGGAGAACCCCTACACGTTCAGCCCCGACCCCAAGCTGCAGTCTCACCTCAAGCAGAGGATCGCCCGCTTCAGCGGGGCCGACATTGCCATCCTGGCAGCAGACAACAGGGCCAAGCTGCACCAGGTCCCGAGCGAGAAGCACTCTCGGAAGATCCAGGACAAGCTGCGGAGAATGAAGGCCACGTTCCAGTAGCTCAGGACCTGGCCGGTGGGGGTCCAAGCGGGACCAGCTGGGGGAGGCAGCTGCATTCCCAGAACCCCGCAGAACCTGGACTTCCACCAGGTCCGGATCCGAAGGTGGAGCTCAGAGGAGCTTGCCCAAGGCCCTGCCACAGGGCGCACAGAGCTGCTCCAGCCTGACGCAGCAGCAGAGGCGGCAGCTCCAGGACACTGCACAGGGTGGGCATAGCATTTATTAGCCCATTTCTGCTGCAACTTGAAATGAAACTAGAATAAGTAGACTTCCTTCAGTTTCGTACTTACAATATCTCCATAAACAAATGTCTCTCTATTCTTTGGTGACTCCTGCCCAAAACAACCCAAAACCCATCCATCCCTGACCCCACAGATTGCAGACCCAGCTGCTCACTGAACAGTGTTGCCACACCTGTCCAGAAGCAAAGGACCAAAACTGATCCCTGCACCAGCAGCTCCCAGGCTTCTGACTGGGCCCTGCCGGGGTCATGCTCCCACCACCCACCCACCTGGCCTTCCACGGGCACCCCCACTGTGCCAGCATGTGGGGGAAGGAGTTCTATCCCAGCCAGCCATCCTGCTGTGGCAGCTGCTCCTCCCCCATGCCTGGTGCCCCAGCTGGGAACAGCTACCCTAAAGGACATGCCCAGGCGAAGGCTTCAGCCCTGGAACAGGGTGTGAGGCACTAACAGCAGCTCCAGAGCAGGGAGGCCACCTGAGCTGAAGGCGCCTATGCACACCTCACAGCCGGTGCGGCAGGGCTACCCATGCCTTTAGCTGCCAAGCATGTGCACTCCTGACCACCGCGTCCCTCTGCTTGGCACCAGCACTAGCGCTTTGTCAGACACGGACATGAGGCTTGCTGCCCAGTGGTACCAAGCCCTTCCCTGAATTTGTGGTCTAGACAGTCTGTATTGAGCACTGGCTCAGCGAGTGGAGAGCCCCTCTAGCCGGGGGACCTGGGAACCTGTGGAGTGCAGTGGGTCAGGGAGACTCACCTGCTAGACACATGGGCCATCCCAGGAGCCTCCTGCTGTGAGACCCAAGACTGTGTTTTAGAGGAGGTGGCCCCAGTGAGCCACTAGTGACGTTTCAGGGGCAGCTGCGTGCTGTACTGTCAATGCTGAGGTTTTCCCCACATGAACCCACTGGGACCAAGCCCTGCTTCCGCGTGTGTGAGGGTGCAGGGACGTGCCCTTGTGACTCACTGTGAGGACCCTGGTGTCCTGCTGATGAGCGCCGTCTTCAGATTTTGTCTGTGCCCAGCGCAGCAGCAGCCCAACTGTCTCTGGGGAAGCAGCGGGCTTCCGGCTTCAGCACTGTTTGCATGGCACCCTGATGTCACGCGGTACAGATTTCTGAATAAAGTCATTTCTACCAAGCCATTGCTGTGTGGCTCATTCCAAAGCCATACCCCACCGAGGGTAAGGCGAGGTATGCGCAGTAGCAGATGTGCCTGGCCCAGGCCTGGAACCAAACTGCCAGGCCACAGCACCGTCACATGGTCACACTTGCACACTCAGTGACACCCAGAGGGCCCGGGTCGGCAGACTTACCCTAACTCAGGTGCTACCAGAAGCCAAGTGCCTTAAATTCCCAGGAATGTGAAAGCAAACCTACCTCCTGCTGCAGGAGCGAAGCTGAGTGCGGACTGTGCACCCTGGGAAACAGGTCCACATCTCGGGCCGTTCTGCCATGTGCCCTGCTCACCCCGGCCAGTTCCCCCGGCAGCCCAGACATGGCCCACAGCCCACAGGTGAGACAGTGGATCCCTTGCTCACCCAGCAAGGCCTCACCAGGACTTCGGCCCTGGCTCAGAATGGGGTGAGGTAGGGCACTGTTGTGGGGGCTCTCATGCCCACGTGATCGGTTAGGACTGGTGACACCCCAAAGGAGGAGCTTAAGGCTCTTCTGAGTTTCGAGTGTGAACTCTGGGTGTTTTTATGGAAGTACTGAGGCTCTGAGGAAGTTCCTGTAATGAACAATGCTGCTATCTGCCTGGCTATCTGCCAAAAAGACAATGGGACAGTAATGTGGCAGCTATTCCAGGTGAGTGGTCCAGGCCTCACCCACCCTACGTCACTGAAGCCCTAGCCCTGTGTGCCACCCCTTCCCCTCCTGCAAGGCTGGAAGACACTGCTCAGGAAGGTCTCCCATCAGAGCAGCAAGTCTGTGAACTTAGACCCTGGAGAACCCAGGGCCAGTACAGCCTGCAGGAGTGTGCCTCTCCTAGCCGACTGGAGCCTGCCCTGCACACGGCAGCAGAGGACACCACCAACACACAGGAGGTTCAACGACCCTGAGGCCACCATGCCAGTGGCAAGCCCAAGAAGCCACATGGTGGCCTACACAGACAGACATGCCCCAGGGGCCCCGTCTAGGAGCCACCAGGCACCAGCACAGGGCACCTGGAGAAGGCCTGAGAACCTCAAAAATAGCAAGCTGTAGCCCAGAAATACTGTCCCCGGGTGGGAGATATAGCTCAGTTGGTAGAATGCTGGCCTAGCACACATAAAGCCCTGGGTTCAATTCCCAGCACTACAAACAAACAATAAGAAATTATCAAAGAAAGAAAAAGTAGTACTGCCCCAGACAAACCAGGTTCATGTGGCCAGCCAGAGGCTGCCCTCACCTGCCTCAGGCATAAGAGATACAGGCAAGCAGTCCCTGGTCCTCACCCAAGCCCCTGACCAGAGTCACCAGCTAATGAAAAGGTGGCTCATTACATCACACCACAGATGACCAAATGTCACGCAGGACGTAGAGCTAGTCAGCTCCCTTCTTAGAGACTTGGTCTCCTGTCTGAGGGTTCTCACAGTCCAGGGACACCAGGGAAGCACCTCATGGCTTCAGAGGCAGCATGACTCTCATGGAGGTACTGGGCTTGAGCCACCCTCTGCCTGCCACTCCTCACCTCGCTCAGTGCCCCCACCTCCCTAGACCCCGACTGCCTCACAGAGAAGCACACTTGGGGTCCCCAGCTTAGGACAGATCATGCTCCCACACAGCAGCTTTCCAAGGAATGTTTAGGGAAGTGAGCATCCACCCCACTGATCCCCAATCCTACTCCCCCACAGGACAAGATACGGGCTGCCTTGTGGTCCATAAACGTCCTTGTGCAGGTTCTAGGGAGACGTCTGGTTTCGGCTTCTCTAGATAAATACCATGGGCGCGCCTGATGGATCCTCGGGAGAGAATACTTTAGTTTTACAAGAATCCACCAGACTGTCCCAAAAGTAGCTATTGTATGTAAACCAGGCTGAGGCAGGAGGATCCTCAGAAACTTAGCAAACTGTTTGGATGACCTTAGCCTGAGCCTAAGCTACTCCATTTTAAAAACTCCAGTTTAACCTGCAGTCTCATTAGGCACACTCCAGCATGACCTCAAACAAGTTACTTCCCCTCACCCCTGGGAGGCTGTCCTCGCCTAATAAGAGGGAAGGGGAGAAGATCAGGGTGGAGACCACCAGACCAGATGTTTCTACCCCAGGGTAAATGATGTCACTCAGAAATCCAGTGGTAGCTGATAAGGATTGAAAGGGGGGTCAAAAGCCCCCAAATTTAGTATAAAAGACAGGAATTCAGCCAGCCAAAACAAGGATGCACTCGAGCTGGAGACCCTGATGAGCACCTGACACCCCATCAATTGTCATCTTTCCTGAGCCTCTGCGTGATCATCACTGCTCTCAAACTCTACCGCCTCCTCTGGACCTTGGTGAGAGCCGGAACTTCTCCCTATGACCCCCTCCTCAACCGGTCATCCACTCCACGCCAGGAAAGGCCTGCCTTGGTTCCGGACCTGATCACCCCTGATCACCGTGGTCTGAGTGAGTGTGCATCTGCTGGACTTAAAGCCTAAGGCTTAAGACTTTTGAACTTAGCATGCAGAGGAAATGTCTGTTGTTAGCTTATCATGATTAAGTAGGTTTTGCAGTGCTTAGAATTAATCTAGAATTGTTTGCTGTGAATTGATTATGTCTATTGCAGTACCTAGCATTAAGGATTGTCGTTTTCTTGATTAAGAACCTATAGAGTGAAACTGTAGTGAGTGATTTGAGTGAATAAACCATTGAAAGGGGCAGAAGTGCGTGGACATTCTTTATTTCTCCCCTCGACTGCATATGCTGCAATTCTGCAGCCTCCCAACACAAACCCTATCTCAAAATAAAAAACAAAAAGGGCTAAGGACCTAACTAAGTGGTACAGTCTCTCATATCAAAAAAAAAAAAAAATGGTAGCTGCGGTTCTGCATCCCCACCAACTCTGGTGAGAGCACCCATTCTTCCTCACCATCACTGGGTGTGATCAGTGTCTGGCTGGGGGGGGG
>NW_026000206.1:13072975-13074449 GCF_001458135.2 Marmota marmota marmota
GGGGGGGGGGGGGGGGTCGGTTTGCTAGGTCTCTAATGACAAATGATGGTATCTTCTCACCATTTGCCATTGGGGACCTGGAGATTATTTTTTAGTTCCAATGTACACAGTCTTCCCATCTGCAAAGAATGAGTATCTTATTGCTTGTTTTCCAGTTTTATAAATCTTATTTCTTTTTCTTGTCTTACTGCACTGGCTAGAACTTCTAGAATAAGGTTGGATGAAAGTGATGTTGGGCATTCTTGTCTTGGTTCTAGTCTCAAAGAGGAAATGCCCAGTACTTTATGTTACCTATATTGACAGCTACAAATACACTTTACCAGGCCAAAGATGGTCCCTTTCTGTAGCGTGTGTGAATGACTTTAGGCCCAAGAGCGGGCTGATGCTCTATCAGATCAAGCTCTATCTACCTTAGGGAAGCAGCCTGGCTTCAAGGTGAACACCCCATTGATGCCTGGATTAGTACAATGAACAGGCCTGATGTGCATTTGCCAAAACACACAACTACACTGGGGAGAGGGGTGGGAGTAGTAGAGTCAGGATAAGCACTATTTGGAAAAAACACTGAGGTCGGAAAAGAAGGCGCGACCATTTTTGTGGCTGGAAGTGTTCCACCGCTGGATATGGGCGGTGATTAAAGGGCATGGCACATGCGTAAGAATAAAATGACCCCTGAGACCTTACATGTATTCCTGTATTATACTGTACCTCAATACATGGCTTTAAAAACAAGATCACTAAGATCTCTATTGTTTTTGCAATTTCTTACACGTCGGACAGAGGCTGAGCTCTGCTCTGTGAGCTTTTTGGCCTAGGCGTCCATAAGTAAAGTCAAGTAAACCAAGACGCACGGACAAGCCAAGCAGAACTCGGCGGGCCTGATGGGCGGGGCAGCCGGGGGCGGGGCGCCCAGCGGTGGGAGGGTCGCGTAGACCCGGCACCAACGCGGAGGGCGGCGCAGGGTCCTCAGAGCGCGTGTGGGCGGCTCGGGCGCCTCTACGGTAAGGCCCCGACCCCCGAACCGCGCGCCCCGGCCCGGCTCCGGGATGCTGCTCCGTCCCCGGCGGCCGCCACCGCTCGCGCCTCCGGGGCCGCCGTCGCCAGACAGTCCCGACGCTGACCTGCGGCCGACCGGGGACGGCCCCGGGACCCCACCTGTGGGTCCCACCACGCTAGGCGCGCTGGCGGAGCCCGAGTCGCCCCAGTCGCCCGTGTCCCCGGGATCGGCACAGCGCACGCCCTGGAGCGCCCGGGAGACTGAGCTGCTGCTGGGCACGCTGCTGCAGCCGGCCGTGTGGCGCTCGCTGCTGCTGGACCGCCGCCAGGCGCTGCCCACCTATCGCCGCGTGTCCGCCGCGCTGGCCCGCCAGCAGGTGCGGCGCACGCCAGCGCAGTGCCGCCGGCGGTACAAGTTCCTCAAGGACAAGCTCCGCGACGCACAGGGCCAGCCGCCCGGGCCCTTCGACGCACAGAT
>NW_026000206.1:13075713-13094447 GCF_001458135.2 Marmota marmota marmota
GCACCGCGCCGCCCCCACAAGTTCGCGCCCCACAGGCTGCGCCCCCGTCGCTGAACGCCGCGCTGCTGCAGACCCTGACGCACCTGGGCGACATCGTGGCTGTCCTGGGACCGTTGCGCGACCAGCTGCTGACCCTGAACCAGCACGTGGAGCAGCTGCGTGGCTCCTTCGACCAGACGGTGTCCCTGGCCGTGGGTTTCATCTTGGGCAGTGCAGCCGCAGAGCGGGGCGTCCTGAGGGACCCGCGAGAGTGAGGCCCGGCCGGGCCAGCCTCCCTCTTCAGGGCAGAGCCCCCGTCTGCCTAGACCCCTTCCTACAGCCCTTACCCCCACCCAAACCTAGGTGCGTTCAATAAAAAGATTGTTTTTGACCTGCTCCTGTGAATGAGTGGTTAGGGGCTGCAAAGGTCAGGGCAAGGTTAAAATGCCTTGGGGTCCAGGGAGGGGCTCCAGCTTGCTCCTGATGTTTTGCTGACACTCTGGGGAGTGCTGGGACCTTGAGCACTTGTGGGACCGCAGTCTCCTCGGGGAGGACACCGGGTATCTTGTTACGGGTCCCCGTTACCACCCAGCGCTCTCAAGTCCACACCGGACCTTGCCCACCAGAATCTCCGGTGGCAGGGACCAGCGACGAGAATCGGCCCTCTGCGGAAGGGCTGAAAGGCCGGAGGGGGAGGGGTAAGAAGGTGACCGCGCCGGGTCCGCCGAGCGCTGAGTGGGTGGAGCGTCCCGAAGTCCTGCCTTAGCCTGGGCCAGTCTGGAGCCTCTGGGCTGCGCTCAGTCGGACGCTCCTCACAAAGACGATCTTAGAGCGCAGCTCCTGTGAAGGCCCTTATCTTGTCCCTGGGGAGGTGGCTGGGCTGGGGTCTAAACTTTTGGGTAGCAGAGGTTCGAAGCAAAACTACCCAGAAGTTTTTTCGCAACTGCAGTTCCTGAGCCCTCCTTGCACTGGAGAGTCAGGGTGGGGGAGGGCGGGTGGCCAGAGACAAGGATGTAGCCTGAGGCCCTTCACTAGCATGACAATGTGTGCTTAAGCGAGACAATGGCCCCATTTTACAAGTATGGGAGCCCATCCGGGCCACACAGCTGAGGGGTTTGCCCAGTGGGTAGCAGGGCCACAGCCCCTCCCCCACATCCTCTGGGGAGACACCAAATAGGTCCTGGAACTCTGTGAGAACCAGTCCGGAGCTGACTTGGATGTCACCTCATCTAAGACATGTGCCATGTGCCCCCATTCTGTTTTGAGAGTTGTAAGCCCCCAAAGCCTTTTGGATGAGCCAAGCTTGCAAACAACCCGTACAAGTGCATACCCCCTGGGAAGTCAGAGACACCACTGGAGACACTACAGGCCCCCTGCCTGGGGGCCTCAGACTTGGCAGAATCCTGTCTCAAAAGTTAAGACAAGACTGGGATAGAAAATAACTTTTTAACAAAGCATGGGATACAGCTCTGGTGGAGTGCCCTGGGCTCAATCCCCAGTATCCAAGGGTAGAAAAAGAAAAAGAGGGGCTGGGGATGTGGCTCAAGCGGTAGCGCGCTCGCCTGGCATGCGTGCGGCCCGGGTTCGATCCTCAGCACCACATACAAACAAAGATGTTGTGTCCGCCGAAAACTAAAAAAGAAATAAATAAAAATTCTCTCTCTCTCTCTCCCCCTCTCTCTTTAAAAAAAAAGAAAAGAAAAAGAAAAAGATTTCTGTATTTCCCAGCAAATACACCCACATTCTAAGGATGGATCCTCTGCCACCCTCAGCCTGTAAGAGATCAGTTTCTCTGAGCTGAGGTCCTTGAGGACCAGAGAGATGCCCCCTGCCTCCCTGCTGCTTATAGTGAATGGACACTCCTGCACTGGACCTCTTCTCATTTGGGGAGGAGCGTGTTTTGGCTGTGTGCTCTAGGGGCAGAGGGAGTTGAAAGGGCCAAGCTTGTGGCTCCCCTAAGTTCCTTGGCTAGTTTCCTTAGACTTTAAACCTGCCTATGTTGCCCAAAGCTGCTGCGTCTTCACCCTGCCTACTGGAGAGGACCATCTCAAACTCATCTTGTGCCAGGCATCCTGATCTGCCCTGGTGAGTGGTGGGGCATCCCCAGCCTCAGCCCACGACTGGCTCTAAAAGGGTCCCCAAGGGCCACTCCTCAGGTTAGTGCCCTTGTGGCTTGCCAGTGCCCCCTTGGCCAGCAGATCCAAACCTGTTTTAATAATATGTGACCTCTGAATCACCTCCTGACCTTGTCGAGGTGTGGTTCAGCCAGGTACACAGCCACCTCGTGCAGCAGTACCGTATCAGAACATCTTCCTGACCAAGTATTCCCCACCCACCACATTTCTTCTGTGCTGGCTCTTTTCCTCCAGGCCTACCCATTCGGTGGTGTGCACTGGGAGTCCCTTCCTTCCACCTCGCCGCTGTGAGAAATGAACACGGGTGCACACGTCTCCTAGAGACCCTGATTTTAGTTCTTCCCAGGGTGCTGGGAGGTGGCATTACTGGCTCATACAGGAATCCTCTGTTTGGGAGGACATACTCCACAGGAGCTGCTTCTTTTTAGGTTCATACCAGCTGTGCTCGAGGGCTCCTGGTTTTCTTCATCCACAACACTCTTACTTGCTGGGTGTTTTATTATTATTACCACTACTATTATTATTATGCTCCCAGTGGACATGAGGTTTGCCCTTTCATCTTATTTATGAATTTTGTGTCACGAAGGACCCAGGTGGCACAGATCTGTGATTTATGAACTGCACCCACCCCCATTGCACAGTAGTATTCAGGGCTTGGGGTACTGAGGCACCCCCAGCCCCCCATTTTAAAAATTTAATTAGAGCATTATAGGTATACATTGGGTTCATTTTGATGAAATCATACATGCGTGGTATTTGATTTCAGTCCCTGCTGCCCCCTTCCCTGTCTCCTCCCTCCCCCTAGTCTCCTTCCTCTATGCTGCTGATCTTCCTTTTCCTCATTTGTTCATTTATTTTGATGGGTGCTTTCCGCACATATATAAAGGTGAAATTCCCCATGGTATATTTCTGTGTGCACATGACATGATTTTGCTAAATGTATCCCGCATTTCCTCCCCTTTCCCATCCCTTCACTGCCCTCCAGTCTTCTACTCCACTGATCTTCCCTGTCTTTGTGGTATCTTACCATCCCTCCTTTCTTACCTTTCTTTGTGCTAGCTTCCACATATGAGGAAAACACAGCCTTGACTTTCTGAGTCTGGCTCACTTCACTTCGCATGGTGTTCTCCAGTTCCATCCATTTACTGGCAAATGCCATAACTCCTTCATTATGGCTGAGTAAAACTCCACTGTGTAAATATTCCACATCGTCTTATTCTATTCAACTATTGACAGGCAACTGGACCAGCTCTACAACCGGGCTATTGTGAATCATGCCCAGCCTCTTTTTAAAAAACCATTTTAATTTTGCAGGACTGAGATTGAGCCCAGTCTGCCTCTGAACTGCATCCCGTTCATGGCTTTCACAGCACACGGAATGGAGAGAAAACCTTTCCCGACAGTGGTGCCTACCACCCAGCTGTCAGTCATGGCCTTCATTCATATTCCACCCTAACCTGGTGCTGAGCCCAGTGGATTTGCTTTCCTGCTCAGAATTCCTCCGCTGTGGCAGATGGAGTGTCTGCTCCCACCCAGGATGACCTCCTCTTCCGTGCTTCCCACCTACCAACCAAGTAAATCTTTTCATTTTCAGGTTAACTGGCAGCCAGACTATCACCTTGTATGGGGACAGGCTCCTCCTGAGAGATGTTCCTGAGAGAAGTTCTGGGGAACCCGTTAAACTCCCTGTTGAGCTCAATAACCCCCTCCAGGTCAGCTGTGGCCGGTGAGGCATCCTCTGTGGCCCGCCCTCTTCCCTGGAACCTTAGCCACAGTGCCTGGCCCCTGTCACTGTCACCCAGCAGCTCCAGGACTGTTAGGGCCCTAACGTGCTGTCCAGCCACAGCTTCTGCTCAGAGCAGGAGTGAGCTTGCATCTAGCCCCCGCCTCTCCTGGGGCCCTGGTCTTGGCCTTGATTTCCTACTCAGAATCCCTTAATGCTGCCCCGGGGTGGGGGTGGGGGTGCAAATATTCATGATTTGTGCCACCTGAGCTCCTGTGAGTTCAGCTCTTCCTAGCAATTCAAAATGTTGGCTGTAAATAGTTAACTGAATTTATCAGAAGAAGCCTATACTCTTTTTCTTTTTCTTTTTCTTTTGAGGCATTGGGGATGGAGTCAGGACCTGTGCATGCTAAACAAGTGCTCTACCATTGAACCATATCCCTTACTTGTTAAGCTTCTAACCAGCAAAACTAGTTAACAGGCTGGGGTGTAGCTCAGTGGTAGAGCACTTGCACAACATGCATGAGTGCCTGGGTTCCATCCCCAGCATCTCAATAAAACAAGTGAACTTGCTTTAAAACTTCAGGTTCACAGTTGCCTATCTTCCTGATCTTGATCTGTCCAAGTCATTGTCTGCTCTATGCTCGTTGCATAACAGTGTCCACTTTATGCTTTGAATATAACCCTTACTGCCCTGCCACTGCAACTGATTTTTAAAATGGACAGGTTTCTTTCTCTTCCTCTCTCCCTGCTCCTCCCTAATCTCTTCCCCTCCCCAATCTCAAGGGAAATAGGATTACCCTGAGCACACACCCACCACAGAAACAAGGTCGTCCAGTCTTTGGGGATGGTATCAGAAGATCTCGGAAATTACCATCTCCCAAATTAACAAGTAAATTACAACTCCAACAGAGAACATATGGAATGTAGCCTTTGAGCCACTTCTTTAAAAGCCCCCTGCTCCTGCTCTTGGGCAGAATCACAACCTCTGGGACAGGAGTCCCCTGTGTTTCTCCTTTGCTAGCAAAGCAATAAGACTTTTTCCTTTTTCTCAAAACCATGTCCTTGTTAATGGGTTGGCATCTGGGACAAGGACTGAGTTTTTGGCAACAGTTCCCCCAGGGACATGCTTCGTACAGCATCCCATCACCAAACATGATGCTGTCTGTTCTTTGGACGCCCCCCCACCCCCCATCTGCAAACTTCCCTAATCTAACTTTTTTTTTTTTTTTTTGGCACCAGGAATTGAACCCTAGGGTGCTTTACCACTGAGCCACATCCCCAGCCCTATTTTTGTATTTTGTTTAGAGACAGGCTCTCACTGAGTTGCTTAGCACCTTGACTTGCTGAGGCTGGCTTTGAACTCCTGCCTCAGCCTCCAGAGCCACTGGGATTACAAGTATGCACCATCATGCCCTGCTTAACCTCACTTTTCTCACTCTTAATAATGGTGTCTGTGAAGAACTTATCCTTGAGGTTCTGGAAAACCTGTGCTCACCCTTTCTGTGACTTGGGAGTCTTCACTGCTCACTTCAGCATTCTGTGGCCATTCAGCCAGTCTGACATCACTGGCCACAATGCCCACTGGGGGCTCCCATCTCATGACCAGCTGGTCTTCCCAGTACCCATTCCACCTGATCTCTAGAGAGGTCCTCGCTCGCTGCTCTTTCAGTTTTTAACAGAAAATGGCACCACCAAGGCAGGGCATCACTTTCCCTCACCTGCCAGGCTCTTGCACTTACTCTAATCCCTCCCAGGCCTCAGAAGCAGCCCTCCTTCCCCCACTGTGGGCAGCTGGAGATTGCCAGGTTGGACCTGTCTGCAGCAGGTCTGCCACATGCTATTCCTTCTGGTAGATTTTCCACTGGTGCCATGGGGTCTGTCAGTTTCCTGCCTACCTAGAATGAGCCACTAGCACCTGCTCCTCCCCTAGTTTTCTGAGGCCTCTGTTCTCATCTGTCCTGTCCAGACAGGTTGCGGGGCAGAATCAATCCCCCCGCATTCCTGTCCCTACCAGAGGCCTGGTGCACCTAAAGTTGGATTCCTGATTGAAGAGTCACCTCCAATGCCACCCCCCACCCCATAACCCATCCAGAATGTGCTCCAGAACTTCAGGGCCTCCTGTGCCCTCTCAGTAGAGCCCTCCTGTGCATGGCTGCCTGTGCTGGCTCCTGCTGTCACCTCTGCCACCATCCTCAGGTAGAGCCCGGCCCGCTCCTTACAGAGTGGCAGTCTTTCCTACATTCCCCAATGTCTGGATGTGCTGTGGGGTTTCCACAGCAGCTAGCATATCCTTTGCCATCCGCATAGTGCTGAGCAGTACACTCTGGAAACATGGAATGTTCTAGAACTCCACTGGCCAGTAGGACAACAAGTCCAGTGCAACCGTGGGACTGAATTCTTTCCTTGATTTTGTTTAATTAAAAACACCACCTCTGCCTGAATCTGCAGCCTGCATGTTTAGTTCTATTACTCTGGTGTTATCTGTCACCTAAGCCTAAATGTGTTCACTTGAAAAAGCCCATTCCTCTCACCACAGGTCCCAGGCTGGGTCTCCTTCACTCCCCAGTCTCGAGCAGAGCATCAGCTCCCAAGCCCACTCTAACCAGACTCCCTTCAGCACCTGCTCTTGCCACCCCTCTCTGGGGAAGGGCTAGCCATAGACCCTCATCTCACTGTGGACTGCACCTGTATAAGGCCCACCCAACTGTAGGACAAAAAGTCTCATGCTGCCACCCATGAGGCCTGGAATTGGATGTCAGGAGCACTACAGGGCTGATTAAAGCAAAGGGAAGGTGATGTGTACTGTGAGGGGAGGGTGGCTCCACTCACCCCAGTGCCTGGACTCTGTAGCACTGGCCTTCAGTGGAATGGGGGTGGGCAACATGCCTGGGACCCCTCCAGGCCTGGGAATCCCAGCCAAAGCTCCCTGGGCACTTCCAAGCAGGTGTCCATGTGTCCTGGGAAGACCCTGTAGACTATCGTGGTATCCTCAGTAGGAACCCATCAGGCTTGACTTCTCTGGGCCAACACCCTACCAGACCTGGGTTTTATTCCTAGTCCATGCAGAGAGTGTGGCCAGAGGTGGCCAGCTGACTGCCTACCTGGCTTGTGCCTCCCTCTTGCCTACCACGACTCTCAAGGATCCCAGTGAGAGTCCAGATGGAATTCATTACACAGTCCCACCAGAACCCCTGCTGGGCAGTAGGCAGGGTGGTGGCAGAACAGTCCCTGAACCTCCCGGAAGGGGTGCAGCACGCCCCAAGAAATGAGGAGACATAAGGCAGCCCCTCCCCACAAGAGCACTAGGGGCTCTGCCCCCACGGAATCCCACCCACAGGAGTCTCTTCCCATACTGGTCTGTACTAGCAGCCAGAGAGCTCTGACCGCAAGAAGGGAGGGGCTTCGAGGGCAGAGGAGCCGGCAATCGGTGAGCAGATCCAGTCACAACGCTTGAAGGAGGCAGAGCCACGAAACTGTCCTTTTCTTTTCTTTTTCTTTTTCTTTTTTTTAGTTGTCAATGGACCTTTATTTTATTTGCGGTGCTGAGAATTGAACCCAGTGCCTCACACATGCCAGGCAAGCGCTCTACCACTGAGCCACAACCCCAGCCCCCCCGAAACTGTCCTTTTCTCCTAGGAGTTTGCAGGGGAGAACAGAGTTCCTTGGACAGGTCTTGGAGGTGCTGACAGGAGATGCTGGTCTGAGAGCGCAAGCTCAGAACCGGGCCTGCCCTGTTTCTGGGGAGTTTGGCTTTGGCTCATGGGGAGAACAGGTGCTGCCGGGCCCCCCAAGTCCTGCAGTGGATTTGGGAACATGGGCTAATGCCTTTCGCTGCTGGCTTCTACAGCGCCCAGCCCCGGGCAGGTGGGTGTGCGGGGAGCCATTCCCAGAGGGGCCGGGCTGCCATCTGGGCCTGGAGATCCGCGCCTAGCCGCGGGTGGTAGGGGCAGAGGTGGGCACGGATCCCAGAACCGGAAAGGTACTCCTAGCAGCCAAGTAAGAAGCTGAGGCGGGGTGTCCGGGACTACAGTCATGGGCTTCAGCAGCCCCCGGGGTGCAGAAGGGCCTGTTCTCAAGAGCTGTCTCAGCTGGAAGTAGCTGACCGCTAGGGGAAGCGAGGGGACCACCCCTGGCAGCCACAAGCAATTGGGGGGGCGGGACTTGTGCCCCTGCTGAGTGGAGGCTAGGGTGAGCGCCGGATGAGTGCCGGATGCAGATGGAGTCGCAGAGCTGGGACTGGGCGGGGGGTGGGGGGGAGGGGCACCATGCAGGGCAAAGAGCCCACCAAGAGACTAGAAAAGGAAATGAGTCGCGCGTTGGTGCGTGCCTGTAATCCCGGCTCCTCCGGAGGCTGAATCTGAGGATCCCAAATTCTAGGTCAGCCTGGGGAATTTAGACCCTGTTTCAAAATAAAGGGCTGGGGATGTAGCCCAGTGGTAAAGAGCCCCTAGGTTCAGTCACCCCCGCAAGAAAGAGAAAAAAAAATACATTTATGTTTCAAAGTGAGGGAGTTAGTGATTTACAATTCATAATTAAGGCTCTGGAGCGCAAAACGCAATAATTTCCACAAGTATCTTAATTTACTTAAGGGCCTTTGACCTTTTCCCGGCTGAGCAGCTGGGGGGGGGGGGCTTACATTTGCCCTAGTGAACAACCACCCCCTGGGACAGCTTCGCCCTCGGGGCCTCTTTCCAGGGAACAGGACATTCCCTAGTGTCGCGGTGGGTAGGAATTCCACACATGGAGCATCCTTGGAGCAGATACCGTACACTTCTGAGGGAGTCTCCGTGCGCCCTCTGCCCAGGACAACCTGCATCC
Organism: Marmota marmota marmota; assembly: GCF_001458135.2. NCBI lineage: Eukaryota > Metazoa > Chordata > Mammalia > Rodentia > Sciuridae > Marmota > Marmota marmota. The sequence continues at coordinate 13,084,372 of NW_026000206.1, forward strand.
TGGAAGCGTCTCGGGGTCATACAGTAGTGACTCGAATCCCCTTTCCCGGAGAACCGAGAGCTCTAGGAAGTGGCACGGCCTCTAGAGATGAAGCGGGATGGCTGGCCGTCCTTCTCCCAGAGGCCACGGCCAAAGATCCTCAGCGAGCGCCCCTCGCCAGCCTCACGCTGCAGGAACGGGACCGCTAAGGTCTGGTCTCCGGTTGAGGAAGGCAGGTCAGCGGTGGTGCAGTCCCAGCGCCGACCCTTGGCCTGCTGCAGGTCAGTCCCCCGCTGGGCTGCGGGTCCAATGGGCTCCCCCCTCCGGGTGCCCTTCCGCTTCTCCGCAGAGGCCAGGGGGCGGGTCAGAGCGTTAATCCTGGGCCAGGTCAGGTGCGGCTGGCCCCGGCACCCCGGAGTCAGAGTTTCGGATTGGACCTGGTCTTCGAGGCCGAGGTCTCTGCGACTCCGCCCTGCCTTGGCCTGCGAACTTGGTCCCGCCAGCACTTCCGCCATCACGGTAGACCAGCGCAGAGCCCTAGACGCAGACTCACAGTGCATAGGCTTGGGTTCAGGGTGACAGTACCGAAGGCCAGCGCAGGATAAGCTGGAGCTCGGGCTCCAGCCACAATTTCAGCGACACAGGTTGGTGGTCCCTTTTCTTTTCTGCTTGGAAGATGAGGTAGGGCTGTTCACGCCTTGAGCCGGCAGCCAGGCAGGACAGAAGCTGCCCAAAGGGCGACAAAGTGCACAGAGGGGCCAACGTTAAAGAGTTCCCTGGACCCCGCGGTGTACCTTGTCGTAGTGGCCTTCCGTTAAATATCTGCCCTGCTGGACAGCCTGGATATGCTCCACAGCCAGTGCACCCCTCTTGCCAAACAACTTTCCAGGTGTTCACACCTATCACCTCTAGGCCAGGCACTGGCATGGAATGGGGAGGGGGCTTGCTCCAGAATTAACCTCAGGAGGTTGCACCACTGGGGTGGGAGGGGACTGTCCTCAGGTTCCAGCAGCCTGGGCCAGGGTTGTGCAGGGGAGATGAAAGCATGTGACTGGGCCCATGCCACACTTCCACCCCTGCTCCAAGACATCCTGGAGTCTGGGGGTATGAACCGCCTCCTTTGTGCTGGGAATTGAAGGCAATTAGGTGCAACTTATTTGTGGATTTGCAGCCCCCTATCCCACCTCCTCTCCCTGAGCTTATAAATTCAACCCCTGCCAAATCAGAGTCATTCCTCCATTTGGCCATCAGGGCTGTACTACTCTCTCTGGAACCCTGTGGGTGGCTCCTACCCTTGACGGTGCCTTCCTCCACTCTGCCTGGGAGTTGCAAGCTCTCCCCTAGCTTTGGTTCAGTGGACTGACTCTCCCAGAGCAGTTGCTCCATGCCCAGTGTCACCTCCAGGCCTGCTGAAGTCTCCTGGGCCAGACTTCCTGGCCCAGGCCAGGTGTCTGGCATCCAGGAAGATCATTCCCCAGACCAGTCTCTGCCAGAACCAGTTGCTGGTAAGTCCTTCAGGAGGCCTTCCCAGAAAGGGCTGAAAAGGGTCAGGGGCAAGGAAGGCCTGCACACCAACATCCATGCAAGAGATTTTCCTTCCTCCTGGCCCCACCATCACTGTGTCCCCACCCCACCTCTCCCATCCAGGCTGAGTTCCAGGTTCAACCTCAACCCATTCATTCCCGGGCTCCTGGTGTGTGTGTGTGTGTGTGTGTGTGTGTGTGTGTGTGTTTTCTTGCAGTGCTGGGGTTGAAACACGTGCTAGGCAAGCATCCACATTGAGCCATGCCCCCAGTTCTTTTTAAATTTTTTTCTATTTTGAGATAGGGCCTTGGTAAAATGTACCCATGCTAAACTGCAGTCTTTTTTTGTTTGTTTGTTTGAAGTACTGGAGATTGAACCCAGTAGTACTCTATCACTGAGCTATATGCCAACCTTTTTAAATTTTTTATTTATTTATTTTGGGTACCAGGGATTGAACTCAGGCACTTGGCCACTGAGCCACATATGCATCCAATAGATATTCATTATTTGAAAAATTGGCATGGGTTGCCTTTGAGGCACTTAAACAAGCTAAAACCATGACCAATGATCACATTATATTAAGAACTCCTATTTCGCTTAAAGACTGGTGTAAACTCACCCCTAAAGAGACACAAAATTTTGGATGGGAAGAGAAAGTCCTGATATGGCAATGGTACCTACAGCAATTTCTACAAGAGGAGAATCAAAAAGTAGGCACATATAAAATCACAGAAGAAGTAGCAAAGCTACCATTTGTACCAGTGCCTGGTATCCTAATACAACCCACACTGAAAAATATAGGCACATGGGGACCTGAATACAATGGAAATATACAAAATGCATGGTTTACAGATGGATCATGCCCAGTAGTGAAAGGAGTTACTGAGTGGAAAGCAGCAGCATATAACCCTAAGACAGGCAAGATCTTAACAGAGCAAGGAGAATACAAATCAGCACAACATGCAGAACTTATAGCAGTTGCATTAGTCATTAGAGAGGCCTTGTTAACAAAATGTAAAGAACTGTGTACTTATACAGATCCATGGTATGTTGCAAATGGCAGAGCGCTCTGGTCAGGGAAACGGGCTTCTTCAGACTTCATGTCAATGGGAAACCTTTTGGTCAAGAGGTACATGGAAAGAACTCTATGAAGCCAGTACAAAACTTAACATAAAAGTTACACATGTAGATGCACTACAAACAGGGACACAGGCACCAGTACACTTAATAACACAGTAGATAAATTATCAAAAATAGTCACAATCAAGCTACAAAGGAATTGGGAATTGCAACCTACCAAAGATCTTTTTAAACTTAAATTTAAAGGAACAAGGAAAAACATCAAACTTGATAACACAATAATAAACATTACTGAACATGATATCATAAAGTTACATGAGCAATTAGGTCACATAGGAGTACTTAGATGTGGCATGGAATGCCATCAGCACTGCTTTACTCAGGTGCACCACATGCCCAAAGATGAAATTGAGATTTAGGGCTGGGGATGTGGCTCAAGCGGTAGCGCGCTTGCCTGGCATGCGTGCGGCCCAGGTTCGATCCTCAGCACCACATACAAACAAAGATGTTGTGTCTGCCAAATACTAAAAAATAAATATTAAAATTCTCTCTCACTCTCTCTTTAAAAAAAAAAGATTAAAAAAATAAATAAATTCTGGTAAATTGAGTTATCTATAAAAATAAATAAATAAAGATGTTGTGTCCGCCGAAAACTAAAACAATAAAAAAAATTAAATTAAAAAAAAAGAAATTGAGATTTAATCTACATGAAATTCCCCAACCAAATTTAGAATATAAAGTCTTTAACTACAGAATACAAATTGACTTCATAGGACCTCTTAAGGATTTCCACAATAAGAATGTTGCCACATTGGTGGACACATGTACAGGTATTGGGATGACCCTTGCAGCTAACAAACTAGCACAACACCTCACTAGAGTACGTATCCTAGGTTGGATAGCAGCTTATGGCAAACCCACTATCATAGAATCTGATCAGGGCACCCCTTTCACAGGAAAATTACTCAAACATCTAATAACAACTCTTGATATGCAATGAAATTATCATCTGGCAAACAATCCAAAGCAGCAGGGAATCTAGAGAGATGGAATGGATCACTTAAAAATGAACTGCTTTCTCACAAAGGTGAACCCTTACAGAAAGCCCTACAAGGGCTGGGGATGTGGCTCAAGCGGTAGCGCGCTTGCCTGGCATGCATGCGGCCCAGGTTCGATCCTCAGCACCACATACAAACAAAGATGTTGTGTCCACCAAAAACTGAAAAATAAATATTAAAAATTAAAAAAAAAAAAAAGAAAAGAAAGCCCTACAAGAGGCTACAATGAATTTAAACAATAGACCTAGGAGAAACAGACTTTCCCCAGTTGAGGAAGTTATAGCTAGACAAGATATTCCCCTCACTTTCAATACACAAGATAACCCCATATTATTACCATATAAAATAATCAGGAGAGATAGGAAAGATGCTAGCACTACACCAGGAGAAATCACAGCACGAGGCACAGAAAATACTGTGTGGCCAACATCAGGGAAAGGAGAGTTAAAACTCACCCAAATAAAAGACATATACTAATAACCTCCTTCCACTCTGTCCAGGTAACACCTGGACAGGCGGACGGATGTGACACTCAGACAGTGACAATGTATGTACTGATGCATCAAATATTGCTTCTATCAATAACATTTTTGACAGCACAGACATCACAGCCTAACCCTACATTGCCAATACAGAGTGTTGATATTGATGACATATGGCTTATAGAAAACAAATACATTGAGGCTAACAGAATAGTAGACAGGGAAAGACACAATCTGACACTCATAACTAAAGCCTTTTTCTCAAAACATGCTCATTGTAGAACAGATATATATCAATAACTTAGTTGTGATGAATACTATAAGGCCACCAAAGCATTACCACCATTGGCCACAGAGATTTAACTGACTTAGATAATACTAATATTTGGGACAAAACCCTTTAAGATGTGCGTACATTGAATATTATAGAAACCTGACTTCCCTGGAGGCCATTAACCTCTTCTACTTCACTTCACTTAAATCCACAGAAAAATCACTCACAGGATTCAGACCTAATGGAACACAGGCAGCATACATATATGAATACACAAGAACCTATATTTCCATGCAAAAGGGCTACAGAATTTAAATTCCTATCACTCTTCTTTTCACCTATGTCCCCACAAACCTCATGCCTAGAGATCACTAATGAGCAATGCATCTTAACATACACATACCTCAATGGGGACAATCCCCAAGAACCTCCTACACAAACCAATTCATAATCAACCATATTATCCTGAGGCAAAATTCCATCCTTACCATCAATCAGCATCTATGTTCACATGTCCTGAGGATGTAGGAACTTCATTACAGGGAATTGTAATGAAGACACCACAGTATGGTGTGTAATGGATTTCCCTGATCTCCCATACTATAGTGGATTTGACTTAGTACATGGGACATCAGATTTTATGATAGATAATGACTCATTTCCAACAGCTGAGACATGGTTAGACATATTAGCATTAGGTACACAAACATATAAATTTCCTATAATTATTACAGATCCCATACCTCAGCCTTACAAACTGGTGAAACAAACTTGGCCACCTCCAAAACAGGAATGCCTACATTGGGATTACCTTTGCTTAAAAACAATTTTCATTGATGGGTACACTGCACAGTTTCTACTCTCAGACACCCCTGATGTACAGCCTTACACAAGAGAAACCTCACAAGCATTCTTAGAATATTCTTGCTTTAACTACAATCATAAGAATTTAACTATGTATAGGAACATAAAAACAAACAACTTTGGAGATGTATTTCAAGCTTTAGACACCAAATATAATTTCTTTCTTTTTTTTTTAAATCTTTTTTTTTAAAGAGAGAGAATTTTTAATATTTATTTTTTAGTTTTTGGTGGACACAACATCTTTGTTTGTATGTGGTGCTGAGGATCGAACCCGGGCCGCATGCATGCCAGACAAGCGCGCTACGGCTTGAGCCACATCCCCAGCCCCCAAAATATAATTTCTTAAGAAAAATAGCACAAGATACCACCTTTACACATTTCAATAATTTCACACATTATGCTAATAAATCATATCTTTGCAAAGATAAGAAGGAAAACTATACATTAGAATCAGCATGTATAAAATTCAACTTAATAAACTATACAACAGAAGAACACTTATCATGTTTCATGGAATTGGACACACACATGGACACACAATGGTACACATTGGGACTCACCTAAGCCACATTCCATGCTTCTAGAAAAGAGTCTAGTAGCATTCTTTGACTATACAGCACTTTCTAATGTATCATTCATAACACCATATAGCCCCCCACAAAACAGAAACCCAGACATATAGCAAAATGTTGGTCATATCTCTACAAGAACTAATGAAAGTAAAAAGACTTATGAATACATCCCATAGTATAGATGTCAATAAATGCACATCTAGATTATCTGTATTCTTTATGTGTGACCAAATAGCTGCAATACACATGGACAACACATTAGACTTTGAAATTCCCTTAGACATAAAAACAGACAACCAACCACGCATAATACCATACCTAGACAAAGGATCAGACCATAAACTTAACATAAGTGGAGCTGTGTGGATAGATGATTATGTAACACCAGACATACTAATGGGATCGCTACAGTGGGGTAAATGCAAAAATGAATATACCTACTTCTACCCAGGTATAAGATAAAAGCAGCAGATAAAAGGCCTTTATCATGGTGGAAATCAGAAGGCATGAATTTTGATAGGGTAGCACAATATAGAGTAGATTATACTTATATGCCATACCATTTCTATATGCTACTACCACAGGAACAAGCCATGGGAATTAATTCAATATGATTTTGTGGCTCATACACCTCTACTTAACAGATCTTTAATTACCAAAAGATCATGGCAAGAACAGGAACATGTATTTGTATTACCTATGTCCTTTGAAAGATGTTACATTAAGGACTACCTCCAACCATGTATAATTGATAGAGGAAGTATTAATTCCACACATAAACTATTTACAGCACATTACCCATCAGGAGTAAAATTATATAGAGAAAGTCCAAGACTAACTACAATCACCAGAGCATCTTATGTAATACCAAATATAAAAATTCCTCTATAACTAATTGTAAATCCAATAAGTCAGAGGACACATTAACTATTGACACAGCAATATATGCTAAGGAGCTATATAGGAGATGCCCTCAGAAAACAACATGGCACATTACCACAACACAGAGACAACACATTAGGAGAGCAAGGGAGATTTTAGAATGGATAGCTATACCTGGACTAGCATTAGGAGAAATTGTTAATGCAAAACATATAGAGGACTTGGATGTTAGAATTACAGCCCTGGAACACACTAGAGACAAAGAAATTCATGGACTCAAAATGATTTCTAAATCTTTATATACAATCACAGAAATCATACATCAAGCTGAACTACAGAGGCACACTATAATTCAGACACTAACAGCCCAAAAGGAATATTATGATGCTTTTATACATAAAATGGATAAGAAAATGAATATAATAGCATCCAAATATGAATGTACATACTTGGAACTGTTACAAAACCAGGCCAGAGCAGACTTACAACATTTGCTGAATACAGGACAAGGTGAACAAACAAACTCACAAAAAATTATACTAGATCCCAGTAGAGACACATACCGCACTGAAACACTTTGTCAATTATCTTTACTAAAAATTCTGTTCACAGACACATACACAGCATATCATGGACGCACACTATACAAGAAAATACGAAACACTTTCATAAATGAAACAATCTTACCAGAAGAGTCAGTGATACCAATTGGCACACTGACTTACCTATACTTAGGACATATAAACCATCATGAGTTACATAATTCTAAGGTCACTATAACTGACCCACAGGAAGAAGTGATACCATAAGGAAATAATCTTTTTGCAGTCTGTTCACCTAACACCTTTAGTACAACTTATCCATGTAAACTACACAAGACACATCTGACAGCACCTCCCATAGTGAGGATTATTACTATTATTACTCTGAACATCCTGACACCAATATATGTTTTGATGAATGTAAAACAACCCATGAAGCAGGATGCCATATGGTATCCAACACATGGAAGTTGACATTACACACTAAATCAGGTAAAACTACAACAGCATTCCCAAATCAACAGATACAGATGAAACACACATTACAGACTAATGTGGTATTTGATGAAGATGAGGATAAAACAGACATACAATTGGAACGTATGAAGCAACTTCCAAACCAGATTGAACATAATATGGAACAGCTACAAAAACAGGATGCCCAAGTAACACTGGATATAGCACACCTTAACAACACATTGTCTCACAGACGGTACATGTGATGGAAACAGATTCTTTAGCATACAAACATAATGTAGTCAATAGACGATGTTCTTGGGCAGATTCATTCTATAGGCTCCTCAAGTTTGACACCGAATGCTGGCACATCCCAAACTGGTTCCAGGACAGAAAAGAAATTGTCCATTATACACTGCTGATACTCATATTCATGATAGCCTTAAAAATTTCAGGATGCGTGCTAAATGGAATAAAGAAATTAAAACCAGACAAGAAGAACTTAAAACACATGTAGGTAATATTAGATGGCTGTGTGACCACTCTACAATCACCTCTGATTATGGAGAAGTGGACAAAACATATATGATCATTATCTGCACTTTACAGCTCACTTGGATACCACTGGACTCACTTATCTGTGTTAACACCTACCTGGACTTCCTGAGAAACAGATTGTGGAGCTCAGAATATCATTTTATGACATTGATTGAAAATCGCTTCCGCCTTCTGCTTGATGTTAACATTTTGACTTAAATCGATTGTGACAAACCTTATGATTCTTGCAAAATTGTTGTAAGTAATCTTAAATTTTGGTTTAAGACTTTGCTGTGTGCTACAGATTTGAAGTACTATATAGACACACCTCAGTTGAGTTGCTGTGGCAGATAATTCATAACAGAGTCACTAGAAAATTAAGATATTTAGGATTTAAGAGAAGCGAGACCATTTATCAGGATTTGACAGATGTTTTAATGAAAAATGTATAGAAAGGTCATGTCATTGTATCTCATATACAACACTGTAGTTTTTGGTGTGTGCTTCAGAGCAATGCTTGGATTTCACACAAAGCTTATACTGAGGGGTGGATATATCCATATAAACTACCACTATTTGGGATGCTTTTTTTTTTTAATATTTATTTTTTAGTTTTCGGCGGACACAACATCTTTGTTTGTATGTGGTGCTGAGGATCGAACCTGGGCCGCACGCATGCCAGGCGAGCGCGCTACCGCTTGAGCCACATCCCCAGCCCATATTTGGGATGCTTTTAAAAGTCAAATAACCCATCTATTCATTTTTAATTTTCATGACTCCCACTTTAATATAGAATCTTGACAGAATATAGAAAAGATAGATAATATAGTGATATCAGCACGTGATAGATTTGCCAGTGCTGACATTGCTCCACAAAAGCTTAAACTTGAGCTTTACTCCTTTTATAATCTTACCCACAATTTAGCTGTCCTGCTGCTCCCTGATCCAACTCATAACAAGACTCGTCCCTTCTCATTAGAGACAAGATCCCAAATTGCAACTCTTTCAGATATGTACTTTTTATGAATAAAGCATATTATCCAGAAGAAATAATACAGGGCATAATACCTATACAGGCTGCAATATCATCACACCAGGTCGATTTCCACATCTTACAGACACGTTTAAAAAGGACATAATATGAGAACAAACCAGAAAAAATAATATTAGAATCCAATCCTTTCAGGATTCTTTCCCTTCTGTACAATATGTTCATGTGCAAACTTAGGGCAATACATTGACCCAGATCTCAGAGAGCTCCATAAGGATTTTGATCTAAAGGAATGGGTAGAACCAGGGTGGATTCAGGAAAAGCCAGGCTCTGTTTTCCAAGATGGAAGCTTGTATTATTATGAATACAGAGAGATGGAAGTTGGGATTGCAATGCCTATGTATGTACGACCAGAGGAACACCTTCATTCTTGAATTTTAGTCAATATTTAGATTCAGAGCATTTGACAATCTTATAGTGACTATTAGAATCAACTGGGACAATGTAACAGAATTAGTCCATTGGGACTTAAATACAACACAAACTTATAAATGTCTCAATCCTATCATACCACCTGATTTTAATTATATTATAATTAAATCTCTGGGTACATTGCAACCACTTTGGTCTCAACCAGATGTAATTGGACTATGGTCACTATTGGTGGTTATGGAACAATACAACAAACCACAATGAGAAGTGACTTTTGAACATATGTGGAGTCCTGTCTTTGGCCGGCAGAATGGGTGATGCCTCTGTATTGATTCTATATTAATTCTAAGCACTGCAAAACACATTGATTGCAGCGCCCAGCTCAGGCACCCCCCCCCCCCCC
>NW_026000206.1:13094469-13145561 GCF_001458135.2 Marmota marmota marmota
GAGGATGGACACTGTGAATCAAGGGGTTGAACTGTAAGGATGGCCTTAGGCCTGAGGCTAAGCAACTCCATTTTAAAAATTCCAGCTTGAAACCTGCAGTCTCACCAGGCACACCCACACAGCCCTCCAGCATGACCTCAGACAAGTTACTTCCCCTCACCCTGATAAACAGAGTGAAGCCCCTGGCAGGCTGGCCTCGCCTGCTAAGAAGGAAAGGGTGAAAGGAAGAGAAGATCAAGGTGGAAACCACCAGACTAGATGTTTCTGACCCCAGGGTAAATGATGTCACTGAGAAATCTGGTGGTAGCTGATAAGGATTGCAGCAGAGTCAAAAGCCTCCAAACTTAGTATAAATAATAGAGCTGATGAACAGGGATTTAGCCAGCCACAACAAGGATGCACTCGAGCTGGAGAGCCTGATGAGGACCTGACTTCCCATCACTTGTCATTGTTCCTGAGCCTCTGCGTGATCCTCACCACTCTCAAACTCTACCTCCTCATCTGGACCTTGGTGAGAGCCGCAACTTCTCCCTATGACCTTTCCTCAACCGGTCATCCACTCCACGCCAGGAAAGGCCTGCCTTGGTTCCAGCTCTGGCCACCACAGTCTGAGTGAGTGTGCATCTGCTGGATATAAAGCCTAAGGCTTAAGACTTTTGAACTTAGCATGCAGAGGAAATGTCTGTCATTAGCCTGTCATGATTAAGTGTGTTTTGCAGTGCTTAGAATTAATCTAGAATTGTTTGCTGTGAATTGATTATGTCTATTGCAGTGCCTACCATTAAGGATTGTCGTTTTCTTGATTAAGAACCCATAGAGTGAAATTGTTTTGAGTAATTTGAGTGAATAAAGCATTAAAAGGGGCAGAAGTGCATGGACATTCTTTATTTCTCCCCTCGACTGCATACGTCGCAATTCTGCCCCCTAGCGACACTCCCCTTCCTGGCTCCGCCCAGCCAACTGATGTCCTCATACCCTTGTCCTGGCATCGGGACCTCGCCTCCCACCCCACAGGCCAGTCTCTGGGGAACAGAAACAAGGGACATGGGTACAGGGCCTGCAGATGGCAGACAATGCCTGAAGGATTGAGGGCAGCAGAGCAGGGCAGAGCAGGAAGGGGCAGCAGGGGCCAGTGAGGGCCGGAGGATAAAGTGGCTCTCTTCAGTACTGGGTGGGCGCCCACCCCACCCCCAGGTCGGGAACACAGCTGTCTCAGAGCCTGCGTGATCCCAAGCTGACATTCAAAGCATTCAAAATGGAGTGGGATAAAGCAGACCCTGCAGGGTGTTCACTGCTGGATTGGGGTGGTGAGATTCTGGGTGGTATTGTCCCTGTTCTTCCAAATTTTCTCCTCAAAGTATCCGAGGAAGGTGCTGGGAAGGACTGCTTGGACCAGCTTCTTCCATGGCCAAGGCCATCCTGAGCCCTGGGGTGCCTAAGCCTGAGCTCTGGCAGGGAGGGGAGGTACCATCATGGCGAGGGGCATCTCCAGCCTTGACACAGAGTGGAACTGGGCCGGGGAAGCCAGGCTCCTGGGGCCCTCCCCCCAGCTGCAGGCCCTGCCCCCTCCACAGGAAGCCGCAGCTCCCGGCTCCCCATACCCTGTTCCCCACCATGGGAGGGGGTGCTGCTTCCCATACTCCTCAAGCATCCACTGGGCCCCTGGGGACAATTCACTTGCAAGGGTCCTGTGGAGACAACTGTAGGGCTGAGGGGGTCTGAGGCTCATCAGCAGAGCCCCTTCTGGGGGCAATATGATGACTGGTGACCACTTGTGCAGGGAGAGCCTCTTGGGGGCTGTCAGCATGGCCCAGCACCTTCTACCCAGAAACCCCGTCTGCCTATGGGCTGATCTTTCCCCTCCCCACACCATCTGCACCCGAGGAGGGAGGGACCAGCTATGACGTCAGGTGAGATTAAGGACAAGGTGCGGCCCAGCCCAGGGCAGGCTACCGCTGATGAGGGCTCCACCCCCAGGCTAATTGCCTTTTGTTGGGCTTATGAAGACCCAGCAGCCGTCCAAGACAGGAGCCCAGACTCTGGGCCTGGCTGGAGGGAGAGACCCCTTGAGAGCAGCAGTGGACGTCACTGTTCACCCTGGATCCAGGGGAGTTAAGGCCAGGCTCAGGAGACTCTGCCCTGGGCTCTCCCACCCACCACAGCATCCCCAGGCTCTGGGCTTCAGAGAGGGCGCCAGGCCCACATCTGGCCTCAAAGCCCTGCCAGTCCCCTGAGAACCATTTTGTTCTTAGTCAGGGTCCCTGGGGACAGTGCATGGGCGAGAACTGGTGAGGATGGAGGAAAACAGCACAACACAACTGCTCTCTCTGGACTTTTATTTTTTGTTAGTTGGCCACACTGATGAGTTCCAGTGAAATCCGCTTTACTGACGTTTCCGCTTGCGTGCTTTGTGTTTGGATGCTGGGGATGGAACCCAGGGCCTCACTCATGCCAAGCAAGAGCTCCCCTGCCAAGCCACACCCCCAGCCCCAGTCTTACTGACATCTGATGAGAAAAATCAAGGCATGCCCGTTCTTTCAAAATATCATAAAGGTGTCGGGAAGCAGCAAAATCTGCACCCAGCACCACGACACACCCCTGGCTGGCACTTCGTCTCCTCCAGTGTCAGACCCACAGTCATCCACCTGTGTGCAAAGAAAGGTCACTTCTTGTGCTTTCCCACCTGTAGAGAAGTTACCGGAGAATGAGTCCTGGGTGCCCACCCCGCCCTAGGTCCCGAGCCAGATGGCCTTGCCCCACCAGGCAGCCGGGAACCCAGGCCAGCAGGGTGCAGGGCACACAGGAAAGCCCACCCTTGCTGCCCTTGCCCTGGCAGGCCTGCCCGCCTCTCCCCAGGAGGAGGGCAGCAAAGCCGGCTGGATCCGGTAGAAAGGAGGTCGGGGCTGGCAGGATGCAGGTGTCCGGTGCCAGCTGGTGAGGACTCGCCGCCCCATTTTCCCATGCCCTATACCTCTTTAGGCCAGATCCTCAAAGAAGTATATGCATAGGAAAAAGGAACAGCGAGAGCTTCCGGCTTCTGCCAAGGTGGCTCTTCACCCTGGGAGGACCATCCACCAGGAGGGTTCCTGCGAAGCCAGCAGCAAGGAGCTGCTGCCCAAGGCCTGCCACCCTGTGCTGTGAGGAGTGCCCCGTCCGCCGACTGCGTCCTCAGAGGCAGCCCGAGCCTTACCTGGTCCAGACTCCCGGTTGCTGGATCCTTGGTGGCCAGGGAGAAGGGCGGAGGACTCCTCTGCTGTGCGGTGGCGCCCTGCTGCTGCACGGTCCCAGAGCCCCATTTATGCGCAGCGAAGACCTTGGCCAGCAGCTGTCCCATGTGGTCAGAGAGCTGCTCTGTGCCAAGGACCCCGTCCCACCCCCGCACCTGCAAGGCTGGGGCACAAAGACCTGCTCTGAGCNCGGGTGGGCTGCTAGGCCCCGGAGCTGGGGCTGCTGGCTCAGGATCTGGGATGAGGCCAGCCCTGGCAGGCTGCCCCTCAACACTTATCTCACGATGTTGCTTCTGCTTGCGTCAGGGGCCCAGAACATGCACACGGGGGAGAATCGCTCATCCAGGAAGGGGGGTATCTCCCCCTCGAGGGCTGCCCAGCTCGGGGACAGCAGCACCTCAGCCGGCTCTGCTGGACACTGGGCTGTGAGGACCTCAGACTCAACCAGCATGCCATGGCTGCCTTCACTCTTCCGGGCACTGAGCCCCAGACCTCTGCCCCTGGGAAGGCCACCCCATCTGGGCCTCTGGTGGCCTCTGTTCTCAGGGTCAAGTGAGGCACAGACCTCTGTCCCAAGTGTGAGACACAAAGAGCCTTCCTGGGGCCACAGGCTCTCCTCCCAGAGCTCCTGGGGGTTGCAAGACAGGGCTCTGCAGCGTTGGGGGCAAGAACACAGGGCAAGCATGGGGAAGGCACCACAGAGACAGTGGACAAAAGACCCCAGGCTGCCCAGCAGGACCCTCACAGACAGGTGCTGCTCCCCAGACAAAGGGCCCTCAGGCAGGGCAAGCTCCCCTCTGCACAAGGAGAACCCCAGAAAGTCCCTGCCCTTGGGGGGCGTGTGAGCCGTCCAGTGTCGTCTTCCCAGGACCTGGGGCAGGGAGAGGCAGCTGGGGAACAAGGCCCAGGCTCCTCAGTGGGTTCCTGGGCCTGTCTGTGTGGGCCTCTGATCCCAGACCCTCTCAGCCTGACCTGTAGAGCCAGAGTGTGTGTGACACAGACAAAGAGGTACACGTAGACACACAGCACCCCTGCCCAGGCCGAGTAGCTCAGCTCCTGCAGGTGAGGAATTAGGTGCTTGGTCAGTGCTGGCCAGAGCTAGGGGACAGTTGGGTTCACATGACAAATGTCCACAGGCAGTCCATGCTCTCACCTCAAGCCCAACTGTGTCTGAGTCTGTGTGAGTGACCCGCTACTGTGTGTCTGGGTCAGCCTGGTCACTCACCCTCACCTCTGGCAGGAATTCATGGACAAGGAGGGTGCACTGCCCACAGGAGGGACCTTGTGTGCATGTTGGGTGCACACCAGGTTAGAGCCAGGCAGGAGGCCCACAGGACAGGCAGGGCAGGCCAGTGAGAGCCTGGGCGTGTCCTGAGGCTTGGGTGGGAGGAGCCCCTGGACCAGGGCATGACTGCTGACCCCTCAGTATATACCACTACCCCACCTGGTGCACAATGCAGGCCTGGACTTTCGGCCAGTAGGGCCCTGGGGGTGCATGGGTGCCGTACAGGAAGGGAAGCCTTGCCCTGATGGGCTGAGCTCCACAAGGCCTGGCCTGGGACCAAGGGGCCTTCTGGGGAGGAGGGGCTCACAGTCCCTTCTGAGGCTCAGGATCAGGGGGCAGGGGCCCCACTTTCCCAACACCCTGCACTACAGAGAGAGCCCCAAATGCCTCAAAGGAGGCCCGTCCTCCTGAGGGTCCATCCTGCATTGGACCTCCCCCGGGAAAACCACCTCTAGGCTGCCCTGTCCTCCCTGACCTTGGGCTCTTCAGCAAGGGCAGAGGTGAGAAGAGGAAAGCCAGAGACAGAGAAGTAGAGATAGAGACAGAGACAAAGAGACACAGAGAGACAGAGACAAAGACAAAGAGAGACACAGAGATAGACATAGAGACTCAGAGACAGACAGACACAGAGAGAGAGTCAGAGAGACAGACACAGAGAGCCAGTCAGAGAGACAGAGACAGAGACAGAGAGGGCAACAGCTGAACAGGGCCCTGGACTGTTCTAAAACACCTCTCATCAAATTCTTCACTTTGAAACTGACACCTGCTATTTCCAAAGTGTTAAGACCAGAGAGGTCTAAAGAGAAAGTGGTGGTTCCCAGGTCGAGTGTGAGGATGCTGTCCCTCTGGAGGGGAAGCGAGGCTTGTACTCCTGCCAGCCTGGCCTGGCCCCAGTTGGAGCCTTAGGAACAGACCCGCTGCCTGTTTTCTCCCAAGGCCACAGGGAGCCACTGAAGGTGGCCACTGAAGGAACCAGCCTCCCTCTGGCTGCCCTGTGGTAACTGGTCAGTGGAAGGTGGTAACTGAGGGACCAGGAGGCTAAGTGGGGGGGTTCCAGTCCCAGCCTGGCCTTCCTGGCCACGATCCCTGCAGAGTCCTGTGACCCTCGGGGTCTCAGCCCTCTTGAGTACTGCTTTGTGGATTCAGTGAGATGAAGAAGAGGGCTTAGGAGCTCTCAGATCCTGAGAGCTGAGGTCAGGATGGCCACCAGCAGGTTGACCTGGGCTTCCCTGAAAGCTCACCACAGCCACCCCTCTCTGTGCTCCTCTGTGGCTCCCCAGTGCTTTGAATGAAACATAAACCTGTGAGCAGGGGTGTTAGGACCCTAAGGCTGGCCCCTGACCTGCAGGCCAGAGGGCCATACAGCCCAGTTCCCATGTGTCCAGTGAACTCCCAGGCAAAGCATGGCAGGAGCAGGGGTGACAGGGCCTAAATGCAGGTGGGCAGTCCAGGTGTGGACCCCACCCCACCCTGACCCTAAGTGGTAAGGCCTCCACAGGTGTCCTTCCTACCATTTCGTCAGTCTGAGGCCTCCAGACTGACGGCCCACCCCAGGAAGACCCCAGGGTTTTGGCAAGCACAGCCAGGTGGAGAGTGCTGGTCCCTATTGCATCAGCTGGGCTCAGGAGGTCCCCAAGGGACAGGGCCATGTTGCCAAGTCCTGGGCTCCATGTTCCCTAAAGGCAGCCCCCACATCTCCAAACAATCTGGGCCAGCCTCCCTCTGCTTAGAGGACAGAGAGTATCCTTGTGGCCCTGGAAGGACGTGCCTGGCGCAGAGCTGGTGAGCGATAAGGGTGGCCTTCGGGCCAGCCTGGTCCCTCCTTCGTGCTTCCTCTGGAGCGGGTGGGGGTGGGTGCAGGGTGCAGCTGTCTTCAAGCAGGCCAGGCTGCAGCCCTCCAAAGGTACCCCCTGTTAACCTTTGGTGGATTTCCCTTGCTGTACTCCCCAGAGAGGGAGATCCAGGCCCTGCACCAACACCCCTGTGTTTTCACTGCAGAGTGTGGGTGAGGCCCTTGCACCCCAGACTGCCCCACACCCCTCCCTGGGTCCAGCACCCTGGGAGTCACAGCAGTTTACCTGAATTAAGACCCTCCACCTTTTCCACCCCCAGGGGCAGCCCTTGTGGATTGGGTGGCCACTCCACACAGAAGCAGCTCACAACTGGGCTGGGCAGGCTGCTACTCCTGGCCATAGTTTCTCCACCTCTGGGAGGAAGTGGCACAACCCCCTCAGAGTCTTATAAACTAAATCTGCATCACCCTGGGGCCTGGCAATACCTTCCCAGATGTGTGCCTAAAAGGAAGGAAGTCACTGGTCCCCAGAAAGACTGTCCTCAAGCTGGGTTGCCCCAAGAGTCCCTGGAAATTTGGGGGGTTTCGGGGAGGAACAGCCTGGGTCCAGAGTGGCCATCATGGGTGCCAGGTGGCTGTTGGGGCACTGTGTCTCACAGGGGCAGACCACAGACTGCATTTGGGAAGCCCCTGAGACTAGGCACTGGAGACCGTTCACCCCACAGCCTGCAGACCCCATCTCAATAAAACAAAGTAGAAATAAAAATAAAGCTTGCACAGAGAGACTGCCGGCCTCGTGTGGCCTTTGCCAGCAGAACCCAGGACATAGTCAGACACGCACCTCAAATTGACGTGGGTCACTTCTCAGCACAGTGAAATACAATGGGGCAAACTGACACTAAAAATTACCATCCTGCATCTGAAATTCAAATTCCACAGGCATTTGGATTTTTACTTGCTAAATCTGATGGCCCTGCACCCACTGTACAGAGAGGACCTGGATTTGGTGCGAGGACCCAGGTGGGGAAGGGAATGGGGTGCCCGTGGGAAGGTCTCCATGGGCAGTGGTGCCCAGGGTCCTGTGGAGGGGGTGACCCAGTTGGCACTGGCCCCTGCCCTGGCACCAGGGCTGCGCTTCAAGGCTGGGCCTGAGACTCCCCCGGGAGAGATAATCTCAGCTTCTCGGTATTTCCTTCTCCTCTCCCACACCCACCCCACTGTATCCGGACACTCGCGGGCCATGGGAACACTCCTTCCAAGGCCGCGGGGTGCATGGCCTCCAAGACCTGCCCTGGAAGGACTATGGCTGCACTGTCCAGACTGCTGACCTGGCTGCCCGTTCCAGGGGAGCCCTGGGCGCATGTGGTAGGAGCCTGGCCCTGGGCTGTCTGGGGAGCACATGCACACTATGACATATGTCCACGTGAACACCACACACCCTCCTAACCTCTATTCCTTCGTTTCCGTGGATCCTTGGCCAGCTGGACAAGGTGCAGCGGGGGCCGCATCCTAGGTTGGCCACAGAGGTTCGTCCTTCCCAGGGTTCCAGCTGAGGCCTGCCTCTGACAGGGCGGGCTGCCTGTGAGTCCTGGTCCAGGTGTCTCATCTACGGAGGGGCAGGCCAGCAGGATGGAGCCGCAGGGCCCACGGCTGCTCCAGTTGGGGTTCTCCAGGAGACTCCCCCCACCCTCCTGGCCAGTGGAGAGGCCGCCCAGCCTGACTAGGCTGGGGATCTTGTGAGAGCCCCTTGAGGAGCTGAGGGTGTTATCACCCCAGGCCCCCCCAGGCCATGCAGCTTCCGGAGACCCCACCACTGAGCCCCAGCAGGGGTGGGAAAGGCTGAATAGACCCTGGTCCTGAGGTGGGGTCGGAGATGACCTCGCCCTGGCTGCTAGTGGACTGAGGAGTGCTGCCCCCAAAGGGCCAGGGCAGCAAGAACTTCAAGAAAGGGACACCTGACCTTCTCCAAGTTGGCTCCAGCAGCTCAAAGGGCCACAGAGAAGAGAGCAGGGGCCTCACACACCTTCTAGAAGTTCAGGGCTGTGCAGGGCTATGAGGTCTGTGCTGTGTCCTGTGTGTGGGCCCATCGGGGAACAGCATGTGCCTGTGTGTGCGTGGGGGCTCAGGCTTGGGTGTGGGCATGAGGCATGACCTGAGCACTTGGTAGTGGACCTCAGGCTGGGTCAGCGCAGGTAGTAAAGGGTGTGCCCCACCCCTCTCCCCTGCAGTATGTGTCCAAACATGTCAACCAGGAGACGGTGGAGGGGTAGCTGAGGGACACAAAGGCAGCTGCCCAGGGCACCTGGGGCAAGGAGTGAAGGGAATCAGAAAGTCTGGAGCAGAGCAGGGAGGGTCAGGCCCCTCCTGACAAGCTGGCCAAGTTGGCCCTGGGCACAGGAGGCAGGCACAGCTGGACCAGCGGCTGACTGGCCTGCAGTCCATTCTCGGGTGACCCCTGGGAGCCCAGAGTTGTATGTGGGGTACAGGGGAAAACTTGCTCAGTGTGCAGCACCAGGGACCTCAGCGCACCCACCACTGGCCTCCCTCTCCTGCGGCCTCAGCGGGAGGGATGGAGTGGGAGCAGGGAGCAGGGTGGGGAAAAGACCAGAGGGTGGGGAATCACCCTGCCAGGGTCTGGGATCTCCCTGCCACTGGGCTCTATCTTTGTGGGTGAGGTCATTGTTACACCAGGGGCTGAGACTGAGAGGTCATTGTTCATGCGACCTGGCCCCAGGGATGGCTCTTGAGGGAATTTTTATATTTTCTTTTTAAGCATGTATGTATGTCCCTTTCCAAGTTACGAAAATGGACTTCAGATACGTGAAACAGCAACTGCAGGACACTCGCAGACCTGTTTAGGAACCACTACTTCCCTCGCTTCCTAATTATAAGACAGTACCTTGTTACCACGGAGACTCGCAGTTGAGAACCAAGTAGGGGTTTGGCCACAAGGTCAGTGCTAGCTGTTGGCCTTGTGTAGGTTCAGGACTCAACGATGGGTTTTCTGAAGGTCACCCACCTCCCGCTTCATGGCAACACCAGTGTTCTCTGGGGCACCTAGCAGGTCCCACTGACTTGGGCTGGGGTCTGCAGGCAGCTGCTGTGACTTTAACCCACAGATGCCACCTCAGGCAGGCCTGGAGGCAGCTGAGACACAGGACAAGCCGGGAACAGCTCCATGGGCCGAGCATGCAGTCTTCCAGACGCATCTGAGCAGGGGTCCTCACCCAGGGTGTCTGAGAGTAGGGTCCCCCAAGGCCTCCTGAGGCACACTTGCAGTCACTTTCACTCTGAAGACCCCTTTCCACCACACACTGGACTTCTGTGATGTCCCTGTCCTCCTTCTCTTGTCACCTTTGGGCAGTTACTGGTATGCTGAGTCACTGCCCCAGGCTGGACCTGAGTGGACACTGCAGTGTTTCATGACAGCACCTGCTCAGCATAAGTCTCTGGTCACCAGAGACATCACCTCTACCACCTCCATGCAGCCTAGAGAGTCAGCAAATTTCCCCTGACATTCATTCTTAAATGACTAGAGAATCTTAACCCGTGCAGAAGGCTATGTGCAGTGGTTACAGAGAGCCTCCCAGCTGAGGAAGTTCATGGCACGGACCCCAGCACCTCCTGACCACACCCCGTGACAGCCCTGACCCTGGGTCCCCCCCCCCCACCTGCTTCTCTAAAGTGCAAGAATGGGCTCCAGCAGTGGCACCTAGTGTGTGTGTCCAGTCTCTTCAATCCAGCCACCTGCCTGCATTCCCCACTGCAGCACCTCAGCCCCAGCCTGGCCCCAGGGCCTTTGCAGCCACTGCTCCCTGGCCAGAGCTGCCAGCCCCTTCAGCATCTCCTCTTTACTTAGCAGTCATTCTGCGGTTCCTACGTCCTGGCAGAACACCCTGTTATCCTCCTGACTCTCTCCATGAGGGCGTGAGCCAGGCAGGGGTGCAGCATCCCAGGTTGCTGGCTAGAGCTGTCAGATGTGGTGTTTCCGGTTGGGCCCTGAAATGTCTTCCCATCTTCAGAAGCACTGAAGCCTGCGCGGGCCCTGGCCATCCAGGCACCGGCCTCAGTGGGGTACACTGGGAGCAGGCCCCAGGCTGTCAAGGGGCCAATTGGATGCCAAAATTGTGTTCTCCCTACCTACATAGAGGAGTTCCGTGACCCAGGCGCCCTCCCCAGCAGTCCTGGCTAATTTCTGACTGATATGGCTCATGCAAGAGCCTTCTCAAGTCCTTTTTGGATCAGAAGAGGAAGACATAAAAGGAAGGAAAATGAAGAAATTCAGGCCCTCTCGTTAAAGTCCAGGGCTGCCATGTTGCTGACCAGTGTTGCCACGGAAGGAACAAGAAAACTGGATGGGCCCTAGGGCCATCCTGGCCAAGGGCTGAGGGCCAGGGGCAGTGAGCTGGCCACCTCTAGGGGGTGGAGCAGAGCCACTGGTGGCCTCCAACACTTCCCAATTTTGCAAATGAGGAAGTGGTGGGGAGCCCTCACCCAGGCCTCTGCAGACAGCATGGTAGCAGCTCAGTTCACACCTCGAGGACCCTGAAGTTCCCCGGGAAACTTATCATTCTTTTGCAGTACTGGGGGCTGAGCCCAGGGATGCACTACCCCTGAGCTATATACCCAGCCCCTTTTTTTTTTTGAGAAAGGGTCTCGCTAAGTTGCCCAGGCTGGCCTCGAGCGTGTGACTCTCCTGCTTCAACTTCCTGAGTCGCTGTGATTACAGGTTTGCGTCACTTTTGCTCAGCTGTGGAATACCTAGCACACTGGAAAGTCTGCCTGAGAGGCTGGGGCACCCTCCTCCTTTCTAGCTGATCCTGCTGGCCTGGCCCTGGGGCAGGAGCATCCAGCGCATTCCCGTGTCCACCTTTTCCCCGTGTGGGAAGTGCCCTGCATGCTCTGGGCGGACGATGCTCCGCTGCTGGCTCCCTAGTGTCGCCGCATCTCTGCACTGGGGCCAGGACCAGCGCTTCTGTGAGCGAGCACAGTGCACCGCAGGGAAGCATGCACCTCAGTGCTGGTTGGAGGTCAGGTGCCAGCGACCCCCTGCATGCTGCCTCCCATCCTGCTGTCCCTGGAGAATCTTTAACCTTTAACCCCAACAGCAAACATTCCTGGGGACCCTGAAGCACTTGACCCAAGAGCCCTGGGTCAGGCCGTCTTGGTGTCAGAAGGCTTGGGTCCCAGGTGGGGGCCGACCCTACCTCCCAGGGTGCGGGGCACAGTGCATGGGTGGAAGGGGACCAGCAGGAACAAGAGGGGTTGTGCTGGGGCCGCCCTCCCCAGACAGGGTCCAGAAGCCTTTACTTGGTGAGCCTGTGCCAGGCATACCTCCCCCAGCCCCAGAGACCAGGTGTCCCTCAGCCAGGGCAGGAGCTTCGGGGCGGCTCATGGTGTGAGTGGCCTACTTTCCTGATGCTTAAGCCCCAGGCTGACGTCCCACGGGAAGCCCCCTTGGCACACGGGCAGCAGAGCTGGGCCTCCCGAGAGCAACAGGGTAGGGCTGGGAAGGGGCATCATGGTGGCCCAAGACACAAAGGCCTGGAGCTGTGAGTACAGGGGGTCCCAGAGCCAGGTTCTCAGTTTCCTGGTCCAGGGCAAGACTCTCTGCCCAGCACACAACCAGAGTCTGGGAGGGGCGCTCTCCAGGCAGAGTGGCCCAGGATTCAGCACCTCATTAGAGTAGACACTGTGCAGATGCCACTGTGGGATGGCTGAGTGGCCCCGCCCAGGTTACTGTTGGGGGCGGGCACCCTCCAGGCTCCACCCCCCAGTAGCCGCCAGCATTAGGGTTAAACTCTGACAGTGGGATGCAGTCCTACCCTGGCTGCAGGGCCCTGCACAGAGGTTCTGCCTGGACCCTGTAGGGAACCTCCTGGGGGCCTGGATTGGGGTGGGCGAGCTTCAGCTGAACAGGGTGTTCCGGGTGAATGGAGCACAACTGCCAGCCTCCAGGCTTCCAAGACACACCTATTTGGCTCTTCTTGTCCTTGGCATGGCACCTGATCCAGTGGGAAGTGCGTCCCCCCCAGAGTGGCACTGTCACCCTGGGCCTTGTTTTCCATTTCCTGAGCTACATCCTGTGTTCAACCCAAGGCCCAGCCCCACAGGGCCCAGCAGGCAGATGTGGACCACGGAGACAGCCCAGGGCACCCTCGCACAACCTCACAGCATCAGAAAACACTGCCCCTTGGTCCACCTGGCCCTGCCCCTGCCATGGCCACCTGCGCCAGCAACATAGTTGTGTGCCTGTGTGTGTACGTGCACACAGCACCACACATGCAGAATCAAATCACACACCTCTGGTCACAGACAGCACCACACATGGTGTCAGTCACACACACGCACATCCATGGAGTGTCATGCACAGTGTCACGTGTGTGAACCCACAGTGCTACCTGCAAACACACACACACACGCACACACACATACAAAGCCTCTGCCTTCCTTCAGGCCAACACTCAGCCTCAACAAGAAGCCAACCAGCCTCATGTGTGAGCATTCGTGTTTGTGTGTGATGCCCATGTGTCTGGCCATGCACACGCATGTGTGCAGTCAGGCCAAGGGCACCTGGAGCAGAGCAGCTGGCCCTGTACTGTCACTGCCCCAGGGGGCAGCGAGGGGCCCTGGAGGGGCCAGGGAAGGAGTGAGAAGGTGCTGGGGCCCCTGGAATTCCCAGGCTCAGCCTAGAGTAGCAGCCAGGCCAGCTGGAGGGGGTCTGAAGCTGCAGGGCCTGTGCTGACTTGGATGCCTGGCCCCGGTCCACGTACTTCCTGCCCTGCCCCCAGGTGCAATGCAGCTATGCCACTGGGACCTGGGAGCTCCCATCTCTTAGGGATTTAGGAAAAGACTTCCCTACTCCTGACGTCAGGAATCCGTGGGGCCACCTACAGCTGAGCCACCTACAGCTGTCCCCCTCCTTATCCACCTCCCTGGCCACCTGGGCTGGGGATGCTCTCCTAGAGGCAGTGCTCTGGGCACCAGGCTGCTGACGAGGATGATGGTGACAGAGC
Source organism: Marmota marmota marmota (assembly GCF_001458135.2). Classification (NCBI taxonomy): domain Eukaryota; kingdom Metazoa; phylum Chordata; class Mammalia; order Rodentia; family Sciuridae; genus Marmota; species Marmota marmota. Next base: position 13,107,790 of record NW_026000206.1, read on the forward strand.
CAGTCATCAGGAAGCTGCCTTCCTGGCTGTAAAGTGACTCAGGGTCAGGTGGGCAGGGGCAGCAGGATGTGCCTCTGACTCAGGGAGGAAATGGGTTCTGAAACCCTGACCCGAGTCGGCACTTCTCCCAGGAGGACAGGGAACTGGCCCTGAGGGAGGGCAGCTGTGATGAGGCAGTGGGGCTCCAGTCAGCCCAGCCCTGCCCGCACTGTGAATGCTCCAGCGAGGGGGGCAGACCCAGAGGTCAGCCAGTCGCAGCCCTGCGCCTCTAGCTGACCAGGGTCAGGTGCACCTCGGTCACACAGTGTCCCTGACCTGAGATACAAGCTACCCCAGAAGTGAGGAGGCAGCAGGTCAACGATCCATGAAGCCTGTAGAGGCCAGGGGGCCCAGGTTCCACACCCCATCCTGGCTCCCAAAGCCTCCCTAGGCAGAGGAGGTGAGGTGGGCAGCTCACTTTCTCAGGGCCTCTCATGGGCCCTCATGCCCTCCCTCCACAGGACAGTCCAGCACAGATGGAGGTGACTTCCTGGGGCCCTGTCTGTGGAATCTCTCAGACTCTGGTGTGGCTCACTCCATGGTTCCCACCCCCTGGGCAACAACCCCAAGGCCCAGACAGAGCACACAGCACAACCTCGTGTGTTCACAGATGCAGTGATGAAACGTGGGGCTGGAGGGAATCCCACTGGCTGTGTCCCAAACCCATCTGTGGGGCAGTATGGCCCCAGGTGACCCCCAGCAGGAACCCAACCCCCACTCTAGCTTCTAAACCTGTGCCTTATACAGACGTCCCTCCCGGAGCCTGCTGGACAGTGCAGGGACGCGCAGAAGAACCGCCGGTGGCAGCAAGGCTCTGCATGCTCAAGGTCAGGGTCTGGCTGGCTCAGGATGGGGCTCCCGGGGGCACATGGCACTCCTCGGTCCCCAGTCGCATCAGCTCCGCGATCTGCAGGTCCTTCAGCTGCACCAGGTGCTCCAGCTTTATCACCTTCATCTGCAAAATCTTCAAGAAGCCAGGCAGGTCTGAGGGACATCAGGTGCATCCAAACAGCCAGGCCACATGTGTGCTTTCTGCCTCTGGGGAGGAGTGCCACACAGCAGAGGCAGGAGCAAAGGACCTCTCGTGGGGACACCGGGAAGGAACGGACGTGGGCCCCATGGGAAATGAGTCTGAGGAACCTGGGGTGGGGGTCCTGGGAAGGGATGACTTTCCTCTTCCCATCCCTATGCTTACTCCTGGAGCTCCCCTGGCCCCCCAGCCTGCCCCCGGCTCCAGGTGGAAGGGCGTGGGCAGGGGTAGGGCCCAGGGCCTGGCAGGTGCTCGGGGCATCTTTGCTGAGTTAACAGTTAACCGAATGAACACACAGCAGTTAGATGGTTTATTTGGTGTTTACTTCTAAAAGCTGGAAACCCAAGAAAACCTTGAATTAATTGAATGAAGGTGCAGAAAGGCCCTCTGGAGACATCTGCCTCAGACATGGTGGCCACAGCAAGGCTCAGGCTGGGGTGCCTGTGGCCCTCCACACCTGCTTCAAGAATGACCATATCCCAAACCTTCCCCATCTAGCAGCATGGGCCTTGTCATGTGCCCCAGGTGAGAAATGGGGAAATCTGGATTAGAAAAGGCTGGTCTGCTCCAAACCATGTGTCCAGGTGAAGGTCAGGAGTGTGAAAAGGCTGCATGAGGTGGGGAGGTGGGCAAGGGTGGCCTCCTGTCACTCAAAACAAGACACGGACCTTCCTTGAGCCTGCAGGTGGTGTGGCTGCTCCACATGGCCCACACCCTGGCCACCCTGCCAGTGCCCCTGGCTCAGTGACAAGCTGCAAGGGGCAGAGTGACCAGGGCGACACTCCAGCTGCCACCCACCACCACATAAACTGCCCCACGATGACTCCTGGGGTCTCTCTGACTCCAAGGTTTGTGTCTCACTTTGTAACATGCCAGTGGCCCTCGATGTGCCAACCCTTAGATGGCAGGTCGAGCTGATTCCTCTCCGGGTTCTCTAAAATGAAGTCCTGATGATTCACGGGGTCAGCCCACAAGCCAGAGCCAGAGTGGGGCAGCAAGGGTTGCGAGCTGCCCTTCATTCCTCCCCACAGCTTCCTCTCTGCTGGCCCTCTGATGACAAGAGGGCGTTCAGCACGTCCAAAGCCACACAATGACATCACTTTCCTGTTTTCTCAAGAAGACTACTCATCAAGATTGGGGTCTCAGGAACCGAGATGCTGTGGCGATTTCTGATGCCTTGCAACAGTGAGGCCCATCCAGCAGGCCTGCCCCACCCCTACACTGTCATGGGTCCTGGGCTGCCACCTGTGCTGCCAAGGTGGGGGAGAGGTAAGAGTAGTAGGAGCCCTTCTGAGCACAGGAACCCTGGAGGCCCCTGTGAGACAGCAGAGGGGCAGGTGTGTTCCTGAAGAGTCAGGTGAGCACCACAGAGCCAGCTAAGCACAATATAAACAGGTGAGCCACACATACCTATGTGCTCACAGAGCTCCAGGCTGAAGATGCTTGCCAGACCCTGGCCCCCTGGGAGATGGGGAGAAGGAAGAGGTCCCACCCAGGCTGGAATGGAGCAAGCAGGAGACTCTAATCAGCACCCCACCCCATTCACTTCCCAGAAAGGGAGCATCTTCTGCTCCCTGACCTGGGCCCAGCACTTCTGTTGGGGCCTGGCCTGTGGCCCCAGCACATGGGCTCATGACTGATAAGGTGGTAAGGCTGGCAGTAGATACCTGGTGGTGGGAAGGACTTATACTCTTTTCTCTGCTTCTGGGTATGACTGGAATATTCCGTACACTGTTTTCTAAATAATCAAACTAAATGTGGACTCTTCCTGCCAAGGTTCTGTCTGCTCCAGCCACTACTAAACCCTGCTCTGGGACAGAGCCAGCACGGCAAGAACTCAGCTGGGGATCGGACTGAAGCTGCTAACAGTGAAGGCAGCAGGTCCCTCTGATTCCCCATCCTGCAGCTCAGGATGTCTGGGAAGGAGAGCCCAGCTGGGCCATACCTGGACTGTCTCTTGCAGAATGTCCAGTGCCTGCTCCTTGTCCTCCAGCAACTGCCGAACCTTGGCCAGGTGCTCCCAGGCCCCTTCAGCTGGGTCCTGACTGAAAGGCAGATACCACACTTTAATCCAGTTGGTGAAGTAAGGGGAGAGGAAGGCCTGGAAGAGGGCTTGAGACACAGGGCCTACCATTCACAAGCACAGCTGCCCTTCTTCTCCAAGGCCCTCTGCTTCTGAAGGGTCTTCATACTGGTGGGAGCTGAGGGGCTTAGCAGGCCTGTGTCACAGACAAACACCATCAGCTCAGGTCCCCTGCCTCTAAGGGTGTGCACCTGTATGTGTGGGTGGGAGGGGTGTGCAGACCACGGGTCAGGCGGATTCAGATGCCATCATGCTGGGCTTGCACAGCCTGGGATGACTTTGAAGTGTGTTCCATTTGGAGACACAATGAATGGTCTGTGGACTCCCCTTAGGGGACTGCTCTCCAGGTGCTGATGGAGCCAGGGCCCCATCTTAGGTGTCTGCAAGTAAAACTATTTTCAGGGGCCTGTTGGGCCCTCTTTTTTCAGGTGTGTGAGCCTGCAAGTGCCACAGGGCAGTCTGGGAATGTGGTAATGCCCCTCACAGGAGGACAAGAGGGCCTCTGATAGGTCAAACTTGCCTGCAACAGGGATTTGAGTCCTACCTGCCTGTGAATGGACAGCATCCATGCTGGAGAATCCTGGATCCTGCAGATTTTACAGGTTGGGAAGTGAAATGTAGAAGATGAATGTGCTTGCCTGTGTTCCCAGTCACCACTCTGGGGTGGGGGTTAGGGAGCAAACTGTAGGACAGGAAGGGGCAGGGAAACTGAGCTGGTGTGGGTAGGGTTGTCCCAAGGGACAGGGTGTTTTCACCACCCTGAGGCAGGTGGGTCAGGCTGGGCAGGGAGTGAGGGATAGTAGCACTCAGGGAAGGGAGCTGATGGGGACAACAGCCTCATGTGAGGCTTGCCTCAGTTGGACCATGGGGCCACAGGGAGTGGGGGCTTTGTCACCATTTATTTGTGGGCTTTATCTCTTATAGAAGATTATCTAACTGTATGCAAATGGGAACAGATGCAGCCTGTTCCTGGGCTGTACCAATTTGCAGACATGAAGAGCTGTGCCAGGTGAGCCTGCCTGAGCAGGGTTGGCTTCCACTTTCTCCCTCAGTGCACACAGGATGGGCTCGATTGCCCCAGGTACATTGGCTACCACCTTACGGATGTCCTCCTCAGAGACACAGAAGCACAGCTTGCGAAAGACTTTCCTGCAAAGCAGCAAGGTGCACCCTCAGAGCAATGCCCCCCAGGGGCCAGGTATTGAGCCACAGTACAGTGCCTGATTTCCTGGGAGGGGAGAGGCTGAGTGAGGCCCCTTTTTGCCTGCACCCCCAGAGGCCCAGTGGTCACTCGGTTGATGGGTGGCCCATACCCCATCAGGGGGCCACAGAACACTTCATGCGCCAGGTTGTCAGGCCAGGCTTTTCAAGGACTGTGCACAAGTACCCATCTTCCTGACTGATGCAGCTCTCTGCTCTGAGAACTCCTGCTGACCTACCTCCCAAACACCTGGAATCTGAGTTCCTCTCACATAAGAGGGCTAACCAATGGCAGGCACCCTTTCCCCTCTGGGTCAGGGCAATGCCCTCATCTTCCCTAGGATCCTTTCCACTCCAGCCCTTTGAAATGCATGCACCATCAGAATGTGCCCAGGCCTGAGCCCTGCAGTGCCTCTAACTTGCCTCAACTGGAGGCTTGGTCCTCATGTGGCCTCCAAGACCTCTGGGCCAACCCTTAGGACTCCCCACTCCCTCCTGCACATCCACACGTCTCCCCCATCACTCTACACACTGTTACTCCTCAGAGCCTTCCCTGGTTCCCCGACCTGCAACATGTCTGCCCCACCCTGGCCGTTGGTCTTCACATCATTTACCACACCCAAAACTTTGATTACATTTTGTTATCCATCTGCTGACCATGAGACTCCCTGCTCCATGAAGGCAGGGACCTGTCCAATGCCAGTCTGCAGCTCTGGAGCACAGCCTGGTTCCCTTGGCTTAATGAGTGATTTGGGAAGCAGACCCACACCGACAGGCTGTCCTGGCAGGGAGAGCCCTGGAGCCCTAGGTTGAGGGTGAGGATCTGTGGACAGAACTGGCACTGAAAAGGGTCTGGCACCCACAGCTGGAAACTTGTTGCCAGCCTTCCCCTTCTCCCTCAGTGCACACAGGATGGGATCAATGGTTCTGGTGTGTTGGCTACCACCTTTCGGTCCAAAAGAGCTGGCTCCCCAGGCCAGCCTTGGAAACCCTCTGGAGCCCTTGCCTGTTGAGAAGGCTCCAGTTGCTTAGCTTCTGGTCAGTGTTGCAGGCAGGGATGTAGCTGTGCAGGTCCACCAGGCGCGGGTGAAAATGCTTCACGATCTCGGCCACCAGCACTGAGGGGATGGAGGAAGGGTAAGCCTGCATGTCCAACTCAGGCCTGGCTGCTACTGTTCCTAAGGCCTCCTGAGATGCATGCAGGAAAGGCACCAGCTTGTCCTGGAGACTTGGTTGGGGCTTCTGAACTTGGATCTGGGAGGGACCATGTGCTAAGAGAACTGGGGTTGCTCAGCCAGTGCTTACCCAGGGAGAGATGGAGGCCTGCGTTGTCCCCCCCGCCCCACCCCACCCCACCTTCCCCAGGGAACATCGAGCTGGACGCAGAGGCGTCCCCACCCCTCGGGAACCTTCGTCTACCACCGCGCCCTGCCTCCGCGGCTCCGCCCGCACCGCCGTCGCTGAAGTCCCGGGTCAGGTGGCGCTTGGGGCGGCTGAGCGGGAGCTGGTCAAGCCAGGCACAGAGGCCACGGAGGGCGTCCGGCAGCGGCCCTAGCGCCGCAGGAGACCGCCTGTTGGAGCCCGGCATGGCAGAAGGCTTGGGCTGTTGCCGGGAGACGGACCAGAAGGGGCGGGGCGCAGACTGGCGTGGAGCTGTTGTCGGGAGACGAAGCGGAAGGGCCGGGTCTAAGGGTGGCTGGGGCGGGGCGGGGCGGGGCGACGGAAGGGGCGGGGCCGGTGTGACGGGCCCTGGCTGCTCGGTGGGCCCGGGAGGAGTTCTTCGGACCACCGAGGGCTTGTGATTAAATCCCGGGCCAAAGGAAGGTTGACTGTGTACTGAGGACCTCCCGCCCCACAGAACTTGCGCGACAGTTTGCTGGGGAAACACAGCTCTTTATTGTTAGGAAGTCTAGCGCCGGGAAACGCCTAGCCGCCCTCGCTAGTGGCCGCCCGAGTGCACCCGCCCCAGCGCTTGCACACGCCGCTGTGCGGGCCCAGCCGGCGAGCACTGGCCCCTGGCAGCAAGGCCGAGCAGGCCAGAGTCCTGAGTGGAGCCGAGCGTCCAGCCAGGTCCGTGGAGGCCCAGGTAGTGAGCCCGGGATGCCAGCGCTTGGTTCCGAAGTGCCTCTCCAGACTTGTGCAGTGGCGGGACACTGGGCCGGCGCCCTTGTCACCTTCGGATGCGGGGCTTCAGCGGGACTTTGGGGCCTTTGACCCCCTTACAGGAGAAAGATAGGTTGCTGTTAAAAATCATGTGCTACGAAGGGCACAAGAGGATATTCCCTTTCACAGTTCACCCCCCACCCCTAACCACTTAGCAACATCCCTAGCCCTTTCTTTATTTTTTGAGACAGAGTCTCACTAAGTTGCTGAAGCTGGCTTTGAACTTGCAATCCTCCTGCTTCAGCCTCCCTAGCCCCTGGAACTACAGGTGTGCGCCACTGCACCAGGCTCTTTTCATCTTTCTTTCTTTTTTGTAGTTGTAGGTGGACACAATACCTTTATTTTATTTGTTTATTTTTATGTGGTGCTGAGAATCGAAACCAGTGCCTCACACATGCTAGGCAAGCACTCCTCCACTTAGCTACAACCCCAGCCCCACCTTTCATATTTCTTAAAATGTATATTCTTAGTTCACCCAACAGTAAGTCTGTGCTGTCCATACAATGACAACAGCTGTGGTAGCCACAGTATTAATGGCTAATACTTTATATGGAGGGTAGATTTGCTTATTCTAATAGGGATAAAAGGCAAAATTGACAGCCAGTTGAAGTGACAGTCACTGAAAAGTCCTCTGACAGACTCTGACAGATTATTAAAACAAAGTTAATGAATTTTTCTTTTTTTTCTCCCAGATAATCCCCAAAGTTTGTCAGACAATAATTTAAAGAAATCAATCCCCTCCCCATGCCACACATATACACTGCAGGGCAGTGCCAGTCAGGAGTGGGGCAGCTCTCTACATCTGGCACAGGTAGACTCCAAACTGTGTGCAGGGGAGGCTCACCTGAGTCATTCCAGGTGTGGTCTCTCCAGCACTGGGCTTGACAGGTGGCAATGGGGGTGCAGAGGTTGGCTTGACAGGCTGGGAGGGAGCAGAAACAGCTGATGAAGAGGCCACTTAAGTGGGCCAGGCCTTGGCCCATACTTAACTCCCCATGGCCCTCTGCTCTGCTCCTGCTGGGCTGCAGGCTTCTGTCTGCTAAGCTCTTTGTGGAAATGCCCTCTATGGCTCCGCCACCTGACAGCTAAAGCCCCAGTGCAGAGGAGCTCCCTGTCCTGGCAAACTACCCAGCCCACTGCAGCATCACCTGCACCCTCTCATGATCCCTGAAAGGTTCTATAATTGCCAGAATGTGGGTCTTTGGAAGCTCAAAAACCAATAATTAACTACTAAAGCATGTATCCTTTCCCAGGGCAGGGGGACTGTGAAAAGGGTACCTTGGGGTGAGCACTGTAGGTCTCAGCAACATGGGAAGGCACTGCACTGTGGAGCATTTCCCTTCCTCAGACCAGGCACAGTGTGACCGGAGACCACCCGGGCCTTCCTTCTTGCCTGGCTTTTCCTTGTCCTTGGCTAGAAATATCTCTGCCCATTTCTGTCCCTGTTCTTCCCATTAAGACCCTTTCTAGGTCTTTTTTTTTCCCCCCAGTACTGGGAATTGAACCCAGGGTCACTCTGTCACTGAGCTACACTCCCAGACCTTTTTATTTTATTTTGAGACAGGCTGTCACTAAGTTGCCCAGGCTGGCCTCGGCCTTGAGATTCTCTTGCTTCAGCCTCCTGAGTGCTGGGATTATAGGCTTGTGCCTCAGAGCCTGGCTCCTGGGACTATTTTTGCAATATGTAAATCTAAAATTAGTTCAAAACAAAAAGTTAAAAAGGAAAGAGAAAATCACTAGTAAGCAAACACCATGGTAACAGTTGTTGGGGGTGAAGTTACTTATGGGTGATAAGTAACTTGTGGGCCAGTTTGAAGAGAGAATCATGAATCCTCAATGGCCTCTCTTCTGTGTTCATTAACCACATAGCTCAGAGGGAGAAACTGCAGACACAACCAAGCCATGTGTCACATCCCTGTGACAGGATATGAGGGACCAGGCCCAGGATAATGTTGGGCAACATCCTAGAAAGGACACTTCCCTCACTATTCCTGCCCCAAACCCATCATCTCTGACAACTCACGATGAGCAGACAAACCCAAATCAAGGGACAAAACTGAGCCAACATTTGCAAAGTGCAAGGTGAGGACCAAGAGCCACTTGGGCCCCAGGAGCACCATGTGGGCCAAGCACTGCCTGCTCACGAAGGCAGGAGCAGCTCAGGTTGTGTCCATGCTAACCCGGAGGACTATGGAGGGAACACAAGGACTCTGCCATCTCTGCAATTTTCTATAAATCTAAAATTTGTTGGCAATTAAAATTAAATAATTCCCTAAGGCAGGGAAGGGTGTTTACCTTCAGGCCCCACACAAGCCACCTTTGGGGAGACTTCCTAGGACCCTGCCACTTTGTGGTTCTTCCCAGCCCTCAGCTGCCCACCATGATCCCCACCTTTGACCACCTAGAGGTAGACAGAGGCCTGCCTGGGAGGGCATCCAGCAACACTTGGTGGACAGCCAACCTGTACAGATGGGGCCATGCCAGACACCAGGAGAGAAAGCTGGGTCAGTCCTGCAGCTTGAGTTTGCCCAGCGGGAGGGGAACGGTCCAAGGTCACAGAGTGACATCCAGGGCTGAGGCTGAGGTAGTGCTCAAGGGCCTACCTGTTCCCACAGGTTCTAGGAATGGGAGCGACATGGGGGTGGGAGAGGGACTTCAGGGGTACCCACTGGGGCAGGCAGCCCATGCTAGGGGAAGGCCTGTGACACTGCAGGGGCAAAGGGGAGTCCAGGAATTAACCTCAACTTGCAAGGCTCCAGTGAGTCACACTGTGAGAGACCTTTTCAAAACCCCAAAGCCATATCCCAAGGGAAGTGTCATGAGGGCTGGCGAGGGCCCCACAGGCGGAGGCTTCTTACCTGCTTGGGCTTCAGCTTTGGGAGGGGCTTGGTGGGTGGAGCAGGTCTGAGCTGATGGGGAGAGAGGAGTCAGGACCCCACATACCAGTCCTATCTCAAGTCTAGAGGACTGATCTGTGCCCCCCTGGCCCCCATGTCTTCACTGAATCATTTTAATGTCATCTTAGGCCAGGCTCACCTGCCTTCCCTGTGCCTCAGTGCCCCCATTCAGCCACCAGGCCCCCTGCTTCCTGGGACAGCTCAGATACTTTCAGAACACCTGGTCATCCCAATCAAGGCCACTCACCTGGTCTGGTGCCTTCTGTGGGTAGATAGGGACTGGGAAGGGTGGACTGGACATGACTGGAGGCTGCAGGGGACAGGAATGTGAGCCTGGTCCCAGAGGGCAAGGCTGAGTGCCCACCTAGTACCCATCAAGCCCCTCCAAGCAAAGCCTCTCCGTACGTGACAAATCTGCCCCAGCTCCTGAACCAGCAGGTCCTGAGCCTGGACACAAGGCCATCCCTATCCCTCAGCCATGCGGCCACATTCCAGAGCTGGAGGCAGCAGGGGTGTCATCTTCTCAGAATGAAGGCTGAGAACCCCCAGAGCCACAAGTTCAAGGTCAGACTCCAAATACAGATCTCCAAAAGGTCACCCCGAACTCCCAGACCCTAGGACCCTGCACCACAGGTGACCACAGCAGCCTCTCTTGGCCCTAGGCCAACACAGGGACATATGAGTTAATTAACATGATGTCCCCAGTGGGTCATACACTGGGACAGAGAGAGTCCTAGGGGTCCAGGTGCCTCTCAGGGGATGGTGCTTACTGCAGGGGGCAGCCTCTTTGGGGCCACAGTGGCTCTGACGGGCTGGCTGGGGTGCGTGGTAGACACCAGCTTTGGGGGCCCTGGAGCCCTGCCCTTGGTTGGCCCACTGCTGCCTGCCTCCTGGAACAGGGGGTTGGAGAGCCCCATGGTGGTCTTGGGTGCTACACTCCTGGAGAGGAAGAGAGGAAATAGCAGTCAGTGTCCCCACCAGGGCTCAGGTCTCCTGGCTGTGCCCCCCAGCCTAGTTTTTCTGGGGTCCCTCTGCTCTGGCAGACCCCATGCAGGCTGCAATGCACATAGTCATAGCCATAAGACACAAGGAGACCAAGTGCATGTCCCTGAAAGGGCAATCCCTGGGGCCCAGTCACACTGGAGAGGTGCTCAGAGGTCCCAGGCAAATCTATCCTGCTGCAGCTGGCTTGGAGTCAAGGTACTGGCCCAGGGCACAGCAGGATCCTAAAGGGGTGCTCATGGTCCTGGTTTGGGGGTGGGGGCCCCATCTCTGGACTTACCATACCCCACCTCTAGCCCAGACCACCCTTGTCTGAGCCACTGAAAGGAAGGGCCCCAGCAGGGTCCTGAGGTGGGTGGGTCCCAGCCACCTCCTGGGCTCAAGCCCTGCTACAGCCACCTGGGAGCCCAGTCCACAGCACCCCCAACCTGTGTGAGAAGTGGCTTCTTCCTCAAACAGTAGTGGAGGCCCTTTCCCAATAGCTCTAGGCCCGGAAGTATATGTTCCACACACAGATCTGTCGCAACCAGCGAGTTCTCACCTCCTGGGCACACGGCTCCAGACCTTGCGGTGTACGATGACGCCTGCCAGGGTGGCCAGCATGGCCATCAGGAGCACTAGGGGCACCAGCACGCTGACCAGGAGACTCCCAGGTGCTGGGGAACACAGGCCTCATAGCAGCCTGGACAGCTTCAAGCCTGGGTGGGAGGGCCCTCAGCCTCCCCAGCCGGCCATGGCCATGCCCTGGGCTCCAGGGCTCCCAGCTCCCAGCAAAGGGTCAGTAGGCATGGCAGGTGGGGGGCAGGTTCTGAGTCCACAGTGCTATGGGTGCAGCCTAGCCAGGCCCTTGAAGTCAGGGTGCTGTGGACAGCTACATGCTCAGTGGCCACTGGGGAAGAAGTCACTGTGGGGCTGACTGACCCTAGGTTCCCAGCCAGGCTGAAGAGGGGCCGGAGCACTGGGCAGAGGATGGCATATTTTACTCTGAGCTGGACACTACCTTCAATCATCTAGGAGGTGGGACATAGGCTCCCTTCTGGCTGCCATAGGACTGGCTGTTGATTGCAAACCATCCCCTAAATATCACCTCGCAAGGACCAGGTGCAGCCTTGAATTCAGACCTGGCCCTGAAGGCCCTACCTGCCTGCATGTCTGTCAGTAGCTCCGCACAGTGGGGCGGTGCCCAGCCCACGTGGCAGTGACACTCCCTCTTGTGGTTGCACACCTGCAGGGACAAAGGGCCTTAGGGAATGTAGCCCATAGTGCAGCAGGCTGTTCCTGCAGCATAAGGGCCCTGAGCCTTGCATGCACCCCTGCCCAGGTCACAGCCCTGGGCTTGTAGGGGGAAATGACCACAGGCCTGATTCCAGGTCACCCCTTCCAGCCTCAGCCCCAAGAAGGGGCCTGCTGAGATCTCCCATTAATGGACACACTGGGCAAGGCTGAGACCCCATTCCTACATCCAATGCTGCCACCACCAGTGGCTCTGTCAGATGCAGGCAATGGCAGCAGCTTCTGGGGCACCAGGCAGGGGGCAGCTGTCCCTTGAGGCCACACGCACCCCATGGTTGTGGCACTGGGCGGAGCAGTTCTTGGATCTGTAGACCTGGAGGTCTTGGCAACGCCCTTCCCAGCAAATCTGGAAGGCAGAGGGGGGCCTCCTAATCAGCTTGTCTGGACCCCTGCCCTGGCCCTATTCTCAAAACCAAAGGGCTAGGTCAGCTGACCACCCCTGGAGGCCTCTGGAGGCCCAGAACCTCTGGAGTCCTGGGTTCTCGGCAATGCTATGGGTTCCAGAATATGAACTGGGAACAGGTGTCTCCGCCTCCCTTACCCACCTCAGTCTCACTTGAAAGTGTACAGAGAACCCCCCCCACACACACTCTACCAACAGACCTCTGAGTGTGAAAACCCATCTGCAGAGGGGCCTGTGTGGGACTCGTGTCCGGGCGGCCCACATGCCTGCATGGGGCATTTGGGCTACTCAGCTCACCTTCCCCTTATCACACCTGGTGCCCTGGGGCACAGGCTCATAGGCAGAGGCCTCGCTGTCCATGTGCAGAGCTTGGCAACTGCCCGAGTAGGAACTGAGTGTACAGGAGCTGCGCTCTGGGGGCTGCCGGCCCCCTGCACAGTATAGGACCCCACATCTGTCGGCCCTGTAGAGAGAGGGCAGGGCATGGTCGGCCCTGCACTCCAGGAGATAGGCAAAACCCTCCTTCCCTCCCTACCCTCCTTCCTCCCTTCTACCATGATGCTGAGGTCAAGCTGGGATCCTGGAAGGCAGGGTGAACCCCTGGAGGGCCACCTGCCCTACAAAGCTAGACTCCTCTCTGGGGACATCCTGTATCCTGGGCCTCTGCAGTCCAGCTCACCTGCCCATGCTGGGGGTGATCCTGCCTCTGCAGCCTGGAGAGATGCTGAAGGAGAAGCAGGTGTCTGCAGCAACCTGTGCACCTAGGAGCTAGAGCAGATTAGCCTGACCAAGGACCACAGCCACCCCCGGAGGCTGGCCTGTATCCTGTGCTCACAGGCCTTACCTGGACCCCACAGTTCCTGGCACCGCTGGGCTAGTGTGGGGCAGTGCCCATTAAAGCAGTAGCCCCCAGGACAGGGTGTGCCGTTCTCCTGGAAGACATCCTCTGGGCACGCTGGACTCCGGCCATCGCAGAACTCCTCCAGGTCACACTGGTCCCTCTGGGGGCGGCATGGCTCACCAGCTGGCTTCACCTGGCCCGTAGAGAGGTTCAATGTGAAACAGGCCCAGGAGTTGCTGCTATTGGTGTGGCTGCCCTCCTACCCGCTGCCCTGGGCTCACCCTGCACTCGTGGCAGCAGGTGCCATGGGCACACTTGGCCCCCTCAGCCAGCTGGCATGTTGTGGCATTGCAGCAGCGGTTCTGACAGTCCTGGGAGACAGGGGCATGAGCAGCTGCACCCTGGGCAAGAGCCAACTTCAGGGTGGATGGACCCCACCAACCACCAGGGGCAACCAGTGACCACTCTCCTTTGGACTCCCTTACAGATTGTTTGGGACACCCAAAAGCCATGTGTGTTGTGGTGCACAGGGCACCTGGCTTGGGTGGTCATCTCAGCACAAGGACAGAGGCCACATCCCTGATGCTGAGGAGCAGAGGGTGGGGTTGGGGCAGGACATACCTGGGGAGTGCCACAGTCACACTGCTCCCCACGCTCCACAAACATGTTCCCACACACAGGGCCTCCCACCAGCCGGTCAGGGTCAGGGGCATTGGCCAGGCAGCCTGTCTGGGGTTTCTCCAGGAACATCTCTAGGTCAGTCCTGCTGCACCTGCTGAACGTCCTGGGGAACTTGGAGCTGCGAGCAGGGGGTATGGCTGTCAGGGGCCATTGTCACATTGCCCCTTCCCACCCACTGTGTCCCACAAGGCTTACCCAATGCTGGCCGCCATGATGCAGCCACCACCCTCCCGTGGCACGGGGCAGTAGCATCCCTGGACATTCTCGTCATGGTTCATGCCCAGGTTGTGGCCCAGTTCGTGGGCCATGGTGGATGCCACGCCAATAGGGTTCTGGCTGTGGTCCTGTGCAGAGGGCTGAACTCACTGGGGCAGCACCTTACCCATCCACCCAGAAGGTGAGGTGCTCCCTCACCTTCAGCACCTGGGGCTTGGTGCCGCTTCCTGCTAACCACCCCTTAAAACATAAAAACAGGTGTTGAACCCGTCCCCAGGGAGGCGGCCTCTCAGGTGTGCTCCAGGGACCTGCGTGACTGCCTCCATGTGTCCAGCTCAGCCTCTGGGCTGGCTGCCAACCCACAGGCCAGTTCCAGTAAACCTGGACAGGGGCTCCCTTTACCTGATTCACAGCCCCGGAGGCCCGAGAGCACAGGGCAGACACCTGAGCCAGTCCCACGGTGGTCCCGGTAAAGTCGACCCCCCTAGAAACACACGTGACATTGATGGCCTGAAAGTGGCTCCCCTAGCCCCTCCCCAGGCCTCATGGCTCTGCCTGGAGAGTTTGCCCTAGAGGCCTGGGCTAGCCAGGGCCCTGCCATGGTGGGTTAGGGTGCAGGCCCTCTCACGTGATGAGCTGCACATTGTCATGGGGGTGTCTCCCCATCAGGTCCTGTGCCCGCCAGGAAAGGAAGTTCTCCAGGGTGATGTTGGCATGGGGGCTGATGGGGACCTTGTCCCTGCTCCAGATCTCCAGGCCCACCAATACCACACGGAAATTGAGCTCCTGATAAAACTGCAGAAGACAGAAATCCTTGGGTCAGGCCTGGTTGGTGGAAGGTCAGTAAGGTAGGAGGCAGGGGGTGCCCCCCATCTGCTTCTGGGGGACAGGGCACAGATGCAGGCCAGGTCCCAAGCTCAACACACAGAGCCCTGAGTTAGATCTTCTCTTGGTTGTCTTTCCTGCCCCACCCACTGCGGCCACTCCCACTTCCCCCAGCTACCTGGCTCCCCATGGACCTGTGTGGCTGAGGGGTCCTGAAAACCCTGCAGGAGCTGGAAACCCTCACAGGGCCCTACAAAGACCGCAGCCCACCTTGTCCACATGGTTCACCACCTCCAGCACACGCCTGCGCACGGCCTCTCTGCTCCCCAGCTGCTGGAACTGGGGACACAGGACCCTCAGGCTGGGCCAACACCATGTCCCAACCTGCCCAGCCCACTTGCCCCCATGCCCTCACCTCCTTGCTGTCTGTGACCACATACAGCTCCACATAGCGGGTATCTCGGGACAGGGGCCAGTTCTGGGGAGAATCATCAATCTTTCCAGCACAGTCTGCCCCAGAGACCACCACTGCCCAGTGTTGGGAGGACCGTCAGGCAGCTCCAAGCAGAAAAGAGTCTGCTCCACAGCTATGGGTCTGAGCCAGACCCACCTTCCAGGGCTTGGGGATGGCTCTGGGGCTGCAGGCAGAAATACCCAGGCCCAAGCAAAGGGACCAGGGCAGGACCAGCCAGGTGGGGCAAGATGTTGCTTACCCGGGGCTGAGGCCTGAAGGCTGCTGAGACCCGAGGCCCCAGAAGGTTGTCCAGGCTGGCATCGCTGACCCCACAAGTCCCAGCCTTCTGCTGCAGGTGCCTGGCCTGGTACACTGCATGCTGCCCCTCCTCACCACCTCCATCTAGAGGCTCGATCACATGGATGGCAGAGCCCACCCGGAAGAAGCCCCTGAGAAGGGGAGCCAAGTGAAAAAGTGGGCATCTCCAGCCCATCCCCACCTGCCCATCTGGGAAGACCAGGGGCTCTGATCTGCACCCCAACCAGTAACACAAACTCCCCATGGGTGACACCTGGGCCCAGTACGCAGGAGAGCAAGCTGGGTGGGCCTACCCCACAGGCTTGGCAGGGCTGGAAACTCCTCACAGAAGTCCAACAAGTGCCTTTGCACGTTTCAAACACGTGCAAGAAGGAAGCGTTTCTCTAAGTCTAATCCCAAGCCCCTTCTTTCTTGGCCTTAGTCTACCCGTCTGTAGAGTGGAACATCCTGCCAGGGTCTGAGTACACACCTGAGGCCATCACATGTACTGAGGCTAGCAGCAGAGCTCTGGTGACCCTCCACGTGACCCTGGTAGAGGCAGTGGTCCTGTAGAAGTGTGAGAGGTCACAGGTCTGGCTCCCGTGGCCTGCTGGCCCCAGGAAGGCAGCCCCATGCCTACCTGCCCATGCCACTGCTCTGTCACCTCAGAGCCATTGGCAGCTGAATAAGTCTCTGTGTAGCCCACGCCCAGCAGGTCCCTGGAAAAGAACCCCAGGAGTTCCCTGAGCTCCAGCATGGGGGATGCAGGCGCTGAAGCCTGCACTGCTGCTGGCCAGGGCACCAACCTGAGGGCCAGCCCCCTGCTTACCTGTTTATCCGCAGGTGCAGGGTGAAGGTGTGTCCTCCGGCCCCAAGGACGTAGCTCACACTCTCAGGGTACAGGCCCTGAATGGGGGTCACGGTTGAGTAGCCTGCAGCCTTGGGCCTGCACTCCAGGCAGCCCAAGAGCCCCCAGGTGACTCTTGGGCCCTTCAGGCTCAGACAGACCAGAAGGTGGAGGGGAAGGTGGAGCCAAAAAAGACATAAGGCTCTTCATGCCTCCTGGCCTGTTTCTCCACCAGCCCCCAGATGGTAAGGACAATGCCACCTTTCCCTGGAGGAAGCAGCGGGATGGATGTCCTGCTGGGCAGCCCTTACGGCCAGGACGGCAGAGAAAGTGGGGGAAGGGGTAGGGTGCATAGGCCCCTCCAGTGCCACCCCAGCCAGCCTCCTCCCAGCCCCCTGTGACCTTGCTCCCTGCACACCCCAGCCCCACACTTAACATGCTAAGCCTGCGGCCCTCTGGACAATGCACATCTGCCTCTGGGCAGGTGGGAGCCCAGGGCAGCAGACAGGTCTATGGGTCCATGGCAGGTTCCTGGGGCACAGAGGCAAGATCAGGGTAGGACAGGCCCCTCACTAGAAACACATCCACACACACCCAAGCACAAACCTCACGGATACCCAGAGTCCATAGGTGGGTCCGCACACCCACTGGGCTTCAGGAATCCTCCTGGAAGGCCAGGAGCCCTTCTCAGCTCCCAGCCCTGGGAAATCCCGGCCCAGCCCAGAGCCCCGGAAGGTGTGTCAGACACACACAAAACCCTGTGGTGAGCCATCATCCCACTTCTCTTCTGGAGAGGAATTTGGCTGATCAGCCCCTGCCAAGTAAAACTGGGGTGTGGTGTGGACCAGCACAAGCGCCCCTGCCCTTTTCCTGGGGCCAGAGGACCCTCCCCCCAGTCTGGCAGGGCTCCTGGAGGTGAGGCAATAAGCCTGATGCCCACCTGCAGGCCCCAGGCTCTGCCACAGGGTGGGGCAGGAGGAAGGAAGAAGGTGAGCACAGGAGGGAGGGACCCAGGTCAAGCCGGAAGCAGAGGCCAGCCTCAGGGTCTGCCTGTGAGCCCTGGGGCTGTGCATTGCAGTACCCAGATACCCACACAGCACCCCACAGGAAAAGCTGAGGGGCTGCCTAGTGGGGACATCAGACTCACCCTGTGGGAGGGCAGAGCTCGGCGGGTGCGGGGTCCAGGCAGACGTTTGGGCCACACCACCTCATACTGCTCCACGGGGGGCAAGGATGGGCTGAGTGCAATCGCTATGGGTAAGAGTGGTTAGCAGACATAAAGGCCTCCTGCCTAAGTAAGCCTGCACCTCCCTGAGGCTATCACCAAATGGCCCAGGGACCAGTGACTAGAAGGTCTTACCCCACAGCCCAGGTGAGGGCTTTGTGCCTAAAGACCTCAGGACCGAGGAGTGGGGGGGAGGCAGATTGAGTGGCACACCATGTGTGCCAGAGACCCTGGAAGCCCAGCCTGGGACAAGTCTCTTTGTCTCCTACATTCTCAGGATCCCATCTAACGGCACATAGCAGCCGACAGCAGCCACCCCCACCCCAGGCTGCTTGCTTCCTGATGTCCTGGAAGCTCCTTGATATCCAGCTGCAGACCCAGGACCCAGCCCTCTCTGGTAACAGAGGCCACCTACCTCAGACTTCTGTCCCTGAACACCCCACAAACCTCCAGGAGAGGTAACAGAAGCAGCCCTCTAGGAGTCCCAGGCTGAAACCATACCTCATCAGGGAGCTCCCAGGGCAGCCACCCCGCAGCCCCACAGTGGAACCCAGGAACCTGGCTCCTCCGGCAGCTGGAGCCGCCCTGCAACCCTCACCCCTGTGGTCTCAACGATCCTGACAGGGAAACGCCCCCGGCGCCAGCTTCTCTTACAGTTCACTTCTCAAAGTTCCTCCCTCTGGCCTCTGCTGTACCCTGGCCTCTCTGAGTGACCACCCATGTAACCCATTCCCCCAGGAACCAGCCTGAGGACGGCCAAGTGACCCAGTTGGAGCCCTGGCCATCGATCAGAAGGCCACCCTGCCCCACGTCCTGAGAGGACTCCTGGGAATCATCCTCTTCCCACTCACCCTGGGGCCACAGTGCACAGAGCAGCCAGAGCCAGAGGCCGCCCATGGTGCTGTCCCGGGTCTCGTTGTGGTCTGGAGGGTCTTTGCAGAACTAAACTGAGCGCTCTGCGGGCTCCAGCCTATGCACCCGCCTGGGGACCAGCCTGGCCAATCGCGTGGCAGAGGGGCGGGGCACATGCACCTGGGGAGGGCCTCCAGGGCAGCCGGGCTAGTCTGAGTCCACTTCCCGGTGGCTTCCTGGTACCCCTTCATTTCTTGCTGGTCCCCCCATAACTGTCGACTAAATTAACAAGGGCATGGGTGTGAATAGAACCTTGCCACTCCCTACAACTCCCAGTAACGCACGTGTACCTAGGGAGAACGAGGCCCCGCCTCTCCCAGGCCTGCCTGAGCTGTGTGTGGGGTCCAGCTACAAGGAGGCAACTGAGGGGCAGTGAGTGACTTGTGTGTGTGAATCCTCTGACTTCCAGGGGAAAAGCAACCCCATGCAGGGTAAACAGGACCAGCCCTATGCCCTACTCCAGGCCCCTGAGACCTCACTGGGGAGGAGCCAGACAGCTGCGGGTCCCAGCACAGATCATGTAGGTGTGGAGGCTGCCTAGGCTGGGGTCCATTCCCAGCTATGGGGTCCTTTTGGACCAAGCTCCCTGTGCAGCCCTGGTTTCTGCCCTTCCTGCCCTGTAGGGCAGGAGTGGCCCCAGGATCAGAGCCTGATCCATGTGGGTCCTCCTTTGTAGCAACATCCCCCACTTTCGGCCAGGCTTTGGGGTGCAGGTGCAGGCCAACCTCACAGCCTTCCCAGACTGACTCCAGCCAGGGGCAACCCAAGGGTCCTCAGCAGAGCCCAGCAGCTCAGCCTCCCTTGTGATACAGGGGAGGATCAGGGGCCAGACAGGGAGACATGGAGCTGGAGACGGAGAGGTGACAGATTTCAGGCTAATTTTAAAGGGGCAGTGGCAAGAAGTTGGCGCCTTGGATGTTTTCCTGGGGACAGAGCTGAAGGGTCTGAGCTGGGGCAGGAGGGAACCTGTCACCTCCTTGCCCCAGCATGATGGCAGAGTCAGAAGCTAGGCAGTGGTAGCACAGATGGAAGCCATCTGCTGTCTGTATCAGTCCCAGATGCCAGTGCTAGAGGAGTCCACAGGCCACTGTGAGCAGGGGAGGGACTGCTGGGTAAGGCTGGCTTCCGCCTGAGCTCACAAATGACTTATGCACGCCCATCCCAAAGCTGGGAATGGGGCTCAATGCTAGAATGCGTGCCTAGCAGGCATGAGGTACTGTGTTCCACATTAAAAAAAAAAAAAAAAACAGCCCACACCCAGTTTCACTTCTTCCCCATGTTCCTTGATGGTAAGTCACGTGACACCAAAAGTTCAAGGTGTCGAATCTCCAGTCACATTAGAGCAGAGACAAGACACCACTGCCAGGGCAGCCTCAGCTAACCAAGCTGCACTGCAGATGGCAACAGTAATGAACACTCAACCATCGGGGCCAACTAGGGCAGCCCAACAACACCCACAGAACCTCATCCCACAGGACAGACCCAATTCCAGTTCAACTCGATCTAGCAGGAGGATCTGGGAGCCCAGAGTCCACAGCCCTGAGCTTCCCCCTCCCCCTGCAAACCCTGGAGGAACAGCAGGAAGGGCCAGGACACAGGCCAACAAGTCCCTCTGCTCACGCCTGGCACTTCTCTGTGGCAAAGGGGTGGCATGTGGACGTTGTGTTCTTAGTTGTGCCTCCATATGCTGCAGATGGGAAGCAGCAGTTGATGGCTGAAGCCAAGCAGCCCTGGCTCTGCAGATGCCCCTCTGCAAGGCAGCCACCACAGCTGCCACCCTGGAACCTGTCTCAGGAAACCTCCTTTGTGAGGCTCCAAGCCTCCAGAAACAGGCCTCTGGTTACCACTCCTCCTGGGCCCTTCCTCACTGCCCACCAGGCAGATGTGTAGAACTGGATTTTTAAAATGATATACATGAAATTCAGCAGAAGGGGAGCTTGACCTGGGCATGACCAGAGCACGCTACCCTGCCCAAGCAGTGCCACAGCTGGGCTGCCCACTGCAGAACGTCAGTCATTTAGTGAGCAAGGCCAGCATCTGATGAACAGAGGGAACCCAGCCCTCAGGGGACAGGAGAAGGGTCTCAGCACCACTCCTCAGGAGGTGCACCTCAGGGAGGAGGCAGCTGCCTGGGCACCAGAGGCGTGGCTTCACAGCAAGGTCCACTGCTGCACCCTAGTGTCTGAAGCAAGCAGTGCTGAGGACCTGCAGCCCTAGTCCCCAGGCACCTCTCATCCCCTACACCATGGTTTTTTTTTGGATAGCAGGGATTGAACTCAAGGGCACTCAACCACTGAGCCACTTCCCCAGCCCTATTTTGTATTTTATTTAGAGACAGGGTCTTACTGAGTTGCTTAGCATCTTACCATTGCTGAGGCTGGCTTTGATCTTGCAATCCTCCTGCCTCAACCTCCCGAACTGCTGGGATTACATGCGTGCACCACCACGCCAGGCACCTATACCACATCTTATAATCAAATGCCTTGTTTTTACTTTGTCTTTATTTGAGACAAAAAACACCAAAAAAGGTGAAGCCTGATTTTTAAAAGATAAATCAGGTAAGTCCAGGAGACCTCACCCTGCTCTGGGCAGCTTGCACATCAAGACACCCAGCGCCTGGAGAACGAGGAGCCCTGAGCTAGACAGCAATACAGACAGCACTCTACAGCAATGACACACAGCACACACGTGTCTAAGTAGGACAACACGTGCTCCAGGAAGGAGGTGCTCAGACCCAAGCCCATCTTCACTATGGCACACCTGGCCCAGCCCTTCCTCTGAGCTGCAGCCAGGGGCTCACTGTGCGGCGACCGCCACCCTGGGTGTTTGTGCTGGGGGTCCCCGCAGGACGGGCACTTGAGGGGCTGCCTTCTGGCTCCTCTCTGCAGATAGGCGCTCTAGGCGCTCTGTGTAGAAGCCGTTGAAGTCCAGCCTGTGAGGAGCGAAAGAGAGCCAGGGTTCATGGAGAGGTGGGCAAAGCCCCACTGAGATGCATGGCTGTAGGGACCTGCAAGGACGCAGTGCTGGTGGCACCATTTCTCCACACAGGTAGGGGTCAAATTAGACACAACTCAAGGCCCTCTCCTGGCTGAAGACAAGGGGGCATGTGCTCTACCTGCCTGTGCAAGCCCCCCAGCACAGGCCTCAGCTCTTTATGCAAAACTGAGAACGGATCTTGAAACACACAGGAACCAAAAGGCAGACAGCAGTGCTGACGGGCATCTCGGCAGCCTTCTCCTGGAGGGTATGGCCACTGGAGCACATAGACTCCTCTCCTGGCCTCTGACACATCACCTGGCCACAGGAGCCTGAGGGGACCCCAGGGACGGGAACTTGGCAGCAAGTCTCAGTGCTGGGCCACCTCAGAAGCCCCCACTCAGGAACTGGGACATGGCTGAATGGCACAGTGCACCAGGTGGTCCCACTGTCCACGCGGGCCCATTCCCAAGGGCATGTGGGACATCACCCTCTCCTGGCAAAAGCTGCGAACCCTTTCTCACGGCCTCCCACTTCCTCCAGCTCAAGGAGCCCTAGCTAGATCCTTTTCTTCCACCATCCTGCCAAGGGAGGGGGAGCGAGGGTCCAGGGGAAGGGGCATTGGCGGGTGGCAACAGACCTGGAAATGACACTGGCCATGCCATGCTCACAGTCGCTAGTGCTGTAGACACTCAGACGGGCCAGCAGGTCTAGTAGGTGGGCGGAGAAGTTCTTATCAAAGCTGTTGATGGTGGCCTCAAAGCCAGAGACCAGATGAGGGGCATCCACATGCTCAGCCAGGCACTAGAAACATAGCCCAGGGTAGTGAGTGCCTGAGGCCCAATGGGCAGTCAGCCTCTGCACTGAGCCCATGGGCATTTGCTTCTTTCTCCTTCCCTGCTCCTTTTTAAATTAAAAAAAAAAAAAGAGTACTGGAACATTTTCACACAACGAAATACAGAAAATTAGGATGTCAAAAAATTCCTGAGGCCGTGGCACACAGTAAGACAACAAACACCCGGCGGGCTGGGGCTTTTGTAGGCCTCACACAATTAAGAGCCAAAGGTGGCACAACCTACATTTTCACTCTAGACTTCCAAGCTCAGCCACTTTCTCCTGGTCACTTCTCAAGAAACAAGACAAACTGTCTCCCACCCTCCCTGGCCTCAGGCCCCACATGCTGCCCTCTGTCTCCTTTCTGCCAGCTGCAGTGTGAGTGCCCTGCTCCCACCTCTCGCCTCAAAGGACACCTGGCTTGTTGGCATCTCATGGCTCTTGGGTACCTGACAGGCCACCTACCGTTCCCACCAGTGTCAGGCCCTCATCACATCCATGCAGTTGTTCTACAGGTGACTGTGCCCACACCCTTGAGCCCAGAAGGCTGGATGGGAACTCCTATGGCCCTGTGGAACTCATCTGAGTCTTCTCATCACAGGGGTGACAACCACAAGAATGGGTAGGTGACTCCTTGAGTCTGGAAAAGCCCTCAGGCTACGCACTTTTCTGGCAGTCTCCTTCCGGGGGTGCTCCTCAGCCTGCTCAGACTCTGTGGGTGGCCCCAGCATGGTGCCCTGTTCCAGTGCCCGCCGGCCCAGCTCACTATCCAGTTTCATGCTCTGTGTAAATTTCTAGAGCAGGGTCAAGAGAAAATGCTTGTTAGCTCCAACGTTTCTGCAGGAGCTGAGGGCTGTGCCCATTCTGAAGGTACGGACACTCGGGTGCCTGTAGGAAGGAAGGGTGCAGGTAAGAGGGCATCAGCTAAGCCACAACCTCCTGGGGATCAGCAGCTGATTTTCTGAAAACAGAACCTGTACACGAGTTTCCCTACTCTGGAACTCAATATGGCTCCTAAGTATCTAAGGAATAGGCTCCACATGTATTCTCCTGTAACCTGCCACCATGTATGTCTCCCACCTCCCAGATCTTGACCCCTCCCCACGTGCTGTCTGCAGAGCATGCTCATGCTCCCCAGTCTTCAGCCCCCAGGCTGCCCCTTCTGCCCACTGACACTTGTTTTCTGTACTGTTTTGGGGTAAGTACTTACGACAAGTTCCTCAATAAAACTTAGGCACATCAAAAAATTTAAGGTTTAATAAAAAACACAAAGGGATTCAAAAAGGACCAGGGCAGGACCCCAAGGAAGCCCATGTTCAGGAAGCAGTGTACTGGTCGGGAAGACCCAGGGGCTCTGCCAGCACTGGAGATGGCACGGGCAGGGCTGCATGCCACAATGGCCCAAACCATCCACCCCGCCTCACCTGCATGCAGTTGGTGAACATGACGCACACAGACATGAGCTTGGAAAAGACCTTCAGCAGCTCAGGATTAGTCAGCATGCAGTCCTTCAGGCAGGTGTCCAAGAAGCTCGTGTGGTGGCCAAGGACATCGTCGATGTTGGAGGCCTGTGAAGGGCTGAGGCTCAGCACTGCCACAGTAGCACCCAGCCTGACCCTCAGAAACACTGCTAAATACAATACTGGCCTGTGATCTATAGGGAAGTACCTGTCCCACAGCCCCCTCCTATCTCCCTCGCGTCATTGTGTTGGAGAGATGCTGCTGCCTGCCCTCCGCTTCCTCCCTCCGACAGGACATGCTCACAGCAGCCCCAGCATGTGGCTCCCAAGATGCTGCTGTGCAACACCCCGGGCTAGGAGAGCCTTTCCAGCACCAGGATCCAGGAGCTGAAACTCACGGACTTGAGGTTTTTCTCAAGGATGTGCCAGGTGGGCTCCATCACTTCAAACATCATGTAGTACTGGATGTTCTGAACAAAGTTGAGCATCCGCTGCCGCAGAGTGAAGGCTCCTGCGAACCTGAGGGAACAAGGGTTGGTTGCAGGGGAGCCAGCAGAGCTGGGTCTCTACTGTGTCCCACATGCTGCCCACCAGCAGAGTGGACTCTCATGGCCACAGCTCCTGCGTGCTGCTGACAGCTCAGACACCTCAGTGCTGCGCCTAGGGACACTGCTCCTACCTCTGGCTGCATCAGGCTATCAGGTAAGCGACACATCTAGCAGACTTTGCAGGGATGTGCCAAGCAGCCCACCGTGGACACAGAGAACAGTCTCTGTGGTTATCTATGGCACCAGGGCTGGCAGGCGACCAACATGGGAACAACTACTACACAGACTCCATATTTTGTGCCTTATTGAGGCAAATTCTTAAATATTACATCAACCGTTTCTCCACACAGGACTTGTTGCCACAGAACAGGGCACAGAAGGCCTGTGAGTGAAGCAATTCCCACACACTGCTGCTGTGTGCACTCAGGAGAGGTGACAAAGGCTCCCACCCTCAGGAGGGGCTTGGGTCCTGCAGAGAGACCCAGGTGGGCAGGTACCATGCCATCAAAGGACTGAGAAGAAGGCTGGGGCTGTAAAGGTCTAAAAGCAAAGCCACCTCTCCTGGAGGGAACAGGAAGGACTCTGATGGACGCACCACTTTGCAGAATGCAGGGCGCACTGCTTGGCCGTCTTGTTGCTGATCCAAACACTGCACAGCTGCCGCTCCACGTGCTTACAGTAGAACATGTGCCTAAAGAGCATCTGGTAGCGAGTCAGTGCCTTTCTGCAAGAAGGATGCCCAGGTAGGGGTCAGCAGGAGGCCTGTGCCCAGACAGGCATCACCAGAGGTGAGGAGGCCCATGAGGAGGCTCTTGCTTCCTGCAGCCTGAATGGACAGCCAGGTCCTCACCTGTTGATGATCAGTGACAGGGGCCACTTGACGATATAGTCAAAGGAGAAGGCCTCCAGGCCACTCAGTGTGAGCTCAGTGGGATCAGCATGGGTCATTGCCTTTTCCTGCTTGGTCTCGATGGCCAGAACCCGCAAGAGCTGAGTGATGAGGTCATGAGGCATCAGGTCAATCTGGGGGCAAAAGCAGTAAACAAAGCATCCAGTTTTCAGAAGAAAAGACCAGAGTCATTCCAGGCCTTCACTCAGTCCTGCCTATCAGGACCTGGAGAAGCAAATTAGGTTCCTAAATCTTGACCCTTGATATTAGAGGCCGGCTTGAAAGGCCACACAACTACCCATAAATCCTAATCCAAAACTCACTAGGGATGCAGCTCAGTGGTGTGAGGTGGCCCTGGTTCCAACCCCAGCACTGCAGAGAAAAACAAAAACTATACCTCCCAATAAGACAGGAAAAAAAAAAAAAAAAAGAAAAAAGCAGATGACTTTCTATATGCCTCCTGCTGCTGGTATAAAGGAGAAACCACAGGGAAGGCTGGATAAACAGTTCCTAAAGGTTGACACCTTTCTTCCACAACTTATGTGATAAGAGACAGGACCGTAATCACAGGCTGTGGGGCTCAGTGGTAGTGCACTTGCCTCACAGGCAGGCACAAGGCCCAGTGCTCAGTCCCCAGCACTGCAAAAACTCCATAAGATTTTAAGAATAGTAACTACAAACAAATAGTACTGTCCACAACATCGATTCATTCAAACGTTTCTTAAGTGCCAACTGCATGCAGAACAGTGTGACAAGAGTTCCCACAAATCATGAAAATGACACAAGAAAAAACAAAGGAAAAGAATAAGTGGGGGCAAAGAATAAAGGAAGAAGAAACACAACCTATGAAAAGATTAGTTGCCCACCAGATCTAACACACAAGTGCCCCTCCTGCCCATCAGCAGCGCAGATGGGGATACCGGATGGGCAGCCTCAACTCCTCAGACAAGGACTGAGACTCAGTCCCAAAGGGGTCAGCCTAGGTGCACAGGGCACAGGCGCACACCCAGTGAGTCACTACTTAGAATTTATCCCATGAAATCACTCCTAAGTTAAGAAGAGCCAAAACACATAAAGCAAGAAAGGGCAGAATTAGAGGGAAAATGAAGTTCAATCACAGTAGTGGAGACCCAGTACCCAGGTGGGAGGGTAAGACGGGAGAGGACCCATGTGAACAGCGGGCAGCCTGACACCTACAGAGCAGCAGCAGCACACTGCTCCAGAAGGCATGTGGACCTTCTCCAGGTATCTGTGAGGCCTGAGCAAGTCTTTTTTGTTTTTTTGTGGTGCTAGGAATTAAACACAAAGCTTCACATCTGCCAGGTAAGTGGAGTACCACTGAGCTACATACCAACATTCCCCAGATAAGTCACATTTTTTTACAAAACTGGGATCAAAGTATATTCTCCAAGTACAATGGACCAAAATTAAATATAAGTAACGGGGAAAAAAGGAAAGTTTATAATATGTGGAAATTTAACATACCAAATCAATGGGTCAAAGAAGAAATCTCAAGAGACGTTAACAACTACCTTAAGAGGAATGGACACACAATACACAGAACTCACAGGAGGCAGTAAAAAAGTGCTCTCACAACATTCACAAAGGAGTGCCTCAAACCAGACCCTGACCCCATGGCCCGGGACACCAGGAAGGGAGAGGGCTACACCAGTGCCCTCACCCCAGGGCCCTGGATACCAGGAGGAGAGTGAAGTAAACCCCGAGCAGCAGAAAGAAAGGCAAGATGACAGCAAACAGCGGAGCACAGCAGAGGAGACTAACAAGCCTAGGTTCTCCTGAAACAGCCGTGAAATTGACAAACTTTTAGCTACACTGAGAAAGACGAGAGGACTCGTCACTAAACTCTGAAATGGGGGCAGAGTCCCCTGCACTGCACACCAGCACACAACTTCCCAGCAGAGATGGGCAGGAGCAGCACGGTGGCTTGATGGGGTCTGGAGGGTCTGAAAGGAAACCCCATCCAACCTCAGAGCACACCCCCAAACTCTC
The DNA here is from genome assembly GCF_001458135.2 of Marmota marmota marmota. NCBI lineage: Eukaryota > Metazoa > Chordata > Mammalia > Rodentia > Sciuridae > Marmota > Marmota marmota. Next base: position 13,134,915 of record NW_026000206.1, read on the forward strand.
CCAAGACCACGAGGAGGCGCACACGACCCTGGCAGGCCAACACTACCTGATGCTGAACTAAACCAGCACACTGCAGGAAACAACTGACAAGCATCCCTGGACATGCAGTGAGGGCTGGCAAACCAGAGAGCCACCCAGACATGTGACAACCCTGGCCGACTTGGAAGATGCTGGGCGGGGCCCCACCCGGCGGGGCTCTACCCCGCTTCAGGCACCTCAGGAGCAGGCTGCTATGCTGGGAGCCCCACATACCCACCTTCAGGTCGTCCTTGAAGGGATCAGTGTTGGCAGTGCTCATGCGCAGGGCCAGCTCCAGCAGCGCCTCCAGGCGTGTGGGCGTGATGTCCTCTACCGGCTTTCTGAGCTCCTCCTCAGTGAGGTCCATGAAGTGCACAAAGAAGTCGCCCTGGTCCATCAGGAAGTAGCGCTTGATGGACCTGTGCCAGGGAGGAGGTGAGGAGGTGCTGAGCATGCAGCTCAGGGCTGCCACCCTGGAGCACAGCCATCTCACAGTGGGACCAGGCAAGACAGTTCTGTGGGCACAGTACCCTGGGACTCAAGAGACCTATACTAGACAGGGCCACCTCAGCCCACAGAGCAGGTGACACAGGTGCCAGGTCCCAGGCGGCCAGATCGCTCTTACAAGGATAAAGACAACTATTAGGAGGAACATGCTACCCTCAGTCCCAGGCCCTGAGCACCCTACTTGCTGCGCTAAGAGTGAGCAAAGCACAACCTCAGGTGGGCCACCAGCTCTTTCTCCTCCATCAGGAAGTCCAGCAGCACTTTGCTGGCATAGTTGAATGCCTTCTCAATCTGCTCCACATATGCTCGCTCTTTGAGCGTGTAGATGATCTCTTTGGCCACGGGGCAGGTGACGTCGTGACCACACTCTCTGACCACGTTGAGGTACTTTCCTGTAAAGAGTTAGGTAAAGTTGAGGAGTTGCCACACCGACCTCCGCCCAGAGCCTCATAAGCCAAACAAGCATGGGGCAGTGGGCTGGGCACAGTGCACACTTCTGTTCACATTCCACTCTAGCTGGAAAGACAACCAACACCAGTGGACAGGGCCAAAAGCCCGCCTGGCCTGCAGAGGCTTTTCACACGTGGGGTTTTCCAATCAAGAGAGTGGAAGTAACTTCACATGGGCCTGAGGAGAACCAGGGTGCTAAATCACCTACTGGGCCCTTTCTGTGCCAGTTCAGCTTTCAGAACCCACACACCACAGTCCTGGGGGCCACTAGCACCTAAACTGGATCCTAACCTCATTCGGACAGACTAAAATGAAGGTCGTGTGTATCCTCAATGGTTTTTCCCATAGTGGTGACATTTTAGAAGTTAAAAAACAAAGATGTAAAGGATTGAGACAGCTTCCTGATTAGGGCATGGAATAAATAAGGCCACTGCCTGAGTGTTCAGGACCCACCAGAGGCCAGCAGCCTGGTGCACGAGAAGACCCCCTGGGCAAAATCACCCCATGGGCACTGGAGCTAGAAGGCTGCAACCATCCCAGTGGGGATGTGCTGCAGCAGGAGGCCACAACCTCCCTGGGAAGGGCCCCTGGGCTGAGAGCTCCACACCATGGAGTCACCTGTGCTGAGGATCTTGCCGGCCACCTTCTGCAAGAAGGACGGGATCTGCTGCTGCACCACGGTGTATCGCTGGTCCCAATACTTGTCGTTGTAGTCTTCCTGAATCTTCTCCTTCCGTAGTTCATGCTCTTCCACCATGAACTCACTGGAAGCCACAGACAGATGATCAGGCCACCATGGAGTGCCACTTCCAGAGAGGTCTTACCAGGGCAAGGTGACTCGCCATAGTTACCTCTCAGCTGTGAGTTAAAATGAACCTCCAACCTCACTTTGGAGCAAGCAATGACCCTAGGTCAGAGGCAGGTGGTCCGATACTGCATATCTATCCTTCCCTTAGCACAGGCCACCCAGTGTCACCAAGGGGAACCAGACACCCTCCACGGAGCCTCTAGCATCACTTGCACACAGCGAGGTAGAAGCTGGGTTCCTTGATAGGCCCACCACACCAATAGCAAAGAAAAGGGGCTGGGATGCAGCTGCGTAGAAGAGGGTGTGCTCAACATGGAAGGCCCCAGTTTTGAGCATCAAAAAAAAAAAAAAAAGCAACAAACAAACACAATTCTATGTCACAAATATACTTCAAAAAGTTTTGACAAGCACATTTCAACACCACAGAACCCCTAAGGAACTGGCCCATTTTTGTCCTATGAATTTGGAGGCATCATGCTGAGGAGACGTCCCCACATCAAGGTGACTGTGGACTGACTCCAGGTGACCCCAAGGGCTTCACTCAGCAGAAAAAAGCTGCAGAGCAACATCCCAGCAGCCAGATTGTGGCAGCAGATTGCACAGGAAGATGCAGGCAGGCATGGCTGCTTTGTGGAGCCCTACCTGTAAGGGTCATGGATGATGCCCCTGTAGATCCACTTCTCCAGGACCTCAAAGTAGGGCGCACTGGCCGCCTTGGTCAGGTACAGGCACAGCTCCTGCGCCTGGCTGTCCCCCGTATAGTTGAAGCTCCTGTCGTGCAGAAGGCTCAGTGTAGACCCGCCCATGCACTCGCCTCTATCCACCGAGGTGGCTGCAGAAGGAGAGAGGCTCACTGCCTAGGAAATGCCTCCTGGTCCACCCCAACCTTGCTGGACAGTGCTTCTCCCTGGGAATGCCCAGATGGTAAAGCTGTAGCTGTTAACTAAAGCTCATCAAGGAAAGCTTATAGGGCCTTCTGCATGCAGACCACTAACATGGCAAGCCACAGGCTTTGCCTCAGGACCCTACTCCAGAAAGTCAACCCTGAGTGTCCTGCCCAGCCTGGGCTCCCTCCACATGTGCTATCAGGAGCCTGCCACCTGCTGCCCTCCATCAGGCAGGAACATACCAAGGGAGGCCAAGATGTCCACAGTGCGCATGGCTGGCTGGATGTAGAACCAGAGCTTCTGCAGTGACAACAGGCCCTGCCTGTGCAGCTGCTCCAGCTGAGTGATCAGAATAAGGTACTCCTTTACCAGGGTTCTCATGGCAGCCGCCAGGGCATGGTTCACCTGCCCATATTCAAAGGAAGATTTTTCTTCAATGAACCTACAGGAAAAATGCATCAAGCATCTTTGAAAAGGCAAAACTCACATTTTCAGATCTTCTAAGTCTCTCCTCATCCAGGAAGCAAATGACACTCAAGCCCTCACCCCCAAAGGAACCTGTCCCAAGAGGGAGGAGGCCAGGTGGTGATTCTCAGACCCTTGCAACATGCCAGGAGCAAGGCAGAGCTGCAAGCCAGGGAGGAGGTGTTTCTGCAGCAAACAGGCCTGACCTCCTTCCCATGTCGCAAACTCTCAAGCCCAGCCCACCTGGTCACAGTGGAGTAGCTGGCGGCCACAGGGAGGATTCTGTTCACCAGCTCCCGGATGGACAGGTCCAGGTTGGGGTCCACAAGGAAAGTGCGGTTCTGTCTCCCAGCCAGGGGCTGGGCAGTGATGTACCTGCCATCAACACCCACCAGCACGTAGAGCAGGTCCTCTACCACAGCTGACTCCTGGGAGGCCAATGGCAGCGTGCCTGCAGGACACAGACATGCTGGGAGCCCAGCCTCCCCAAAGACCAGTCACTCTTGCCTGTCCCCTTCTTGGTAACCCCGCACACAATGATGGACACAATCAGCAAGCCACTACCCTAGCCTGGACAGGTTCCCCTGTAGCACCACGGGCAGTAGCAGGATATATGCCTGGACACTGCAGGGCCCTCCTTAGGCCAAGCAAATGAAAACCTATGCTAGACCAAGCCCAGTGGCATACTCCTTAATCCCAGAAGCTTTGGAGGCTGAGGCAGGAGGATCACAATTTTAAAGACAGCCTCAGCAACTTGGCAAGGCCCTAAGCAACTTAGCAAGACCCTGTCTCAAAATAAAAAAAATAAAAAGGGCTGGGGATGTGGCTCAGTGGTAAAATGTTCCTGAGTTCAATCCCTGGTATGAAAAAGAAAAAGAAAATGAAATCCTATGCAGTATTAGCTACCTGTCACTTAGCAAGGGGAGCTCAGAGACCCTGGGCAGCCAGGTAAGCAGCCTCTACAGTCACAACTGAGAAGCCCAGGCTGTGCACAGACAAGAAAGGCCTTTAAGACAATATCTTCTTGAATTCCAAGAAACTAGCTGTTTCGAACACAGGACAAGATGGTGCAGGCACAGTGAGGTTTCCCTATGACCATCCAAGGGACCTGTAAGGATAGTCAGAGGACACCTACTGGGGCTACCCACCAGCATCTCCTGCCATCCCGAGATGCCTGCCGGTGCCTGCAGCTGAGGCAGCTCAGGAAGATGTTGAATGACAAACTTTGGTTTGACAAAATTTCTGTTAGCCCTGCACACTGCTGTGCAAGGCAGTGTCCCGTGACCACAAGATAGATACAAAAATCAGGGTGCAAATGTGATCTGTGATCATCCCCAGCAATGCCAGACACAAGTTAGACCCACAATCTCAAGTCCCACTTCTCTCCGTTGCTCCAGTGACCCTCAGCAGAGGATGGTGGCCCAAGGCCTCGCCAACTCCTTGACATGGAGTGACAAGATTCAAGGCACTGGAAAGATCTGTACACAGGGCACCTGGGGGTGGTGACACATGATGTGGCAAGGCCAGTCGGTTCCAGAACAGCCACAAGTGGGGTGTCCTGAGAGTATGGGGGCCCAGGTCCCCAAGGCCTGCCCACAGCTGCACAGGCTTCCTTCAAGCCACTCACCAACATACCCAGGGTCAGTGTGTAGTGTCCCTGTCACATAATATCTCCCTCCTTTGTGCAGCCCTTTCCAGAATGGGGAAATACATTTTCTTATAAGATGCCCTATAGGTTCTAAAACCATCTCTCATGCTCCTTGCCAGCACGGACAGCAGACTTCAGGTCTCACGCCGCCTTCTCTGCCTCTCCAGGGCTGCCCAGGATTCCAGTTAGGTTCTTGTGGGGTCTGGAATCTTATTTTTTAATTGCTTCATAATTTTGCAAGAACTGTGCCACTCCAGAGTCTAGGCCACAGCAAGCACTTCCTGACTCTCCAGTGGACAGCTCCTGGTTCTGCCCATGAGTCTGCCTGCCCTGTGTTGAGGCCACTCAATAGGACTCCAGCTGAATTTCGGCTGTGCGTTATCAGCTTAAGTTACACCTGAAAAGATACACGCAGGTAGATCATTTTCTATACCTTGTCACTGACTTGCAACAGGATCACATTTGCCTGGGGACAGGAGAAAAGTGCTGGACTTCACCCACCATCCTGTGCAGGCAAGAGCAATTTCCCACTGTCTCCGCATGGAGCCCAGTGTGACACTCCACACTTTCTCTTGATCCAACTGCGAGCCAATGAGCAGGATGCTACAGCTATGCTACATCCTTGATTTGCAGCCTTGTTTCTCAGTCCGGAAAAAGGACTTACGAACTGCTGCATACAACCTGTGGTGTGCCAGTACACAAGTCCCAGATCCCCAACGGCCTGTCCTGAAACAACCACACCATGTACCAGACACACGACTTTCAAGACCTTGGAGAGAACAGTGCTAACTCAAGCACCATTGCAGAACCCAAGGTCATTACAAACCACTCTCCTGTGGTCTGTGCCACACACCAGGACACACACTTGGGAGGACCCAGCTGCAGCCTGCCCCACAGCTCTAGTGAGAGGGCACAAGATGAGCCAGGTGAAGATCCCAGCAAGTCAGTGTCTGCTGTGGGCAGGGACAGAATGTGGAGCATGGCCAGCCTGCCCACAACAGCATGCTGAGTTACAGGCATGTCACCTGTGGTCTCCTTCCCTGCCCAGCATCACCGTGCAAGCAACTCATCGTGAAATCCCCGGGTGTCAGACGGTGAAGACATGACATACCTATGGGTAAAGCCACATCTGAGCTCAAGCTGGAGCCAGTTAGGAAATCCCCCACCAGAGTTGGTCTCTCATACACCCAAGCTGGGAAGACGGGGAGCTGCTGGCCTGAATTTTTTTTGTTTTGCTTGTCTCGAAGCATCTTTCTTGTAAGTTCCAGAGACTAACAAAAACATTAAAAAAAAAAAAAAAACAGAAGATACACATCAGTGCCATGAGAACCAAGACATTTGTGGAAATGACCCATCTGTGGCAGAGAAAGAACAAACTTACACACAAAGCTTAATTATGTGGAAACGAGATATACTTCCACCTGCCACTCATGACGCGAAGGCTGGGGAGCCAGAGGTGGAAAGACCCAGTCCTCTCCCCAGGCCTTGGCCGAGGCTGAAGCACCAGCAATGGCAGCGTGGGGAGCCTGTGTTTCAGACCAGAACCCTCTGCATGGGAAGAACCCAAGTCACTTTTTCCTGGAAGTGATTAAGTTCAACAGGACTTGCTGGACAAAGAGGCACCAGCAAAGGGCATGCTGGGGAAGGCCCCAGGACAGATCTAGAGGCAGTATCAAGGTCAACCCTCCCAGAGGACTGGACACCAGAGGGTGGCCAGCTCATACTTGGCCAGCCAGCCTGCAGAAGGACCAACTTGATTTGTTCCAGCAACAGGTACTCATGGGGAGAGTAGTGTGAAGGCTGTATGGTCGAGAACGTAGGCTTCGCACTCGATCGGCAGACATGGCATGCCAACAGCTCAGCTCTGTCCTTAGCACATGTGCTAGGCTATATGACACATGGCAGAACGTGGCTCTAAAGAGTGGTCCGGAGCCACAGAGAAGGGTCTGCATCAGCTATCAAAAACACACCTGAGACTGAGACTCACAAGTACAGACCAGAGCAGGACAATCAAGCCAAGAGCAGCAAGCTCAGGAGAAGAAAATCCAGATGACCTACGAACACAACAGCATCAGAGACACCGCAGGCAGACACATGAAGACTGAGAGGTGCAGAGTCAGAACCACCATAGGCTTCAGGAGGGAAATCAGTGTGTGACCCATGTCCCATGAGTCTGTGGCAGGTGGCCCCCACTAGAATCTCACCACCACTCTTCACTCTTATGATCCAGAATTCCTGACTGAAGGGCATGATCAGTCTTAGCCTCTCTAAAGTTGGATTCATTCTTAATAGACAATAGAGACAAGCCTGCCCAGCTAGGACCCACTGCTGTTGCTACCGTGGCACCTAGCAGCCATGGTGGACTTGTACCTGCTGTAGTGTGGAGCCTGTGGTCACACTGCCCAGTTGCTTCCTCAGCTCTTCAAGCTCCTGCATGGACATCTTGGAGGCCGTTGCAGGGCCGCCGAAAGTGGTAGTGCTGGTGACCGCAACAGTGGCTGCAAGCTCAGCTCTTTCTTTTGCATTCTGCTGCAAATACTGCAGAGTCTGAAAATATGCAAAACTGTGCATTCACACTGGGCCAGCATGTGCCCCCTTGCCTGGCAGAGCAAACCCCATCCTTCCTTCCTAACCTACACACCACTTGTGGAGGGCAGGGGACTCCCATGGCCCAATAGCCACAATCTGCTCTCCAGAGGATCATGCTACATGGTATCACTTACCATACCTCCCAAATGTCAGAGGAAGGAATCTCACAGCCTTTTTAAAGAGCCAATACCTTCTTATCCCCCCAAGGACAAGTTCTTCTCTACGCATCACCTGTGGTTCCTGGGCAGCAGCAACCACCTCCTCTAACCTATCCTGGCACTACTGGTCTATGAGCCCCTGGCACACCCCTCCACACAGCAACCTAGCACACCACTCACTGGCTTTGTCACCTTGATGCACGGTACATGTACTAGGCAGGAGCCCAGCACAACACACCGTAAAAAGCAAAAGCCCACCACCGCAGGGTGCTGTGCCAGTTTCTCAGGTCTATGCCCCTTGTGAGTTACTGTTCATTCTGATTCACCAAGCACACTCCACATGCCCTCAAAGTGTTCCTGGCATGGGATAGGAAAAAGTCAATAAGAGAAGGGACAGGGTGCAAAGAAGAATACAAGAGGTGTAACCTGCATTGGCACAGGGGTTCCATGAGTGACTATGGTACATAAGACTCCTCCAGACACTCAAGGGTGCGCCTGACAGGCCCTGTCAGGTGGAGCAGAGGATGCACAGGGCATTTACCTCTTTGTCTTCTGTGAACTTTGACAACAAATACACCAGAGGGTCAAGGTTCCTTGTATTTTTAGACTTCAGCTCATCGTATTTCTTTAGAAAATCTTCAGGAGTACGAGAAAATTCTGCAATTTTGACCTTAAAAACACAAGCATGAGTGATCTGATGGCAATTAAGCACCTGGAAAAATTTTTAAGAAAATTAAGCACAAGACCAAAAAGAGTTAAATTATATGGGCTAAATAATCACACACCTAAAACTAAGAAAATTGACCTAAACCTTTGATCAAACCTATCCACAATTCCTCTACAGTTTCTCTCACTTTTTGCTTCTTAGACAAGAGCAAATAATAAGCACTTACCTTTTCCTGGTAGCTCACACTTTCATTTCACACCCTGAACTCTAGTCCCCATAGGATTTATTACCATGTATGGCTCTAGGACACATTTCACCCAGTGACTTGTGTGTGCTGACGATGACTACAGAAGTTTGCGTGTCTCCCTTCACCCTACCCTATTAGCTTGTCTAACTGTCCTGGCTATTATCCAAATAAGTGAAACTTCACAATGTGTTTTAGAAACAGATTCCAAATTTAAAACCATCTTTCACTGAAAATCTTTTTAAATCATGTGTAATGTGACTGAGGAAACACCTTGAAAAATTTCAATGTGTTTAACAGCGGTAGCTTTTTACCTGTAGGAATGTCCGAGCTTCTGTGAGCCCCTCCCTGGGAAACAGCAGGGTAGTACCTATGTCAGGGTTAAAGCCAGCTCACTTGGGCTTCCACTGACTCATCTACACAATGTGAAGTGACAGCAGCTGCTACCAGGAGCCAGGAGAACGGCAGAGTGGAGCATGTCCTTGGCCCATGGGAAGCACTCAACAGTACTGTGGCTTCCCTCACAGGAGCTGCTGTAACTGCCAGAAACAAGTACCTACCCTGATGTGCATGGCCCTGCAGCAAGGACTAATGCTCACCTTGGCACTGTGGGCAGAGACGGTGGTTGTGACATACGGGGTCCGGTTCTTCTGCAGCAGATCGATGTAGACCTCAGCTCCATCTCCACTGTGGACACGCAACAAGCTGAGCAGCTCATTGACATCATGATGAATCCGAAATTCACTCATGGTTTCAGCTCTGAGGCATCAACATCACAAGACACACTCTCCTAAAGGAAAGAATAGAATTATTCATAAAATTAACCTCTATGAAAAAATTAAAAGATCAAATTTGACCAACTTCATGCTTTGACAAAACAGATCACCTGGCCCAGCCCAGGCCCCCCCACACCATGATGCCCTCCCTCTCCCCTCCCACCTGTGCAGTCAGTTCTACTTGCCTCCTTTTCCTCAGGGAGCTGTGGCATGCTAGCTGGCCTCACTGCTTTCACCAGTGCTACACCCTTCTGACAACCCAAAGTGCTGCTCCTTCACAAGTTGGGCTTTGAGCACACTCTACCACTCAGGCAGTGCACCAGGCAGGTTGTGCGAATGGCCCTGTGGGCTCTCCTCTCCTGGGAGACTATGTGCACACTTAGCCCTAGGCCAGCAGGAAGTAGCTGTGCTGCTCCCCTTGGCTAATGCATACACAATAGTGTGAGGCACTGGGTTCAATCCTCTGCACCACATAAAAATAAATAAAACTTTTTAGTTGTCCATTTACAACTAAAAAGAATTAAAAAGTAACTATAAATTTCATATGAATAATTCAAAACACCTATGTGTGGGTTCTTAAATTAGGATCCACAAATAACAAAAGAACCCTTAAAGATAATCATAATCATTTGTCTGTGAATTTTGTGAGGAAATGGTCTTGCAACAAATTTTTAAAGGTTCTGTGACCCAAAAGGTTAAAAAGTACTGCACCAACAGCTCAGACAGAAACAGCTGTTGAGTTAGACTTCAAGAACAGGAGACCCAGCACACACTCCCACAGCTTGCTAATTTTGTAGGGGGCATCAACTGGAACTCTAACCTCAGGGTAATGGAAAGCTTGTTAAATGAACCTCCAGCACTGGCCAAGGTAAGTGTCTCCAAGAATGAAGGTGAGAGGAGGAGGCCTGAAGTGGCGCCCAAGTCCCCAGCACCTTACTTTCCAATCAAGAGGCGCTCATGTAACCACAGTAATTGAACAGGACCTCTCTTCCTTGGCACTGCACACAGGTACACAGAAGCCATGCTCACAGATGAAACGTTCCACAAAGCGGGGTGACCCACACCTGCAATCCCAGAGACTCAGGAGGTTGAGGCACGAGGACCGTAAGCTCAAGCCCTGTCTCAAAATCAAAGGGGTTGGGGATGGAGCAGGTGGTAAAGCGCTCGTGGGTTCAAGCCCCAGCGCCCAAAAAGGAAGAAACAGCGGCGCCGGGAGAGCGAAGGCTCCACGCCGCCGACTAGGTAAGGTTGTCCTCCGACTTTCGTCCCCCTGCGCGGCTGTGGGCTCGGGTGGCAGCACCGCCTGGGACCTCCTCGCCCCGTTACCTGTGGTGGACGGTGGAGGAGCCGGAGAGGCAGAGCCCGCAGGACACAGGCAGGGCCGCGGGGCAGATTCGGGAAGCCCCCGCAGTGCGGCCGGCGGAGGCGGG
>NW_026000206.1:13145569-13186581 GCF_001458135.2 Marmota marmota marmota
ACACGGGCGCAGTGGCGGGGCCTGATGCTGGGGCGGGTCCCGGCCTTAACCTCCGCGCTTGTCTCCTGTAGGACGGGGACGTGCAGAGGCATCTCTACCTGCAGGATGTGCTCACCCAGGTGGCCGAGGAGCCGGAGAGGTCCAGGTGAGCGACTCCACCCGCGCCCGTTCCCCCGCACCGCCTCGTGCAGCTGAGGGCTCAGATCCCTCCACAGAGACCCTCCGGTGCAAGCGTTGGCACGTCTGGTGACTGGCTTCTACTCCATCTGTGGCCTGTTTAGGGAAATTTCATTTTTTAAATAAGTAAGGCTTGGAGTATGGCGCGGTGGCGCACTCCTCTAATCCCAGCGTTCAAGGCCAGCCTGGGTCATGTAGCAAGACTCTGTCTCAGTATAAAAATGAAAAGGGCTAGGGTTGTATGTATCTCAGTGGTAGAGCACCCCTGAGTTCAGTTCCCAGTACCAAAAGAACCTCAGGAGCTTTATTGGGCCTCTTACTCTGGATGAAAAGTCACCATTGAGGTTTCTGCTTTAGCAAAGTGTGCCTCCTCCGTTGAGATTAGCCTCCTTTCCCAGGGTGCCTGAGTTCACCTGTCAGGTCCCTGGCTGCTGCCAGGTGTTCGCTGCCCTCGAGGACTACCAGCACCATTACAACATGCTACACGGGAATGCCTGCTCTCTCTGCAGCCGCGCCTTCCCCTCCGGACATCTGCTGGATGCCCACATTCTGGAGTGGCATGACTCCCTCTTCCAGATCCTGGCGGAGAGGCAGGACATGGTGGGTAATTAATCAGGCTGGGCACACATTGTGCTAGGGACTTGGATCAGGGAGGTGACACCCTATCTTTTGCAGTACCAGTGCTTGATTGAAGGTTGCCCAGAGAAGTTTAAAACCAGCCGAGACCGGAAGGATCACATGGTGAGGTTCCACCTGTACCCCGCGGATTTCCGGTTTGATAAGCCCAAGACAAGCAGAGGGTACGTGAGGAGTAGGGTTGTTGGCCGCCCCTGGTCTTAGGAGATGTGAGAGCAGCTTGAATGGGTGGAGGCTTTTTTTGTTTGTATATACCTGCAGGTAGCTGACATTCTGACCATGGGGATCAGTACTCAAAGGGGTCACACAAAAAGGGTAGCTTCCCCTCAAAGGGAAATGTCAGAGGAGTTCCTGGCCAGGAGTAGCAAAACAGGGATGTAGGAATGGCAGGCACTCCTTTCCCATTCTTGCACCTGGGCTGAATCCCACATGCCCTAGTTTTCAGAGTTAGGAAGCTGCCAGCAGGGGCCTATGGAGTTCATCCAAAGCCATGAGCATCCTCCCCCTTGGTAGGCTTATACCATGTGGCACCATAAAAACAGTATATTTGAAAGACAGAGTATGATCATATTTAAATATATAAAATACAGGGCATATTATGTGAACTGTGACCTTGCCATAAGCATTCACCCCCTTTTTTTTTTTTTTTTTTGATAGCCTGGAAATTGCACTGTAAAATTAGACTATGCCAACAGAGTACGAATATCTTTGCAAGAAAAAAAGAGTCCTTTGCTTGAAAGTTTATTTCTGGGGGAAGCCAGGGCTGTGGGAGTTATGCTGAGCCGTTGCTGACACTCTGTCTTCTGCAGCCCAGCCACACGGAGGTCTGATGCTGACCTGTCAACTGCAGCCCTCAGGGATGAAGGGGATGCAATGGAAGTCTGCTCCGAGCCTGCAGCAGCACCCCCAGCACCTGTAGGTGAGAAGCGGACCTACATCCACAGGTCAGTGTGGACATCTTCTTGAGACAGTAACACTGGGCAAGTGTTGGCCTCATGAGGTTGAAAACCAGAACGTTCTGGTGTGTTATGTACCATGAAGTCCAGGAATGCAAACTACCCTTTTAACTTCACTCAGTCCATGGGGGACCTTCACTTGTAATTGTTTCAGTCACAATCTGGCAGACTTGTTTTCTAGTATGGAGTTAAAACTGACTTGGAATCTGGTTTTGGGGAAAATGTTAACCATGGGAAAAAAATCGCTGAAGACTCTGAACTGGCTGGAAGATGGATGTGTGTTTCCCTCATCTGCCTTCTCACCTTTGCCTAGACTGGCCTGTGAGTGGCCCAGACGCTACGGGAGGTCAGGTTTCAGGGGATGGTAGATAACGGGACATGAGCACCACAGAAAGCTGGGCCACAGCTGAGATCTCAATGAGTGGCCAGTGCCTGGGAATGTCTTCCACAGGAAGCAGATCTGACTCCAGGAGCTGCCTCAGGGCCCAGGAGGGCAGACTCCACTTCCTGGATGTTGCACAGAGTGAGAGAGGGAACATTCTAGAATAAGAAGGAATAAAGAATCACACACAAGGCTGCTATTATGAGTTGGGTTGCTTGTTGGCAAAGAAAGTGCCATCACTTGATGTGAACTGTTTTCCATTCCAGAGTGCCTTCTACCATCTGTTTTGGCCAAGGTGCATCTCGAGGGTTTAAAAGCACCCAGAAAAGAAACAAACACCACTGACAGATCCAGATGGGAGAAAGAACCAGGCATCTGTGTGGACAGTGCAGGAATGGGGCTCCTGCAGGGGCTGATGGCCCTCGGGCCTCTCTCACACTTGTCATGTGGGCACCCTGGGGCTGGGCCTTTGCTTCCCTCCTTGTCTGGGTCCCTCAGTGAGTTACCAGAAGCGGCAGGGGACTTAAAGCTTCCAGAGATGACTGGGACAAACAGCAGGCTCAGGAGACAGCTCACCTCTTTCTGCAGGGACCACCCTAGGGACATTCTTTTTAAGCACATGAAATAAATATTTTTCACCAAATTCTTTACTCTTATTTCTGTGTTGTTGAACTTATCAACTAAGAGTATTGCACTTTGAGGATTCACTGTTCAGAGAGATTTATGAGGAGCCCCTGAGAGTTGGTTTGTAGGTCAGGTACAGCAGTCCCTGAGTCCTTACCTTCAAGGCCGTGAGAAGGACACCCAGATGGTCTTTGTGCCCCACCCACCCAGCAAGCTCCTCTGGGACACAGTGCTGGAGAAGGGGTGCAGCAGGAAGACACACAGGCCTGTCAAGCAGGAGAGAAGCGGCCAGGGGTGCAAGACTTAAGGTGGGAAAGGCAGCTCAGGAGGTCAGAACAGGTGTGGGAAGCACAGACAGGCAGGCAGTAGCATGTCCTGGAGAAATATGATTATGCTGGGTAAAACCTGTGCTCTAGGGCCAGGCCTGGCAGAGGCCCATCCCCACTGCCAGGCATCTGGGTGCTTCTGTGCCAGAGGTGCTAGCACAACAAGCCCTTCCCTGCCTCACCTCACCACCTGCTGTTTTCCTGGACTTGGGGCCTGACCAGAAGCAGCTGGTGGTCACTTGTGACTCCTGGTACAGAGGTGCAGCCAGGCTCATAGTTCTCAGAGGGAATCTTGAGGATGACCTCAAATTCAGAAAACATTCCACTGGCACTTCAGGCACTAAAGCAGGTGCAAGTGCTCAAGGAAAACAGCTTGAGTGCAGTCCTGGTATGCAGGGAGGAAACCCAGTGCACACTGTTGGGGTAGGAAGTGAGCATCCCCTGGGGGCAGATGTGGCCACTTGAGAAAACAGAATGCAAACCATCTCCCAACTCCCCGTGGGAGGCCTTGTCTCAGTGTGTCCACTATCCTGCTGTCCTCCTTGTATGCTAGTGCTGACCAGTGCTCTCCACAGTGATGGGATTGATCCTTTCCACAGCAGCACATTCTGCCAGACCTATGTTGTCTGCAGTTTGGGTCACTAGGAGTGTGTTGCAGCCTTTGAGGACTGTCCATGCTGGGATCCTCTCCTAGATTCCTCCCTCACTAGAAAGCTATCTGTTTTTCCTGTCTCTGTTTTTCTCTTGACAAATATGGAATGCAGAACTGATGGGAAGAAGACTCCAGCATTGCAGTGAGGTCCAGGTGGGCCGCTCAGTCTCTGGGGAGACCTCCTCTCCCTGCTGCAGAGTCCCGGTGGGTTCAGGTCCAGCTGTCAAACAGAAGCACCTTCCAGAAAGAGGTCACTTGCAGAGGTCAAACAGAAGCACTTTCCAGAAAGAGGTCACTTGCAGAGGTCAAACAGAAGCACTTTCCAGAAAGAGGTCACTTGCAGGCTTCAGGATGGAATGTGCATCAGTGCTTTTTGTGGTGGAAAACTGGATTGCCACGCTTGGGTTTCGGTGACATATCTGCGTTTTCTTGCTGGGGGATCAGGACCTGCTGGGGTGATGTTTCTTTCTAATTAGTGTGTGGAGCCTTGGTCTTCTCTTTGCTTTTACCTGGAAATCACCTTTCACATGGGAAACACCTTGGCCCATAATCAGGTGTGGCAGCCATCCTCAATCCTGTGGTGCACAGTCTGCTTAGGCTCTTGGCCTCACTTTTTATACCTTATTTTGGACAGAATGTGCTTTTTTCCCCTCTGTCATTTTGGGGAGTTTGGCACCTTCTAGCTAATTATTATTATGTATTATAATTTATAACATAATTATTTTTATGTTAAAAATGCCCTGACATTTTTAACATAAACTGTGTTGGGCTCCAAGATTAATTGACATCTCCTTTCCCCCAACAGTCAGGGACTGTGGACACTAAACCCAGCCCCAGCTCTGCTCACGCTGTGTCACAGACATTTCATTTCTAGATCCTTTTGCTAATCCCGTGGCATATCACTACCGTGGCTCAGGGCCAGCGTGCAGTGAATCTGCCATAGTGGCCGCTCCTGGCTAAGCAGTCCTTGCCTCTCCCAGCTTACAAGAGATCATTCTCTTCATTGCCTTAAGCAACCTTGGAGTCTCCTTTAGTGAATCTGTGCTTGTACAGTTTTCATTCTGTTTGCCTGAAAATGCTTCTCTATCCTTGTCTTGTTGCTGGGAACAGCAGACCTGGTGCCTCCCCTGAGCCTGCTAGGCAGCTGTCCCTGCCTTCAGAGCTGCTGACAAGGCAGACAGGTGTGGTGGGGACTCCCTGTCCCCTGAGGGTCCACTCCAGCTACTCTCAGGACCTTCTTTGGTCTTTGGTATTCCACTGTTCTATCACCCAGGTTGGGAGAAGATATCCTTCTACCCTGCCTGCCTGCTGTCCTCTGCCTTCGAGCCTAGAGTCTAACATCTGCAGATGCTGCCGATACCCAGGCTCCCTCCCTTTTCCTGAAAGCACTGAAGTGAATGTCAGATTCTGTCATCTGCTTCCAGACCTTCTGTGTTCTATGCTGCGTGCTGGTGCCTGGAGTCTCGTTGGACCTGCTTTCGTTTTCTCTCCTTTGTGTCACATGTGCTGCTAAACTCCATGTCTAATTCCATAAATAGGACAGTCAACTAGAGGAGCTCTAGGCTGTCTTCCTATGTTGCTGGATTTCTATAGTTTTGCTTATCACAGTTCAACCCATTCTTTCAATTGTTGGATGAGTTTGTGGGGAATTTATGTCCAAGGCATCATTGGAAAACATGGAGCCATCTGTGGGCACCTAGCAGGCTGGGCTAGCAAAGTCCCACTGCCTCAGGACGCCAGAGGCTGAAGACATCTGAGAAGAGCTGCTGACACTAAAACCAGATCCAGTGCCAGTGAGGAATAAGCAAACAGAAGCGTTAGCAAGATGCTATGATGTGTTACCTACAATGTTCAACTCACAGCAGCAAAAAATACAAACCATGCAAATAAACAGGACACGTGACACATATCCCTGTGAGACAGGCAAGTCCAACAGGCATCACAGGAGTGTTTGCAGAACTGAATCACTAATAGGGTCTCAAAGAAGAGAGAAACAAGTCTTTCAAAGAACCCAGTGGAAATTCTGGAGTTGAAAGTACAATGCCCCAAATTATAAAAACTCTCCAGAGCAGTTCAACAGTAGAGCTGAACTGGCAGAAGAAGGAGTAAGTAAACTTGATGACACCAACCAAGAAAAGAGAGAGAAAATGAAGAACCTAGGGAGAGCATGAGGGAGGCGGGGCACCTCTGGCACCCCACAGAACGTCGGGAGGAGAGGAGAGAGAGTAGCACAACAGTGTGTCCGAAGAACTACTGAGAATGGCCCACATTTTTTGAAAAGCACACCATCATTTAGGAAGTTCAATGAATTCCAAGTAGGATAATGAATGCAAAAAGAGCCATAGACAAGTCATACTTAAAGTGCTGAAAGTCAAAGATAAGGAATTCAACTTCAGAGTAGCAAAAGACTTGTTGCTACAGGATTCAAAGTGGCTGCTTTCAGAAACAATGGGGCTCCCAGGGCAACTTGGTCAAAGGCCTAAGGAGCTGTCAGAACCCGCTATTGACAATCAGAATGCAAAGGGGCATCATCCCACCTATGGAAGGATCAAAAGAGAGCTGTGAACAATCAGAACAGATGAAGGGACAAGTTCTAGACATAGGACCACTAGCAGCCAAGAAGAAGCAGAGGGTAGAGCAGAACCACAACATGAAAAAGCTAAATCAGAAGCCACAAAGATCCCGAGAGAGAAGACTCAGGGCCAAACCATCTATCACTAACGCTGGTCTTCACTGTCTAACTTGCTAGGTGATTTTTTTCCCCTTGGTGGTCCAATCAGTGAGAGTATGGCATGTTATATGGACCATCAGAAATAGCTAGAACTTAGGCTGCGGTTGTGGCTCAGAGGTAGAGTGCTCGCCTAGCACGGGCGGACCTGGGTTCGATCCTCAGCACCACATAAAAATAAAGGCATTGTGTTGTGTCCATCCATACCTAAAAAATAAATATTAAAAAAAAAAAAAAGAAAGAAATAGCCAAAACTTAGGCTGGAGTTGTGGCTCAGAGGTGGAGCGCTTGCCTAGCATATGTGAGGCACTAGGTTTGATTCTCAGCACCACATTAAAAAGATAAATAAATAAAGGTATTGTGTCCACCTACAACTATAAAATGAATGTTAAAAAAAGAAAGAAAGAAATAGTGAAACTTCCAATTTAGGCAACAGTTTTAAAAACTGAAAACAAAAGTACACACCCGAGTCCCTCTGGGTAGCATTACCTTCTGTACAGCCAGGAAAACAGCGCAGTCCTCTTACTCATAAACGCTTCCTGAGGGCGTGCACGGGACTGAGAGCTGGGGACACTGGGCCCACAAAGACAAGCAGGAGAGCAGATGGCCTGTCCCCAGCGCCGGGCTCTTGGGGTCAGCCCAAGTGGAAATGGTATTGCTCTCCACTCGCCTGCTGCTGCACCTCCACAGTTCACTGGAAGCATTTCCTAGGTAGAATAGCATGTCCTGGCAGGGGTAGCAAATGCCAGTCCTACTACCCAGCTTGAGAATGCATCACCTTTTCAAAACTCCCCGCAAGGAGGCCCTTAGCTCCAGATCGTCACTGTCATTCAAGATCTGCTGGTCAGATTTCACAAATTCCTTCCCCAGAACCAGTGCAAGGCGTCCTGACCAGGCCTATTCCCCCTAGTGGTCCCCAAGCACAGCATAGTGGCCTGCAGTCCATGCTCAGGGTGGGGCCAAGAGCAGCCCCCATAGACCCAGAGGGGTAAGGCTGGTGCCGCTGGCTGGCGGAGGCTCTAAGGGCTGACCCTACTAGGATGAGGCCCAGAGGGGTCAGCCCCATTCACACCCAGAAGCTGGCGGGCCTGCGAGCCAGCCCTGCTATACTCGTATCTTCTGGTGATGAAGTTCCTGTGTTGGGAGCCTCAGGGTTATTCAGCAGGCTCCATGAGTGCCCTTTCCCAGGAGAGCAGGTGGCTCTGTCTCCGGCGCCAGACCCGCAGTCTTTTCATGTCACTCAATTAGACATCTGGGATGGTGGGGCTCAGTGGGCGGGTCACTGGGGCATTTCACAGACCAGCCCTCTACACTTTGACCCTGCCAGAGGCCACCAACAGTCCAGGCCATTCTACCATGTGTCCACTCCTTATTCCTGAACCACACAGCTGCCCTGCACTCCCAAAGAAGTATGTCCTACCCTGGAAGATTGCTCCGGGCCACTTTGTCAGGTGATCATCTTGCCAGAACACAAATTCCTAAGGACAGGGCAATGTCCCCAACCCCAACAGGAGTTGCCCAGCACGGACAGCTGAAAGGGCACAGACTGGCGGGCAGGACTCTGGGGTTCACGGCATCTGTGGGCCAAGGCCCACAGCCTACCTGCACGGACATGATGACTATCATGTCAGATAGTCACGTGACTATTCTGCCACCAGTTCCAGGCCACCTCCAGCCTTCACAGACCTCTGACTTGGAGACACACTAGCTGAGTTCAGGGGGTGGCCAGCAGGTGTGTACAGCTCCAGGTTAGCCTAGGGTTTGCAGGACCTCTAATCCTGGGAGAAGGCTTCTAGCCCACATCCTCTCTCCAGGAGAAAGTCTCAGTCTTGGTAAGTTCACCTTAGTCTTTTCACAAGCAAAAGGGCTGGACAGCAACAAGGGCATATGCATGTCCTGCCCTCCAGCCCCAGAGATGAACTCACCCTGGAGAGGTCTGGGCACCAAGAGGACTTGGGCAGATATTTGGGGTCAGAAATGGTTTCAGAGAGATGAGTGCTATGGCACATGCCAGCTTGGGAGGCAAAGGCAGGAGGATCGTGAGTTCAAAGCCAGCCTCAGCAAAAGCGAGGAGCTAAGCAACACAGTGAGACCCTGTCAAAGTACGAAATAGGGCTGGGGATGTAGCTCAGTGGTTGAGTGCCCCTGAGTACAATCCCTGGTACCCCCGCCTCTCCCGAAAAAAATAATTGGTTACAGAGGGATAAATAAGCTAGCTCATCACTCTCAGTTCAGCAGATCTGCATCAGCTCTGGGCTGCCTGGCACTCTCCAGGGCCCTGTAGGGTGGTTTATATGCCCTTGGCCAGTGCACAGATGCCTACAAGGTGGCTAAGTTGCTGTGCGGACCCCAACTCCACTGGAATGGGCCCTGGATGCTTGTTTTCCTCGTGAGTAGCTTTCAGGATTACTTAGAAATCACTAAAACTGAACCATAAAACTTGGTCCTGGCTGGCCCTATGCCACTCAGAGACCTAAGATTTGGAAACAGAATAGAAGGGCCTTGAGAAGCAGCAGCCTGATGCAGCCCATGGGGGACATTGGCTGCTGAAGACCTATCCCAACCCTGGTTCCTTTGCTCTGTATATTTAGAGACCACGGGAGGGTCTGCCACTTGAGAATTTGGGCTTCAGTTTAAATAGTTCAGGCCCCAGGGCGGGTGGACAAGCACAGGCACCTGAGAAAGGCAGGCACCTTCCCTTTCTCCGGCCTGGTCTCCAAGAACTGGGATCATTCCTCATTAAACCCACGGTGAGTTCCCATTTTCTCAGAGACACAGGAAGAGTGTCTAATGGACACCATAGGGAATTTCATGCAATATTATCTTTATAACTTCCAGGTGTTTGAATTGAAGTATAAACACCCATGAAGTCTGTAGGACTGTGGTGTTTCTCCTATGCTGCAGTCCTGATGAGCAGAGTTGATCCTTCCCCTCCTGCAATCTGATCCACCTGATCAGCCCAGTGCCATCAGCAGAGGCCTGTGGGGAGAGGGGATTCCTCATGGTCTAGGCCCACTGCACCCTTGGCCATCCAGTCCTGTCTTCAGCTGCAAGTCAGGACACGGTTGGGGGTTGGGGGGGGGGAACTTCCCACTACTCCTGCTGTGACTCCAGGGAATCTGTGGACAAGCTCTCAGCAAGCTCAGCTTAACCCTCCAGTCTGTGGCTGCAGTTTACAAAGAAACCAGCTGTGGGTTTTCCAGAGTCTCTGTGCTGTGTGGCAGGGCTGGTGGACCTACTGGGGTAGCTCTTCAGAGCGGGTCAGATTGTTCATCTTCTTCATGTAAAGAGAGCTGTGCCCACCTCATCAAGGAGCTCAGTGCCTTGCAAACAAAGGGTGACCAGCGGGGACCTGGGGACCTGGCCTCGACGCGCTAGAACAAGGCCTTTTGGATCCACCCGCGCCCCCCCATCCACCATCGCAGGGAGTTCTTCCTCTTCCCTGCAAGCGGTGGGGGGATGGGGCACAGCTCGGCTGAGGTTGTGGAGCAGCCTAGCAGCAGCATCCTGCCCAGTGCTTGTCCTCGAGGCATGTCCCCAAGCCCAGCAGGCCCACTCGCCCCGCCGCCCCCCCCCCATTGCTGTCCCTGGCACCACTAACGTGCCCATGCTCCCACCGCAGCGGGTGATCAGCTTCAAGCTCCCTGAATCAATTACAAATTGCCTGAAATAAGTGCAAAAGTTTCCATCCATAATGACGTGAGAATCTAATTAGAGTGTCAGTATTTGTTTCCAGTAGTCCTGGCATCAAACTATTTTAATTTCTTTGAGAAGTAGTTCCTTGGTGTGTCCCAGAATAATCTTGCAAGTGGACAAGGCTACCTGGAGGAAACTGGACTTCAGAGCCAGAGGTGGGTCCAGGGAGCAAGCCTCAGAGTACTTTGGCAGCTGCTTTATTCCAAGTAGTAAGATCTATTTTGGTCCATTTTGAGGGTACAGAATAAAGTCCATTACCTTTCAGCAAACAGTTTAGTACTAACATGATTCTTAGAAACTTGAAATCTTTGTAAGATACCCACAAATAGGCTTCAGGCATTAAATATAACATCGCATTAGCAACAAAAACGAAAAACTAAACAACAGCAACAAAAAGGCAACACCGAAATGCCGAGGGTACCAGGAACAGGGACTCAGCGCAGGCCAGTCTTCCGTGGACTGTGGCACAGGCGGAGCCGGACCAGCCGTGTCCCTCCTGAAGGTCAAGGCCATCCCTCCCGCCATGCGGCTCCGGGTCGGATTCTCACACCCACGCCTAAGTCAGGGAGTACACGCTGTAGGCCGTGGCTGGCCCTGCGAGGAGCCCGGACACCTGGGGAAGGGCTCCTGCCGGGCCACCGAATGCGCTGGAGCCGTGCAGCGGGGCGCCCAGAGGGAAGGGCAGGGCGAACGAGGGCAGCGACGGCTTGGCCGCCAGCTTCAGCTTCTCCAGCTCGGCCTCCTGCAGCCGCTTGGCCTTAGCCCTACGGTTCTGAAACCAGATCTTCACCTGCGTGTCGGTGAGGCTCAGGGTGCTGGAGAACTCGGCGCGCTCAGCGATGGACAAGTACTGTTTCTGGTGGAACTTGCACTCCAGCGCCAGCAGCTGCGAGGTAGTGAAGGGCGTCCGCGGCTTGCGGTTGTTCTTGTGTTTTCGGAGGATGCAGGGTGCCGGGCTGGGGGCTCCTGAAAGGAAAGAGAAGTATAAAAAGGGCCCACAAACGCTGGCGCTAGGTCATTGTCCTGACACTGCCAGACCCCTGCAAAGGCCGGTTGTTGGCGCAAGTTCCCATTCATGACTGGGCCCTTGGAGACCCCAAAGGCAGCTGGGGCAAGCGAAGGAAGGGCGGGGAAGCGGCGGGGCAAAGGTGGCTCCCTGTGGATTCGGGCTTTGCTCTTCAACCCACAGCCCCTCACCCCAGGGAAGATTAGGACTCTATCCACTTGGAAAAAGCGGGAGGCTCGGACTGGAGACCGTGGCCGGAAATGAGTGGGGCATGGGGCCGACAGCGAGTGCTTCAGTCGGAGAGTCCTGGAGAGGAAAAGCCTTGGGTTGTGGACAGGACCGAAGCCTGCCTGGAGTGGGATGCAGGAGTAGCTGCTGGGCCTGGACGCGCTGCAGGGCTCCGGTGGGCAATTTTCTTTCTTTGCGCTTAGGCTGGGCGCGTTTGTGGCTATTACTTTGTAAGTTATGAGCGACAGCGCCCTTTCCGCCCTGGTTTTCATCCAGGCTGGTCGGGCGCTACTCAGGACCGGGGACCGCGAGGCTGGGCACTTACGTAGGGGGCACGCAAGGGCAGCAGGCGGGACCCAGGCCCGGGTCTCTACGGCGCCTAGCGGCTTCTCCTCCCCTGGCTCTGTAGGCTCGGAGTCTGGCCCGCGCTCTGCCTCCAGCAGTGACTCGACGCTGAAGGGCAGGGGACCTGAGGCCGCGCCGCCCCCACCGCGTGCCCTGAGCGCAGCGGTGTTCATCCCGAGCGACGTGGGTGCCATGCGTGGGACGGTGGGTGCGGGGACTGTCGCACAGTGCGCGCGGGACGCAGAAGCAGCTTGCCGCACCACTGCCCGGGGCTCCGCGGCGCCCCCGCCCTCTGTACCCTATAAAAAGGTGGTGCCGCTTTCATGAGCCGCTGTCCAATCGTCGCGGCGGCTGATATGCGGGCCTCGGCGCGGGTTGGCTTTGCTAAAGAGGAGGCGGGAAAAACAGGGAGGGGCAGGGCCGCTGCTTGGGACCTCTGGGCCCCGGCCCAGAACCGCTTGGCTACACTGGTGCGGAACTCGCCGCGCTGGATGAACTCTGTCCGAGATTTGCCCGCGCTTCTCCTGCCCAGAAGGCTGCGGGGACGCTCCCGCAACGCTTTGAGCCGTACCCAGTCCCCCTGAGCTGAGGAACCAACAACGGGCGCGGCGGCATGGTGGAGCTGCGGCCTGGGCATGGGCCGGTGTCCTTGCGCGGATTCCGGGCGATATAGACTGCGCCTCTGGCAGTCCTTGAGTGGCTCCAGGGATGCTCTTCCCAAACGTCCCAGCCCTCGCTCGGGAGCAGAACTTTCGTCGTGTGCCTGCTTCGACCATGGCTCTCTGTGTGCATCCTGGGGGTCGCATGGGAGGAACACTGCTCTCGGACTGGTGACTCTCTGCTTCTGTTTCTTTGGAGCCGAGCCATGGAGTCCAGGCTCTGAGCGGCTCCTCCGGCTCCTGGATCCGCCAAGCATACTCTCGGGGAGTTGCTGCCCCTAGGCTTGCCTGTGCGTCCTAGGGACGGCGTGGCGCATTGCAGGGCTATGGGGCACAGACCCACCAGGACGTGAAAGGGTAGACCTCGCACTGGCCTCAGATGCCGGCTTGCAAGGCTTGGCGCCCGGGGCTGCTAGGAGCCAGAGTTCACAGCTGGGTGCTGGGTTTTCGGCTCGCTGTCCGCCTGTCCCGCTCTACATTGCAGATAGTTTTGGCTGACCTGCGATAAGGCCCCAGAGAGGGTGTCTGGTGGGTGGGAACAGCCAGGGTCACTCCTTGAGGCTTCGGAGGAGGAACCTAGTGGGGACTGCATCCCAGCTCTGCAAGAAAGGAGGCTTGGCCTGATACAGACTGCACCTGTGGATTCCTTTTCCAAAACTAGACTGAGCTTCCGGTTTAAAGAGCTCCTGTGCTACTTGGAAGCCAGGCTGTTTTAGAATATTTCATAAGTTGGTTTGGGATGCTGACCTATGTCTGATTAGTATCCTAGAATGTAGAAACAACTAAATTAATCTATTTATTTATGAAAAACCAAAGTTGCCTTAAGACCATTCTGGGGCAGTTTAATTGTCCAGCTCACCCAGAGAAAGAAGTTAGGTTTTTCTTCATGTAGGTGTAGAAAGTACCAGAAACCCCCCAGAGGGCTCCCAGCTGCCTATGTTGCCTGGCAGAGGACAGAGCAGCCCTTCCTGCTCCAGACTCTCCACTGTGATGGAGATGGTCTGAATTGACTGGCGATGACTGCATCATTGAAGCACTTTCTCTGAAGGCCTCTCTCTGGTTTTTTACTAGGCAGCTCACAGGAGTGTTCAACCCCGAATTCTAATAAGGATGAGTGCCAGCTGGTCTGGGCCTGCCCCTGCCAGGGGATGCCACAAAGGTGGCCTCTTGGTGGAGAAAGCAGGAGCTTGGCTGGGGTCCACGCTGGGCACAAGTGGGCTCAACAGGATTCTTTCCTGCCAACTTGTGGAATGGTGCTTCTTGGGTTCCTCACCTTGTCCCCACCTCCCAGTGGGTGTCCATGCTGGCATCTCTTCTGGTAGCCCTGCCCTGTGCAGCAAGACTGGCTCCTGCCTGGCTCTGTGGGCTCCCGGTAGGACACAGAGGAGGGAGGGGACAGTGCATGAAGGCCTAGGTCCCAACATAGTACACACAGCCCCCTTCAGCCTGGCTGGCAGAGGGCCTGGGTGGGGGGCAGTACTGGAATGAAATGGGACCCCTTTTTCAACATGGCAGCTTTGGATACAGAAATCCAAGTCCCCTGTATGAAGGATCCTGGACACTGCTCTGGCCACTGGAAGGGACAACAATGCCCATGGACACCGGGCATCCCTGAAGTTCACCAGCAGGGCTGTGTGTGGACAGATAGGAAATAGCACAGCCCTCGCAGCAAAGGGACCCCTTCCAGGTGTGCTCTAGAATGGAGGCAGACCCTGAGGCTGCCCTCATCCTCTCTGGCTGATGCCTTCCCAGTCTGATGGCACCATTTCCTCCCTGTGTTTGGGAGTGCTGATGGCTTAGAGAAAGGTGAATGCAGACCGGAGTCAGAAGGGTTTTCTGGAATAGGGATAGAATTTATGAGGCTGGATTTCATTGTAGGGTTTACTGTCACATTTGGAACTTGGCAGGACTAAAGAGACTGTTTCTTCTCTCAGCTTCGACTGAGACTGCACAGTTTAGGCCTTGCTAAGTTGAGCCAGAAGATCCCATGTGGTGGAGGCCACCCCCACTGTTACAGAAGGTGACATGGCCCCTCTCGGATAACTGGGTTGGGTTCAGCCAGCCTGCAGACTCTTCCTGCTGTCTGGCTGCCAGTGTGTGGACCTTGTACAGGCAGCTACCTCCCGTGTCTCATACCAGAGCAGAGTCATCCACTCCAGCGTTTTCCAAAGTCTCCCTTCCCAGACACTGGTCTTCAGGGAACCACAGGGAAAAGCCAAGTTGGAAAACCTCACATCTCTGCCTTATCCTTGTCCTGGTCAGTCATGTGTCAGTTGTGGCCCTAGATGTGGCCCTGTCCTGGGAGGGCAGCTCTCCTCCCCAATAACATTTCTATTGGAACTTTGGCTTTTTCCTTCACAACTTGTTGGAAGATTGTTCCAAATACAAAGTGGTATTTTACCCCGGATTCCAGCCAGAAGAAGACCAGTTTGGGTGAGCTCTGGCAGCTAACAAAGGTGACGCAGAGCAAGTGGGAAAATGAGGCACAGGGGTAAGGTCATGAGGCAGGCTTGGGAGGGCTGTGCAGAGCTAGGAGCCTGGTTCTGCACCTCCTAATGATCCACCTTCCTCTCCTGCTCACCATGTCTTGTCCTTCAACACACCCTCCTGGTTACTTTTCACACTCAGGTTAATAACTTTGGCAAACTGCTTGAAGGAGGAGAGTAAAGGGGAAAACCATCCTTATTGATTGCCCCTTTCCCAGAATAACAGGAACACATTCCTTTGTGCAGTATAGATGGCCCTCAGCCCCTCAAGATGCCCCCGTCTAATCTCCAGGACCTGGGAATGTGTTCTGTGGCAGAAGAGCTGAGATGTCAATCAGCTGACCTTGAGATGAGGCATGCTGTGGTTTGGGGATGGTTTGGGTGTCCCCAATGGTCCACTGTGGTTGGTAAGGTGGTGCTGTTGGGAGGTGGAGCCTGATAGGAGGTTCTTGGGTTGGTGTGCTCTTAGAAGGCAATTCTCTGTTGAGAGAATTATATATGACCACACAGTGAGGTGACTTAGCTTACTAAGTCACCTAATGCATATTATAAAAAGGGCAGGCCTGACCTCATCTCCCTGCTCCTAGTTTGAGGTGTAATCACTTGCTTCCAAGGCTTTGGTCATTGCCACCCTCCATGATATGGCACAGCCCAGGGTGGCCCTCACCAATCTGAACTACCCCATTTGGACTTTGAACCTCCCAAACCTTGCTGGCATGCTGCAGATGGCACCCCTGTGCTGTTTCAACTGTCTGCAGTCACTTGCTGCAGGTGCAGTGGGAAGCCAGTTTCCTAGGAGAGGACACATGCTCAGAGAGCTGGGGTTACTGCAGGTCTCACAGGATGGGCCTGTCTGATTCTAAAGTCCTTCCTCTTTTCTTTCTACTTGGCCTGAGGGCTGGGAGGTGGGCCTGGGGCTATTGCCGGGCACAGCCCTGCTCTCAAGTTCTCCCTGAGCTTATGGGGTCCCAGGCAGAAGGAGGCAGGGCCACGTAGCACATGGGACCTTTGCTTAGGGAACAGCTCTCCCAGCCTCTGTCTGCCCATCATCATCTCCACTGACCATCAGGCAGGATGCAGTGCTCGTCTCTGCTCTGCTAAACCCAGCCCAGAGTACGACTGGCCAGCACAGTGATCAGAGGCAGTGGTGGATGGTTAGGACCGGACATCTGGGCTTTTGCTTGATGGGCTTGGTAGTGTCCACTCTAAGGCTGGCATAAATGTCCCAAGCCCAAGACTCAAGAAAAGACACAGGGGTTGGTGGGGAATTGATCCCCTGAGAAAGGACAAGGCTGCCTTTCAGAAACGGAAGGTAGGCCTCTTGGAAGGGGGGTGGACTGAGAAGTAAGAGCCATGCCAGTACTAAGGACAAGTTCTGCACCCCAAACTGCCCTGTACAGCAGCCACTGCAGACCAACCAGCACAGCACAGCCTACTGCCCCCCACCCCCAGAAACCTAGAGACCAACTCACTCTCTGGAGGGTAAGGGTCTGGGCTTTCCTCCATTTTCTGGCATCCTGAGCCCCACCTGCCCTGGGTTGAAAGAGGGCTGTGTGCAACCCCACTTCTCATCCAGCCACTCCTTTATCTCTGGGGCCATCTGGCTCTGCCTGCCTTGGAGCTGGAAGTTAGCTGCCACCTGCTTGAGCTCAGTCCCCAAAACTAAGAAGTACCCAGTGGGCAGGATTTCCTGTTAGGCAGGAGAGGGCCCAGGCTGGGCATGCTGGACAGCAGAAGTAAGCTAAGTCACCTCATCTCACTGTGTGGTCACAGAGGAGGCCTGGGAGCCTGGAACCACTAGGAGAAGCAGTGAAGTCTGCAGATCTTTATGGGACATTGCTTGGGGATTACTGGGTCGTATTTGTTTGTTTTGAGGATTAACAACTTTTCTTTGGAGATGCTTGGGGAGAAAAATGCAGAGGTGGATGGAGACAACACCCGGGAGGGACTGAGGGATGTTAAGAATGAGTGGAGGGGGGGCTGGGGATGTGGCTCAAGCAGTAAACGCCTGGCATGCGTGGGGCGCTGGGTTTGATCCTCAGCACCACATAAAATAAAGATGTTGTGTCCACCAAAAACTGAAAAATAAATATTTAAAAAACTCTCTCTCTCTCTCTCTCTCTCTCTCTCTCTCTCTCTTCTCTCTTAAAAAAAAAAAAAAAGAATGAGTGGAGGGCTGGGACTGGGGCTCAGGGATAGAGCACTTGCCTAGTACTGGGTTCAATCCTCAGCACTACATAAAAATAAATAAGGAGAAAAGAGGTATTGTGTTCACTTACAACTAAAAATTTAAAAAAATAAAAATTAAAAAAGAATGACTGGAAATGCAGGGAACCAAGCTGTCCATTCCAGGCCGGTCCTTCTGGGTCACTAAGGACCTGAGGGGAAGGAGTCAGTTCCACCTCCACGGGCTCAGGGTAACTGCCTAGACGACCAGACCGCAGAGGCCCTGCAGAGGGCCCACGGAGAGCTGAGCGCGCAGCCCGTGCAGCCCAGGGTCACCAGGTCCGCAGGGAATGGAGCCCGTGCTGGGAAGCAGCCGGCAAGGCAAACTTCACTTCTGCAGAAGGGTGTGCTGTGGAGGAGCCCAGCAAGTGCCATAGCGCGATTGGGCGGGCAGTCTGCCTGTCTTTACCCCTGCCGCAGCACTGCCCCTTGCTCTGATAGGAGGAGCTCGGGGTTACCATCTACGTGGTTGGCTAATTTTAAAATTGGGGTGGGAAAAGGGATGGGCTTTAGTTAAAACAGCTGCGATTGAATCTTACATCCCAATTAAGTCTAAATACTATATTGTGAAAATGGACCATAGACTTTCTCTTTCTCACATTTGTCCCCTGCGACCATACATGGTTCCTGCTGTCTCCGTGGCCTCCCTGTTTTCTGTCTCACAGATGCCCGTGGCAGTCTTGCTCTTCCTATCTTCTACTTAGCTTGGATTCCTTTCTTTTATTTTATTTTGTATCTTCTTTTATTTCGTTTTTCTTTTTTTCTGGAGGGTGGGTACCGGGGATTGAACTCAAGATACTCGACAACTGAACCACATCCCCAGCCCTATTTGTATTTTATTTAGAAACAGAGTCTCACTGAGTCACTTACTGCTTGCAGTTGCTGGGTCTGGTTTTGAACTTGAGATCCACCTGTCTCAGCCTCCCAAGCCACTGGGATTACAGGCATGTGCCACTTGCCCAGCAGTTTTTTCTTTTTTTTTTAGTTGTAGATGGACACAATATCTTCTTCTTCTCTTTTTATACCTTTATTTTATTTGTTTATTTATTTTTATGTGGTGCCAGGTATCGAAACTAGTACCTCATGCATCGAGGCAAGCACTCTACCACTGAGCTACAACTCCAGCCCGCCCAGCTCCTTTTTATATTTTATTTTGAGACAAGGCCTTGTTAAGTTGCTTTAGGGCCTAGCTGAGTGGCTGAGGCTGGCTTTGAACTTGTGATCCTCCTGCCTCAGCTTCTGGAGCTGCTGGGATCACAGGTGTGTGCCACTGTGCATGGCTTATTGTTTTGTTTTGTTTAAATATGGAAAATGAACCATTGAATTTTAAATCTTTATTTTTAAACTATATTGTGGTACTATGGATTTATCCTAGGTACTACTTTAGTGGTGTTAAGTTGGATTGGGAATGTCCCCGAAGGCTCCTGTGTTGAAGTCTTGGTCCCTAACACAGCAGTGTTAGAGGTGGAGCTTTGGGAAAGTGATTGGATTATGAGAACTCTGACTCCTCAGTGGATTAATCCACTGATGGATTCATAGCTGGCTGTACCCTTGAGAGGAGGTGGAAACTGAGGGAGATGAGACATAGTTGAAGGGAGTGGGTCCTTGGAGGTGTGCCGTTGAGGACTATTTCTTGTGTCCACACCCCACTTCCAACCTCTATCATGCCCTCTCCTCCAAGATGCTCTGCCTCACTTCAGGCCCCAGAGCAATGAGCCAGCCGACCGTGGACTGAAACCATGAGCCAAATAAATCTTTCCTCCCTAAAATTGCTTTTCTCAGGCATTTTGTCACAGCAACAAAAAGTTGACTAATACAAGTGGCATTCAACACATTTTGATATGTTTAGGTTTTCTTTCAGTTCATAATTTCCCTCTTGATTTCTTCTTTGACTCCGCAGTTTCTTGGAAGTGTGCTACTTAGTTTCCATCCATTTGGGGATTTTCCAGGGATGTTTTAGTAGGGATTCTCAGTTTATTTCCACTGTGGCTGGAGGACACATTTTGTCCAGCATCAGTATTCTACATTTGTTAAAACTTGTTTTATGGTTCAGAACATGGCATGTCTTGGTGCACGCTCTGCATGCTTTTGGAAAGCAGTGGCCCTTCCATTCTGTGCAGGTGGTCAGGAAACATCTTTTGGGTGGAGGTGGTGAATCATGTCTCCATCTGCCATGTCCTTCATATTTCCTGCCTGTTTATCCCACCAGTAATTAAGAGAGGGTTTGACCATCATTGTGGATTTCTCCATTCCTCTTTGTGGTGATTATCAGTTATTTTGTGCATCTAGAAGCTGTCTTATTAGATCCATATCTGTTTAAGATATTTATGTTCTCTTGACCTACGGACTCGTTTATCAGCATGGAATGTTCTCTTTATTTTTTGAAATGTTTTTGGTCTAAAGTCAACTTTGTCTGATATTACCACTATTATTATTGCAGTGCTGAACGCATCAAGCTTTACTGCTGAGCTACATCCCCAGCCCTTGTTATTTTTATTTTGAGAAAGGGTCTTACTAAGTTGCTGAATTGGCCTCAGACTTGCAATCCTCCTGCATCAGCCTCTGAAGTAGCTGGGATTGCAGGTGTGCATCACTGTACCCAGCAACTTTGTTCAATGTTAATGTGTAGATTCCAGATTGTTTTCAACTGGTGTTAGCATGGCATAGCTTTTCCATCCCTTGATTTTTAACATACTTGCAACTTTATATTCAATGAGTGTTTCTTGTTATGCAGCATGGCCTTTGTGCAGTGTGAGGGACTCTGCCTCTTAGCTGAGTATTTAAACCATTTATATTTGATGTGCCCAATGGTATGGGACTATCATCTCACTATTTTATAAGTTACCATCTGTTCAATTGTTTTTCTCTTTTTCTTGCTCTTGGATCAATTGGATTTTTTTCTTATTTCAATATGTCTCCTTTGTTGACTCTTGTTTTAGTAGTTGTTGTAGGGTTTATGTCTTCAATTTATTGCAGCCTACCTGCAGAGATGCCACACTGCTGTATGTGGCACTTCCACCCCTAGACCCTGGTACCATGGTAGTAATACCTTCTACTCCTGTACTTCAGAGACCACACATTACAGGGATTTTTTTTTTTTTTTTTTTGAGATGGGCTCTCTATGTTGTCCTTGCTGTCCTTACATTCTTAGGCTCAGGTGATCCCCCGTCTTAGCTTCCTGAGTAGTTGGAACTGTAGGTGTGCACCACCACACCAGG
This sequence comes from Marmota marmota marmota, assembly GCF_001458135.2. NCBI lineage: Eukaryota > Metazoa > Chordata > Mammalia > Rodentia > Sciuridae > Marmota > Marmota marmota. Next base: position 13,165,915 of record NW_026000206.1, read on the forward strand.
CCAATACAGCTTTTGTGTAGATGCTTTTTATCTTGTAAAGAGAGTTAGACAATAACCAAGTGTCTCTTTGGTTTATCCATGTACTTACAGTTTCTGGTGCTCCTGGGTCTTCATGCAGGTTCATCTTTCCACCTGGTGTCACTTTCCTTCCAAGAACTTTAATATTTCCCTCTCCCTCTCTTTCCTTCTCCATCCACCTTCTCTTCCTCCGCTGCTGTCATCGTTATCCCGCTGCCGCACCGCCGCCTCCTCCTCCTCCTTGTCCTTCAACACACCCTCCTGGTTACTTTTCACACTCAGGTTAATAACTTTGGCAAACTGCTTGAAGGAGGAGAGTAAAGGGGAAAANTCCTCCTCCTCCTCCTCTCCTCTCTCTCCTCTCTCCTCTTCTTCCTCTCTCTCTCTCTCTCTCTCTCTCTCTCTCTCTCTCGGCCAGTGACTGGACCCAGGACTTTGCACATGCTAGACCAGCACTCTACGCCAAGCTGTACCCACAGCCCTTTTTATTTTTCCTGTTGAAGCAGAGTCTAACTAAGCTGACCAGGCTGGCCCGGAACCTGCCTCTGTCTCCTGAGTTGCTGGGTTCACAGACTTGCACCACCTCAGCTGGTAGGGTGAGTTTTCTGATAGTCACTTTTCAGTTTTGTCTGAAAAATTATTTATCTTTCATTCAATATTAAAAGATTTTTCTGGATATAGTTTCAAATCGACAAACTGTCCCCCCCCACCCCCAGCATATCACTCCACTGTCTTCTCACTTACACTATTTCCAGTGGAAGTCAGCTGCTCTCCTTATCCTTGTCTCTGTGCACATAAAGTGTCTTTTGTCTCTGACTACTTTCAAGATTTTATCTTTGTGCTTGGTGTTGAGCAGTTGGTCATGGGGGCCTGAGCTAATTTTAGTCGCATGTCATATGCTTCAGTTTTGATGAGTTTCTCAGATCTATAGTTTCATACTTTTAATCAAATTTGGAAAATTATCAGCCATTACTTAAACTTTTATTTTCTGATTTCTACTTGCTTTGGGGATTCCAGTTACTTATATCTTAGGCCTGCCAAAGTTGTACCATGTCTCACTGATATGCTTCATTTAAAAAAAAAATTTCCCTGTGTTTTATTTTGGACAATTTCTATGCTATCTTTAAGTTTACTGATTTTCTTCTGTGATATGTATTCCATCATTAACATTAATCAGTGTATTTTCAAATTTCAGATATCATAGTTCTCACCTACAGAAGTTCTGTTGGGTCTCTTTTCTATCTCTCACGTCTGTGCTTATCTTTCCCAGCAATGGAATACCTTTTTGTTGGTTTGTGATACTGGGTATTGAACCAGGCGTGCTCTAGCACTGAGCTAAACACCAGCTCTTTTTATTTTTTTATTTTGAGACAGGGCCTTGCTAATTTGTCCAGGCTGGCCTGGAACTTGGGATCCTCCTGCCTCCTGAGTGGATGGCAGGCGTGGTCACAGTGCCTGGTGGAATATTGATATAATAATATTCTAACAGGTTTGTCTGTGAGTTCTGTCTTTGGTACAAGTTCTTGGGTGGTTTTTGACTGTTTTTTCTTTTTATCAGACATCTATTTTCCCGCTTTTCTGTGTGCTTGTACTTTGCAACTGGATGCTATACTTTTGTGAATTGCCTTTCTGGATGCTGGACATTTTTGCCCTTCCACCACCTGCTCTGGGACAGCTGTGCTATTAGAAGCAGTCTGATCCTTTCGGGCCTTCCTTTAGGATTCCTAGGCAGGTCTGCTGGGGTGCTTGTTGGGCTGATCAGCCCCCACCTGAGGCCAGGCCCTTTGTGCATACCCTGAATGCTCAAGGGCTGGGGAGCACCAGGCACTATTCTCCAAGGAGAAGGATACAAGTGTAGGGAACTCCTCACACTGGCCTGGTCATACCATCTCCTCAGCAGCCCAAAGGACAGTGCCACTCATCCTGGAAGCCACAGAGAGGCTGGTAGGGTGGGAACTCACTAATCACCCCTAACCAGTGTAAGGTCCTTCCTGTTGGGTGGGGGGTACTCATAGAGTGCAGACAGGCCTTGGCTTAGGAGGAAGAAAGGGAAAGCTGAACAGAGAGACATTTGGGACAGAGGCAGAGTTGGCCACAGGGGCCATGGGAGTCAGAGGAGGCCCTGAGGACCATAATGCAGGAAGTCACAGAGCCGGAAGCCTTGAAGCCCCCCCTCCCTTTGCAGAGACAGTATCTCCCCAGCCTGCAGTCCAGAGGTACTGCAGAGTGCCTGCCCCACACCCATCTTCCTCCCATGTCTCCTAGGGCTATCTGGGAAGTCCATGGAGATGTTCGCTGCACTGAGTGGAAGAATGGGGGACAGGTGGGTGGAGGTAGAGGAGGCAGTGGCCTGTAGCTTGGGGGCCTACAGGGCATCCGGAGGCAATGGGTCAGACCTGGGTGCAGAAGTGCAGCCTGGCTGCCCTACTGTGCCACGGGTCCCTCCTCTGCTGCTGGGAAGCTGGGTCCCCCAACTGTGGATGGGAGGTGGTCTCAGGTCTGGTGGGGACAGAAGAACAAGGTTGAGGTGGCTCTGTCCACCCTGGCAGCCTTCCTGCCAGCCCTCTGTGTTGAGCCTGTGTACCTCACTACCTGGGGGCTCTTATGAGCCCACCAAGACCTAGGAAGGGTGATGCTCTCCAAGCACACTCAAGGTGGAAACAGATCCTCCTCTTGCGCCCAGTCCCCACCTCGGGGGAATTTAGGACAGAGGTGCTTGGTCCTCCCACAGGCCACTATGTCTGAAGTCCTGGGGTCCCACCTCAGCTGACCAGGGTGTATCCTGGCTCTGGACACCTTGGCCCTGCACCCTGAGGGTTATGCCAATGTCACTGGAGAGGTCTGTGTCCCAGCTTCTGTCCCTTGGGACAGCGTTTCTCCAGTGCTGGCTGGTGAGAGCTACTGGGCAGCAGTGCATTGTATGCTTCCATCCCGGGCAGGACTCTCCCAGGCAGCCCGACAATGTGTTCAAAGGGCCTGGATAAATAGGCAGACGTGCAGGGGACAAAGGGTTGCTGTCTCCAGGCTGGGTGGGACCTGTGGAATCTGCTTCATCAGGCCTGCCCTGGAGCTGTGCCCGCAGGTCGAGGCAGCACTTGTGTGTGGTTTAATGAGCTGGAAAATACAATTGGCTCCCCTGGCTGTGAAATTGCTTCAAGGGCAGTGGCGTCACTTAGCTGCTGGGAGACCCTGGAATTGATCTCCTTTGTTCACAGGGCCCAGCACATCCTTGCAGTTGTGGAGGCCGAGCAGGGCCTCCTCCCAGGAAGACCCCAAGCAGCCCCCAGGTCAGAAGGTACTCAGGAACTCAACCTTCAACCAAATGTCACAGGCCTTCCTGTGCTAGCCATTTCCAGACCTCCCTTTGGAGTCTTCTTGTAGGATGTGCTCTCCCTTCTGGCCAGGCCAGGAGGGTGCTCACTGGCAGGGACTCCACAGAGGACTCTGGTCACTCACTACTGGGGGCTTCTTGGGCAACCATGTTGCTGCCTGGTAGACCTTGCAGCCGTGGGGCTCATTTCTCTCCAGTCTTCTGTGCTAATCTGAGTTGGGTCATGATGCTCATGAAGCTGTCAGTGTTGGGTGCAGGGCAGGCTGAACTGTGTTGTCTGCAGGGCAGGCTGAACAGATGTTGGCTGCAAGATAGCCCACTCACTCAAACCCCCCTCTATCTGGTCCTTTATCACCTGTTTGTGTCAAGTCCCGCTCAAGGCTGAGCACTCAACCCCCCTTGGGCCAACAAGGCAGCTTGCAGACCCAGAGACCCCATTGGATTTGGGCTATAAAAACTCCCTCCTGCCAGACCCCCCCCTCTCTCTTGCTCTCTCTCTCTTGCTCTTTATCTTTCTTACGCGCACTCTCTCTCTCTTGCTCTTGCTCTCTCCCTCTTCATCTCTTCTCTTCTCTCTCTCTCTGTCTGTCTCTCTCTCTCTCTCTCTCTCTCTCTCTCTCTCTCTCCTTCTTTCCTTTCTCTTTGTTGCACTGCTGCAATAAAGATCTTTTGGTTGCTCCGAGTGTTGTGGTCACTTTCCTTTCAGTCAGGGCTGCTGTGACCACTGGGAAGGACATGTTGGGGAAAAGCAGCCTCAGCTGTGACAGAGAGGGTGACGCCTTCTTGTGTGCATGGGGCATCAGTTTCTGGAATTCCTGCTGGCTCTCACATTCCTAGGGCAGATGGGCTGGCTGTGCTCAGCTGACCTTGGGAGTTTCGCTGCCTAGCTCAGGGACTGTGGCAGAGGAGGCCAAAAGTGGTAAGTGAGCATTTTTATCTCAGTCCTAGAGGATTCATATAGTCATTTTCTACTGGTCTGGATTCAGAGCAGAGATACTGATTCTAGAACCTCCTCCCTGTCGTCTCCCAAAGCCTGGAGAATCAGAGTGAGGAGGGGCCTGCAGACCCAGGCAGGGTTCTCAGGACAGCATGGTGTCGAGGGGCACCAGCCTCAGGAGCACTGCCCTCAGATGGTCCGTAGAGCTGAGTATCTGCAGGCAGGTGCTGTGGAGCAAGGATGAGAGTGCCACAGGAAGGAAAGTCCCTCTGCAGAGTGCAGAGGTGCTCTCAGAGCTGGGCCCTCCCATGCAGGCATGTGGTTTCCTTCCTGCAGCAGGCTCCTAGTTTCCTTCCCCCCAGTCCTGAGAGCAGCTTTCTTCCCTAGCCATCATATCCTTGATATCACAGCCTTCCCTGATATCAAAACCTTGCCTAGAAGCCAGTCCTGGGGCTGCCTGTGAGCACTGCACAGACCACTTGTCCACCCAGCTTGCCCAGGCCTTGAGCAAGATGTCCTCTCACCACTCTGGTCCTTGATACAGGCTGTAGTGTGAGAAGCAGGGCTGCTGGGTTCCACAGAGGTGCCCTCCTTCCCCTCCCCACCAGCCCTGCAGCAGGGGTAAGTCCACCAGGGCACAGAGGTCCCTGCTGCGCCTCAGACACTACTAGAGGACTTCTGGGTATGTAATCCAGCTTAATCCTGTTGGGCCTCAGATCAGCCTGTCAGCAGCCCTGCAGGCACAGGAGGCCACACAAAGTAGTCTCCATGGATGGACTCTGGCCCAGTCTGCCGACATAGGTCCCCTGGCACTAGGGCTAACTGCCAGTGCATATAGGCATGGATTCTGGGCACCCAGTGACAGGCACATGTGCAGCCTCATCCTGGAAGAGTCCAATGCACAAGGCAACATCAGCTGTGCTACCCTCTGTTGGGCAGGCCAGACAAACAGGTGACTGCACCGACACATGGTCTTGTCTTGGGAGTGAGGACAAGAGAAGGGTGGCATCCCCTCAGAGCCATGGCTTTTGTTTCTAGAAAGGGGAAAACCGAAGGCCATAACTCAGGTGAGAACCAATCCCGCAAGCTCCAGAAAAAGCCAGCTTTCCCTGCTGGCTCCACCACAGATCCCAGCCCATGCAGCCGGCCAAGGGGCAAGGGGCTGCACAAGGCCAGTCCACTCTCCACAGTGGCCACGATGTGAGTGCCTTGACCACTCCAGGGACAGAAAAAGTGAAGGTCAGTCACTCTTAACTTGGCTTCCCCCAGAGCAGATGGAGAGAGGGGAGAGAGCTGTAACCCTGGTCACCTGGTCACCACTGCCTTATTCCATCCTTCATGCAAGTCACCAAGCCCAACCACACTCAAGGGCTAGGAAAAGTATCAAGGACTTTGTGAACACATTTTAAAACTACTCCAAGCCTGAGGCAGTGGTGATCCCAGTGACTAGGAGGATTGCCAGTTCAAGCCCAGTCTGGGCATCTTAGCAAGATCCTGTCTCAAAAAGTAAAAAGGAGATGGGGATGTAGCTCAGTGGCAGAGTGTCCCCAGCACTGCAAAACAAAATGGAACAATGTAACAACAAACCATACAAAGGCCCAGCCAGGGAGAGAGAGGAAAGAGGTGCAGGTGGTGGACACCAGGCCACTGTGCAAGGGAATGGTGCTAAGGAGGTGACTCCCAGGGCATGGGGCCCCAGGAACAGCCAGGCGGTGCCAGCTTGCCTGCCTGGGAGTGCCCTGTAGGGGTAGAACAGGACTGTCCCCAGTGGGGACAATTCCAACAAGCAGGCCAAAAGGTGGGGCAGTGGGTGCCTGGCCCAGGAGAGGCAGGGAGCAGAAGCACAGCCACCCTGGACAGGGAGACCCCAGAAAGGGGAGGTAGCAACCAGGAACTCCTCAGAGAGCGAGGGCCAGTTGGGGCTTGGCAGGGGCCCAGGGAATTCCCCTTCCTGACCAAAAGCAAGCTACTAAGAGTGTGAACAACCCATGGCCCAAGGCTCTTACGTTTGAAAATAATCTAAGACAGAATGTGACCAACAGCTGAGCTTCCAGCATTGCAATAAAACATGGGTGTTGGGTCTAACCTCCAGCTTCTTCCAGGTCCTGGGGGATGGAGACCTCTGGGCACAGGCATGGGTTAGGAAGAGCAGCACCTGTTATCACTGAGGTTTTGGCCCTGGGCTGCTACAATGTGTCCAGGACCCTGACTGGCACGTGGGACCTGTGCACAGTGTTGGCTGATCTTGATCCAGGCCCTGTCTGGCACCTGAGATCTTTATCCATTCTTCATTCTGGGTGGCCAACTCCCACCTACTCCTACTCCATTCTGGGCCCTCAGTGTGGTCTGTCAAGCTGTCACCCTCAGTCCCCTCCTCATCTCTGGACTTTCTCTGAGCTATGTATGGAATCCTGGAGTAGCAGGTAGAAGGGCCAGCAGCAACCTGTGGACAGCCCAGGATGCCGGGGAGGCCCAGGGCCTTGGCTGGGAGATAAGCTAAGGCAGAAGCTCAAGGGTGAGGCCCTGATGCCTTTTGTCCTTACCAAGGACAAGCATGACCCCAAAGGGCTGAGCACAGTTAGGGAGGACATTTCCAACCCCCTCCCTTTCCCCAGAGTCCCCTAGGGCCAGTTCCCCGATTTATGGTCACCATGACTGAGAAGGGGGAAGCAGGCAGCCAGCTGTTGGAGGACTATGGGTTCCTCGGCACCACCCCACCTCTGGGTGGGCTTGCTGGATATCTAGGGGCAGATGCCAGGGCCTGGGATGTCCCTACTTCCTGCCTCAGACCATGTGTTGAGGAAGAGAAACAGCCCTGGCCTGCGGGTAAGAAGCCACTGCTTGTCACAGGTCTGCAAGGCAGTCTCCGGAACACTGAATGAAAACGATCCTGACTCCCCCTGCTAGGCCTTCTCCTAGCAGCAACAGGAAAATCAGCTCAATTTGGCCTACATCCCCGGCTCCCCTCTGCCATAGAAAGCCCCGCCCCGAATCAGCTCTGCTACACTCCAGCACTGTAGTTGTAGCAGGGGTATTTCTTCTTATTCGCTTTTACCCCTTAATAGAGCAGTGCTGCTTCGGTAATCCACGGCGGGGGCGGGGAGCCCTCTGGCCCTTCCTCCACCTCTTGGGGTGTGGGTGGGGTTGAGGGGGGTTGGGCGCTGGCCGCGACTCTTGGCTTTCCTGCACGAGGGCCGGGCTGCCCGGACCAGCGAGAAGTTCGGAGAGGCCACGGAGCGCTCAGGAGCCAGGCTCGGCGGCCGCATCGAGCGCCAGAGGCGGCGGACCCGCTAGGCTCCCGCGCCCGGGCTCTTTGTTATGCACATGAGGGCGCTGGACTGAGAAAAGGTCTCCGTCAATGCGTCAATGCGGAGCCACATGAAGGGCACTTTTCTTCCCCGGTCTCCGTCTTGGCACATGCCTGCTGCTTCCAAGTGGCCTCTTATTCAAAGGGCCCGGCCCCCATTCTTTGTCCCCCTAGGTGCCCGGCCCGCGGCCCCTGGCAGCTGCTGCGCCGTCAGAGGCCCTATAAAGCCCGCTCTGCAGGTGAGCCTCTCGGTCAAAGGCGCTTTCAGGCGTGTCACCCGGGAACGGACTCCGAGCGTGTCGCTGCTCGCGGCGCCGGCACAATGACTGCGCCACTCAACAGCCACCGCCCGCCCCGCCCGCGCGTGCGTCAGCGGGAGCGGCCGCCCTCTCTTCCTCTAGAAGCTCGCCGGCCGGCAGCTCTCCTCCTCTTCCTCCCGATCCCTCCTGCTCCAACCTCCAGCCGTTCACACCCCTCCCCCAGCTTCTTCCCCCTCTCGCTCCACCGTCCCAGTCCCTGGTCTCCGTCCCCACCCCACCCGGGTAATTCTCCTGGGAGGCGGTACCCTCAGCGCCCTGCCCTGCGTGGGGCTGCCATCCAGCCGCCTGTCTTAATACCTCTTTATCTTTTCCTTTCAATCCTTTGAATCCCGCCAGTGGTTCCGGGCACCAGTTCTGCTCAACGGGGTGACCAGGGAGGATGCGTTGAGGGGGCATTCAAGACCCACAGGAAGCCCGCCTAGCGTCCTGCTGGCCCGCACTGCCCCCGCCTCCCGGCGTCCCGTGGCTCTCCTCCTCTGGTTGTGCTAATGTTTGTTAAAAGAATGAGAAGAGAAAATTAGAGCTTTAGGTGTCAGACCGCCAACAGTCTGTGCCCCGATTTTTAGGACCCCAGAGCTCCAGAGCTGTGCTGCCCCCACCCCCACCCCCCCGCCGGAGTGAAGGGTGCCAGGTAGTGGCCCAGGGAAAGAATCCCTGGGATTCAGCTCCTCTTGCCTCTCCAGCTTGCTTTTGTTTTTTCTTTTTCTTTTTTTTGTACCAGGGATTGTTGAACCAAGAGTGCTTAACCATTGAGCATCCCCAGTTCTTTTTCTTTTCATTTTGAGACAAGGTCTCACTAAGTTGCTTTAGGCCTCACTAAATTGCTGAGGCTGGCTTTGGACTTTTCATCCTCTTGTCTCAACCTCCCCAGTAGCTGGGATTATAGGGATGCACCACCATGCCCCACTAGAGTTTGCTTTTAAAGCTAAATGTATTTGCTCACATTAGGGAAACTTGGTGTCTGGGTCAGCTCTGTGTTGCTATAATAAATACCTGAAACTGCAAAGAGAAAAGGTTATTTAGTCCATGGTTCTGGAGACGGAACTGGCCCTACTCTGAGAACACTTGGAAGAGCTGACTGCAGCTGAATGGGTGTGGTCAAGGCTCTGTCCCAGAGTCCCTCCTTTCTGGGATGACCCAAGACACCCTGAGGCTGGGCCTTCTCCTTCATCAGGTCCTGCAAAGATGACTTGGATGTGGTGTTTGTTGTGCTGTACAGTCACCTACCAGAGCTTACTCTCCTGGGCCCTAGAGCCCAAGGCCTTGGCAGTCCAGACCTGTTGGTCACTGTGGCCATTGGAGGAACAGGGCCAGTGGCTTGGTCCCCACATGCCTCACCTTTGAGGCTTTGCTGAAGGTGCATGTGGGCACCTGAAGTCCAGAGCAGCCTACCTCAGGGCTGTCAGGGCTTCTTTTGAGTTTTCCTGTGCTGTCATGTTCCTAAGGCTGTTGTCCCTGGACACAGATAGCATCCATAGGCTGACAGGGCCTCACTGCCACCCACAGGGTCAGAATAGGTGGAAAAACCTGGCCCTGGACCCTGCCTCACCTGGAGCCAGGCAGAGAGGGTTCCAGACACAGCCCTGGATCTGGCTCTGACCCACCCCATCAGGCACCCCTCAGTGTAGGCCCTTCTTTCAAGCCTGGGACTATCACGTGGGACTATCACTATCTCCAAGCCAAGATGCTGTCTGGCCAACCCAGAGGAGGCCTGCACATCTGGCAGGCACACCCCAGCCACTGCAGCCTGGTATCTTCCTAGCCCTCAGGACAAGTGGAAGGACAACCCGCTTCTCTTCTGTCCTGTCCCATGGGTAGAAAACCTGTGTTTTCAGGGGGTGACAGCATAGAGCCAGGATAGGCAGGACGGTGCTAAGCAAGCATCTCTTGAAGCTGCTATGGACACAGATGTCCAGGACATTTGGGGCCTCAGGTGCCTGCTCTCCATTCTGAACCCCCAGGCCTAAGGGCAAGATGGGCAGAAAGGTGCTGCGATGCTGACCACTGCCAGTGTCCAGATGCCTGTGCAAAGGGGTTGGGCTGGTGCCACGCAGATGTTGACTGTCCTATGGTTACCCCAACAGGGCCTGAGTCCCCCGGCATGTCCAGTGGAGCTTCATGGGGAAGCAGCACCTCAGTCTATTGAGCCATTGGGGCTGGGATTTCAGGTTGGGCTCTCCCCCGACTGGGCCTGGAGAGTCACTGCTGCTCGCTGGCAGACTCAGGTTGGCAGCATACTGACTCGACTGCCCCCTTGGGCATGTCCTCTGTTCTAGGGTCTGCTGTGCTCCATGGCTGCCTGGGCCATCTCTGGTTCCTTTTCACCACACACTGGTCTTGCTGACCATGCCTGGTCCATTCCTTGGTAGCTCATCCTCCCCTGGATGCCTGCTCCCCCAACAAGCCTGAGGTCCAGGCAGCAGTGGCTGGGACTTGTGGACCAGGCCTAGGCTGTCTCAACATGTCAGGTTCTAGCATGAGTCAGCCCAGCCTGGGACTTGGCCTTCTGGGGGAAGAGGCACCCAAGAGGCACCCAGTAGAACAGACAAGGGGCTAGATGGGAGGCTCTGTTGGGGAGACCTTTATCTTCCTGGGATTTTCTCTATATGGAGTTTCAGGTTAGGGGGATGTATGGACCAATCATGAGACTGCCAGATCTTCTGACCTCAAGCAATGGCCTCTAAGGGGCCAGACAGCCCCAACATCATAGGGGCTGAGGGACTCTGGGCATTTGTGCCCAGGCCCCTGAGGTGCCCCCCTGCTCAGTGGTTGGAACAGCCTGTTTCTGGCCATCCCCCAAGCTCCTGCCTCCTTGCCAGCCTCCTGCAGTGGGCAGGGTCAGCACTGGGTCCTTGGCAGCCCCCCGGGTGCACCCTGATTCAGGTGGTTTCTGAGAAGCTGAGATGACACAATGTGGCTCAGAGATCCAGGCAGGGGCAGGCTGTGCCCTCCAGGGGTTTGGGGCCCCAGAAGCCCTGCCAAGATGCGTGATCCAGTCTGTCTCCCAGGTTGCCCGGCTCTGTCCTTCCCAGCCTCAGGCTCATACTCGTGGGCTGGGTAAGACCGAGGCCCTTGCCCCAGCCCAGCCCACCCTGGGTCCTGTCTGTGCTCTGGTTTGGAGTGTCCAGCTTAGGCTTAGCAGGGCAGGGATGGCTGACAGGGCAGGGATGGCTGAAGCAGTCTGAACCCCAGGACAGAGAATGGAGTACTTCCTTGGCCCTGGAGCCAGGCTCCTTGGGGTGCAGGAGCAGTGGGATGTGGCCCACTGCTGCTCTGCTCTGCCCCTGACCCACACTCTTGGCTGTTGAGGTGGGCTCAAAGCCAGGCCTGTTTCCAAACCATTTCAGGGAACAAACAAGGTGGGAAGAAAGTGTTCCTGTGCAGCAAGGATTACAGTACTGGTCACGTGGGCCTGCTGCCTCAGGGCCTCTTCTGGGCAGCTGCCTTAGAGACCAATTAACGGCTGTGTCCACCCCCACAGTGTGTGCAAACTTGCCCAGAGACAGGGTGCTTTCTCGCTGTGAAGTGTTCTTGACTTGGAAGGCTTTTGGAGGCGCTGGGATACCAGTGAACACCAGTGACCCTTTCTATGGCCAGTGGGCACCTTGGACCCAACTTGAACAGCCCTGAATCCTGAGCGCTGAGTCCTGCTTGCAGTTTCAGTTTCCACTTGGTGTCTTGCTCAATGAAGAGACCCCAGAGTATGTTGCCTTCCATCCTGGCACCCCAGTGCTACTACCCCTTCATAGTGTGTCCACCCTTCCAAGGCCACATGTGACTACTTTCAAGACTATATGTGCCTCCCTTCCAAGGCCAAGTGTTTCCTGGGCATCCACAGAGATGTCCTTCCGACATGAGCACAGGCTAGCTTGCCAGCTAGCAAGAAACTCAGGGCGAAACTCAGGGCAGTGGAGGTTGGGAAAGCTTCACTGAACAAGGAGAGGCCCTGGAATGGCCAGTGGAGGCTTCTGGTGGGGGCAACTGCAGGCAGGAACTGGCATCTGTGGGGCATACTTGGCTTTCTCAAGCTGGTCTTAAGTTGCAACTGTGCCATTCGGTCTTACTGGAGGAGGCACAGCTCCACTGTGCAGCCAACCCCTACCTGCGCCGCTGCAGTGATAAGACCCTGGCGAGTGGCCCTGGACTGCTGACAGAGACAATGCCCTTGGGGCTGGCACTTTCAACACTCAGGCCTCCAGGCCCCTGGGGCAGTGCTGGGCCACATGCACAGGAGTGCAGGGAGTCTTAGCAGGCCCTGCTGACACCTGGGCTGCAGTCCCTGGCCCCCCTCCTCTCTCCTGAGTTCCATGTTCCTTCCTTTAATTTTGGAGCAACCCTGCTGTTTTGCTGCCAGTACATTTCTCTGTCTCTCTGTGTGGTTTTTGGAGGTGATTCCCCAAGCAGTTCTGAAGGTTTTTTTTTTTTTTTTTTTTTGGAAGAGATACAGAAGCTGGTCCTGGAGCCGGGAATCCAAAGTCCTGCCGTCAGAGGCCAGCATTTCTGCAGAGCCCCAAGTGGGGTCAGTGTATTGCAATGACAGCAGGGTCCAAGGAGCATCCTTTCCCTGCCTGTGGTTGAGCTGCCCTTGGCTGGCTGTGTGGACATGGCTGTAAGTGAGGCCAGGAAAGTATGCACCGGCATCTCACCTCTGCTGAAACCCCTTCTGAGTCCCTGCTACCTGCACAGCCTCCCCAGACATCTGCTGGGTTGCAGATACCAGAAGAAGTCAGACAGACCCTGCCATGGGCCCTAGTCCAGAGCACGACAGCCACCCCTCCTGCTCCTGTTGTCTGTACTGAGAGCCCACGGGGTGCCAGTCAGCCATCAGTCCTGTCAGCAGGAAACTGGGAGGCCAGGAGAGGCCTGCATTTGTCCTCAGCATGGGTGCCCAACCACCATAAGACCTGGGCCTGGGTCTTCTCACATAGCAGGCACTTGGCCTTAGCTCTCTGTTCCCCCTCCCCTCCCACACCCACTCCCACCCTTGAGTTTTGCAGTAGAGGCCTCTGTGAGTGATGTCACCCCTTCCTAGGTTGGTGTGCCTGCCTACAGCGCCACCTCCTGGAGGCAAGCGCCAAGTCTGGCTCTCAAGACTGCAGTGGTGGCCTTGTGCTGGGGTTGCTGGGGTGTCTGCGGGCACTGTCTGGGAAACAGGAGCAGTGGGACCTGAATTGCCTAGGCTTTTGGGGTGCTGGAACCAGGGACTTGCGTGTGATGGGCAAGTGCTATATTGCTGAATCTGTCCTACCAGAGCTTCATGTTTGAGTGTACTGGGGACACACCAGGAAGCAATGCAAAGGTCCATTATCACAGACACATGCAGGACCAAGCTCTGTTTTCCTTTTCCAGAGCTGTGGTCAGAGGGAGGAGGAAGGATCCTTGTCCTGCTTCAGGAAGGGGTCCTCAAAGATCCCTTTGACTCCAGGCCCCAGCAACAAGGCAGTACCATGGAGGTTAGGGGTGGGTCCTGGACCTCTGTTCTGGGCCTCAGAACAGATCTCCAAAGACTGATCTCCAAAGATCAGTCAACTTTTTATTTTTATTTTTTGCAGGACTGGGGATCCAACCCAGAGCTTCATACCTGCCAGGCAAATACTCTGCCATTGAGCTATACCACCAGTCCAAACATAAGCCAAACTGAAGTCCTGGCACCCTCAGACAGCAGCCAGGTGCTGTGATGCTGCTGGGAGCCAGAGGCTGGATAGCACTGGCTCCTGGGGCCTGGACTGCGTGGGGAGGATCCTTTTGAGAGGACACCAGCAGGCAGGGGTGTGAAGAACAGAGAAAGGGGCACTCTGGGCAGGGAGACGGCTCTGACCCACTGCTCTTGTCAGTGGTGGGATAGACCCCCTTGCAATTTAAGGGCTGGGCACTGACTGGGACAGCGCAGCCAGGAGTTGGTGGTGGGCACTGCTGCTCTCCAGGAGAGCATTCTGGAAGACCCAGGCCTGCTGAGGAAGCTTGGGGTGCCCAAAACTTTCTTAGGGGCTGTGCTAGGTACCAGGATCTGCTCCAAGGCTCCTAGCACCTGTGTCTGAGTGGTTCGAGGCAGGAGCTCAGTTGAACATCCCTCCCACCCCAGGAACCTCAAGGAACTGTGGGGGCATCCTGAGACTCCTGCCTCTGCTCATGGGGCTTCTGTAGCCTTCTAGGGCCCACAAGACTCCACTGATACCTGCGCAGGACCTGTCTCTCAGAGTTGCAGCCTGGGCAGGGACCATGCAAGTGAGTCCAGAGAGCTGGGCCACCCCACTACACCCATGTGGGACCAGGCCAAGCCTATGGATGGCAAAATAGGCTCCCAGGACAGGGAGGGGCTGACTCCACACCATGCAGGCAGCACCTACCTTGGCCCCAGAGCCATTCAGCCCCAGAAGGCAGATGTTCCAGAGAGCACGGGCCTGCCAGGGCCTTTCCAGAACCCAGACTCCAGGCTCAGCACAGGAAGTCCTGGGCCCAGGGAAGATGGCTTGACTGTCTCTGCCATGTCCAGACACACGCTCATGCACACAGGGCAGGGACATGCACATACACACATACCCTTGAGCATATGTGCACACACAGATACGGGCACACACACAAACATGTGAACACACACTTGAGCACACACAGGCACACATGGCCCCTCAGGCTCTCCAAGCAGGCCGGTGACTACAATGGCATTCCTGTCCCCCGGAGCTGGCGCCTTGTAGCCAAGAGACAGAGCAGACAAAAAGGATCTCACAAAGGTCTGTCACTTCAAAAAGCCAAGATTTTTTGAAGTCATGAAATAACACATTTGTACACACAGTAAGGGGAGTGTTTAAAATGAGCCATTTTACGGTGCCATTGATCTTTCACAGGGTGGTGGGAAATCAAAGCCTTTGGAAAGTTCTGCCTCTTTCCAGTAGCGTTAGGGACAGTGATGCGCCTTGTCCCTGCAGTCTGGAGCCGTAACCCAGTCCCTCTCCATTGGGTCACCCAGGGCTGTGTGGCCCAGACCTGTAGCTGCAGAACACCAGGTTTCTGGCCACCTCCCAGGACCCTGGACCTAGGGCTGTGCCACATGCTGCAGGTCAGTAGCATCTGTCAGGCCCTGTCCTCTGGGTGCCCTACTTAAGTCCCCTTGAGCCCCAGAGGAGGCCCTGGAGTAGAGACCTTTTGTATGCCTGACCTCCACTACCAGCCCCAGGCAGCCCTCTGAACCTGAGAGACAGCCTTGCAGCACCCCAGACACACTGGCACATCAGGTCCCAGCAGGCTGGGGGCGGCTACAGAGGAGGAAGGTGGCATGGGGCTCTCTGTGACCCCAGTCTGGGAGCTCCACCCCCACAGACACCTACGGGTAGCATCTCTTGCTGCTGGTCCAGGACAGAGGGAGATAAAGATACTTTACCAGGCTGGTGGTCCCCAGGAGCTCCACATCAGTCATGATGTGCCATCCCAGTGGCCCCTCCGAGGGTGGGTGCTGAGGCCTCTGGAGCAGCCCCTCCCTGTCCCAGTGGGTTTCCCATAAGATAAGAGAGGAATGAGGCTGCTGCACCCTGGTAGCCCCCTCCCCCAATTAAACCATGGGCCTGGTTTCAACCCGACTCATCTGGCCCTAATGGCAGGCTCCAGTATCTTGAGGGACCCTCCAGGGTCCCTTCATTTGTCTGGACTCTGCCCAGGCTCCTGTGGGCCAGCTGAGTCTCACCATGAATAGTGTGGATGGGACAGGACCCCTGTCACAACATTCCTCATTCCTCCTCAAGGACAGCAGGGGGCCACCCTGCCCCAGTTGGAGTGTCTGGGCTTTGGGTCTATGTGCCAGAACAGGAGGACCAGAACGACCTTTGGGAGCCCACCTGACATCCAGTCCCAGCCTCCTGGGTGAAAAGCCTGAGCAGGAGATGTAGGCTGTGAGGGTTTGGCCTCATAGACTCATCTTGGTGGGCAGGACAAGCAGGGCCTGAGAGCCTGAGAGCCTTGTTCTGGAGTGAGTCACCCACTCCTTGAAAGAGGGCCCCCAATCCAGTCCCAAGCAACATCTTACAGACTGGAAACTGTAGCCCCAGGGCACAGCTGGCCACATCCCTCCCCATCTACCTGAGCCCCAACTGCTGGCCACCACAGAACCTCGTCAGGGGTGGGAGCCCACCTGGCCCCAGTGGTCTTGGCAGCATGGTCCGAGCAAAGTCCCTTAGACGCCTCTGGCTAACTCCAGCTATAAGAGGAGTCCTTTCAGACATCTAGGGTGAGCTGCCACCTCTGCCTGTCCCCATAGTGCCTGCATCCCAGTAGAACGTGGACACGTGAGGAGAGGAAGGCTCCGTACTACAGGACTCCTGGGAGAAGAGCGCACCCCGCTCTTGATTTCCTAAAGCTGCAGCATCACAGGATCATGCCTGGGTCATTCAGTGGGGTCACCCAGGAATTGGCAGTGCTAAGAGGTACCCATACAAGAGTCACATGGCAACTGATGTCCAGGTAGGGTGGTGAGTGAGACCGGTGAGTCCCCAGGCTTGTCCTGGGAGGGTACATCTTTGAGGCCACCTCCTGGACCCATGGCTCCCTCAAATAGCCCACCTGGAGGGAGTTGCCAGGGTTCCACTGCAATAGGGTGATCACCTTCAAGACCATTTAGAGAGGTTTCAGTAAAACCTGGGCAAGAGCAAGCCTTACAGGCACCTCAGGAATCCTTACAGAATGCAAGGGATCCCAGGTAGTGTCTGGCTGACAGGCCCAGGAGGGGTCTGGATGCCTCTGGGGCAAGGCCTGGCTTTAGTGGAGGGGGCCAGGGTCCCACTCCCGACTGAGAGTCCTGGCCAGCAGGTGCACTGGCTCACCTGAGGTGCCAGGGGTGCAGGGCTCTTACTTGTGGGCAGAGATTAGGAACGATCTTCTCAAACCGTGTGGAGATTTTAAGTTCACAAAGTACACTCAACTTGTCTAGATTCGAATCTTTAAATTCTGTCTCATGAGCCTGTGGTTTTCGTTTTAAAACAGGTCACCAGATTGTGCCGCTGGCCATCCCAAAGAGTATGTGGTGCATAAGTGCTCTTGTATTTCCCCAGGCAGCATGCCACTGTGGGATGGTTGAGGTGCCCAAGAGGGTCAGATACGTTGATTTGTGATTCCAGTTTGAAACACCTGGGGAGTTTAATCAAGTTTAACATGTCTGCAAAATGTCTGTATAAAGTTTAGAGATTTGGCACGTGTGAAGCTCTGGGTTCGATTCTCAGCACCACATATAAATAAATAAATACATAAATAATAAAGGCCCATCAACAACTCAAAAAAATAAAATAAATAAAATCTATCCAAACCATTTAAAAAATGTTTAGAGGATTTAATGTATCAAGTATAAGCTAATGGAATGTTAAAAAATAAGTGGTGTATTTTCACACTAACTCAAAAATTACTGGGTTTATAAATAAACTTTTAGGTTGAGCTTTCAAGCTTGTAAAAAACTTGTTTAAGTTTATAATTATAAAACATGCTTTTAGAGCTGGCGTTGTGGCTCACTGGTGGAGTGCTTGCCTCACACGTGTGAGGCACTGGGTTTGATTCTCAGAACTGCAGGTAAATAAATGAAAAAAATAAAGTCCATCAACAACTAAAAAAATATTTTAAAAAGATATGTTTGACCCAGAAATACCACTTCTAGAACTTAACCCTGAAGATAAATCACCAAGCAGAAAAAAACACATGTGCATGATTTAGTCCTGGCCGCACTGTTTGTGTAGCCGACACCTAGAGCAGCACAGCACCACACTCAGCAGGGCACTGTCGCCTGCGATCTGCCCAGCGAGGCATGGCTGCACAGCCGTCCTCTGCCCCATGTCCTGCTGGGCACAGAGCCCCAAGCATGCTTGAGCTGCTCCTGCAGCCACTGTGGACCACACCTTTATGAAGGCCTGAGCTTGTGCTGGGGATGTGACTCAGGCTGGGGGCCCTGATGCTTCAGGAGGGGCTGGTCACCAGAACCCTGAGTCAAGGGTGACAGCTCTGCCCTCTGCCCTGGCAGGGTGTGCCCGTCCCCCCACCACCTTGCCCCCTGCCTCCTATGTGGCTGACCAGTGTGCCTTCATGACAAACTGCAAACAGGAAACGGAAAATAAAATTACGGGGGCCACTGCTTTGGACTGGGCTCCTGTACTAGGCCCAACAGGCCAACCAAACCAGAATGGAGTCACCTCACGGAAGCTCCACAGGCCAAATAAAAAACAAAAAACAAAACAAAACAAAACAAAAAACAGAAACAAAACGAGGCTGTTACTTGTCCCACCCGAGGCCAGGAAAGACTCTAGAGTGAGTTCCCAACAGGCCAGCTTCAGTTGGCTCTAGTCCTCTTGCAGAGGTGACCCCAGGCTGTTTATCTCAACCTTATCAGGACACTAACGTTGAAATGGCCCATCAAGTTCTGTGTTTTTGCTTCCCTCATTCTCTAAAGCCAGCACTTCTGCCCAGCACTCGATGTGATTAACATGACCGACCCAAGTGCCTTCCTGAATGCCATCAGTTGTTCTAGAGAAGTACTGAGCCTGCCAAGGGGTCCAGGAGTGCCTGAGTCTGCCACCCAGTTGGACAGAAGTGCAGGTGGCCTGTGGATCCTGGGATTCCAGCTTTTGCCCCCTGAGAGAGAGGGCATGTGGGGGTCTGAACGTGTGACCTGTGGGTGTGTGCCCACTCCAGGTAGCACCAGGACAGGATGAAGGACAGGACCTGAGCTGGGGCCAGACAACTGGGGGTTGTCACTGTGGACAAAAGGAGCAGAAAGGAGCAGAAAAAAGAAAGTGTATCTGATTATTTTTGCAAAGGAGATAGAGGAAAGCCAAACTAGACATGAATAAGATGCATTTCCTGATGGGTGGGATGCGGGGGTGGGGTGGGGGTGGCAGGGGTGTCTCATCTGAGCTGACTTTTGGAACCATGTCAAAGTCTTACATAATAGAATAAAAATAACAAAGTGGGGAGAGGCCTAAAACAGAGTACGAGCAATAATGAGCCTCACCCCTCACCGTATTTCAAATCAATAATGTAATCTCACTGATGTGGAAAAAAGGACTAACTCAAATGACCTTTGAGTGTACACTTGGACTTTGTACCTTCAGATTAAAGACCCAAAAGACCCTAAGTTCCAGTTTGCAGGCTCCTTTGTTTGAGTTGCTGACTCTGATGCATTTTAGGACTGAGCAAATAAACACATGAAGGACAAGAGGGACTGGTCTTCTCCCAGTAGAGGGGGCTACAAATAAAGGGAGACTGGAGTCAACCCCAGGGTACTGCTGTCACATGAACTCAAGCAGATTTTACATGTGTGTGTACCGATGTGTTTACAGAGAGGAGATGCAGGGTGTGTGTATAGTGTGTGCACAGAAATGGGGACATGAGGTGTGTGTGTGGTGTGTGCAGAGTCAGGGGACATGGTGTGTGTACAGAGACAGGGGACATGGGGCGTGTGTGGCAGGTGTGCACTGAGATGGGGACACGGTGTGTATCCTCCCAGATCTGCTTCCGACACACAGGTTCTGGTCCATGTTGTCTGGTCCACACTGGGGTAGGGGGCTCTCCCAGGGACTTCCACTGGGGGGCCCCCTGGATGCTAGTGCCCCTCCTGCTCCAGTCAGGACACAGTGGCCCCTCCTGCTTGGAGCTGCTTCCTCATGCCCCACCAAGTACTGTCTGTCATGGCCCCTAACTGCCACCACAGTCCCCAGGCCTGAGCTCACCTCCAACCAGGTGGGATGTCTGGGCCCCAAAATGGAAGCAACAGAGAACAGGTGCTTAGGTGGGCAAGGTGACAGCTGGGGTCCTGCAGAGTTGCAAGCTGGCTTGATGGAAGGGCTGGTAGGAGTGAGGGATCTTCCCACTGGACCCCTGAGACTGTCCTGTCTAGCTCCCAGCTGGCGGGGCCAGAGCTCACAGACCCTGCAAGGCCCCATTCGCTATCCAGGTGAAGCATTTGCTCATTGCTTCATTAGGACATTCATGGTGACAGTAAGTGATTCCTCTTGGGGCAGAAACCCAGTGCAGGTGCTGCCAGGAGTGTGTGTGTGTGTGTGTGTGTGGGGGGGTAACCCCAGGAGCCGGGCTACTGCTAGACACTGGTGGCTCAAGGACCAGGCCCAGAACCCAGCACACAAGACGGGGATATGGCAGAACATGGGTTTGGCGGTTGACAGAGTCCACCCAGGACTCTTAGAATTCCCTGAGGGCAAGTGAAGTTGTTCCATTGTGGCCAGTTAGGGCAAGTGGAGGACAAGGCCCCAACGCAGGGCTATGGCCCCCAGCCCAACTAGCAAGGTAGTGGGATCTTCCTCAGCAAGAGCATCCCTGATCCTCCGCCTCAGGAGCAGGACTTCAGGGGTCCCTCTGGGCTCCAGGAGCTCCATCACATGGGGGTTGGGGGCGGGCAGTAGGTGCAGAAAACACAAAGAGCCAGTAGATGGGAATCTTTACTTACAGAAAAGCGACAGAGCCAGAGGCCCCCGGGGCGGGGCTTCAGCAGGGTGCCTGGGGGTAGGGGCACAAACACTGGGTGGGAGAGCAGCGGGGCGATGCTCTGGTCACAGGAGCTGGCTGGGGAATGCTGCGAAGATGGAGGGGCTGGGGCTAAGCGGGAGGGGCAAGGCCGGATGTGCAGCCCGCTCCCCGCCCCCCACGCCCACCCGGTGGGAAGAGGCGCTCTGCGGCCCCCTTTCCCTTTCGCCCGGCTCCCTGCTCGCCCCAACTACTGCTCAGACTCTGCGTGGTGGGAGTGGGAAGGCGCCCGCCTGGTGAGGTTCTGGCG
>NW_026000206.1:13186589-13218562 GCF_001458135.2 Marmota marmota marmota
GCGGGGCAGGGCCGGGCCGGGCCGGAATGAGGGGTTCCCAGAAAGCCGAGAGGGGAGGAAGGAGTGTCCCGTGCTCAGAAAAGGCGGCAAGAGGTCAGAGGGAAGCCTCGATGGGGTAGGTCAGCGCCACGAAGTGGCGGACACACCTACCCGGGCCAGGCTGGCTGGAGGGCCCTCACTGAGGGGCCGGGGGAGGTGCGCTACTCGCTGCCTTGCGGGCCTCCTCCTTCTCTCCTTTGGTCGAGGGCTGCCCGGGGGTCTCGGTGGTCACCGCCGCTGCAGCTGCCGCCGCCGCCGCCGCCGCCGGAGTGGGCCCCTTGTGCACCTCCTTGGCGGCGCGATAGCTGTCTCCCCAGGCCGCGGGCATCTCAGTGCCGTGCTTTCGGCTCAGCGGATAGGCCCCAATGGCTGCCAGGATGCTGCGGTGGCGCTCGGGGTCCATCTCAGTGTAGTACATCTCCAGGGTCAGCGGCGTACAAATCTTGTGCTGCGGGGGCGGGGGCAGGGGCGGGGCTGGGTCAGGGGCTAGCTGGGGCAGGTGAGGAAGAGGGGTTGGAAGTCCAGGCACGGGGTGCAGCGGGTCTATGGAAATGGAGATCGTTTCCAGTTAAGATCCACCTCCAGGTCAGAATCCACGGAGGCTTCGTGGAGAGCCACAGGACCAGGTGGTCGTGGTTAAGAGGAGGGGGCTCCCAGGGAGAAGCATGTCTGGCGTCAGCCTGGAAGGACCTGTGAAGTGTTTGATGGCATGCAAGGGCCAGGGTGGTTTCTGCTGCTCCCCGCCCAGGCCTCTGGTCTTACCCGAAGCAGGAAACCATCTGGGCAGGTGAACTGGTCATACCAGATGGCCTTGTACATGATCAGCACGCAGCCCAGGAGGGCCATAGCGAAGGCGATCATCCTGGCAGTGGGCATCTGGTGGAGGGAAAAGAGACATTTGGTTTAGGCAGGGAACCAAGTTGGCCAGCTTCCTAGGGAGAGCCCCCTTAGGGGCTAGGGATGGTAAAGGGATCACCATCCCCAAGCCTTGGCACCTTTCAGGAGGTCAGCCCCAGGGCCAAGTGCCCAGGAACCACTCTTCAGGGTCCAGGCTATGTTGGTGCCCCCTCTGATGGGATTCTGGAAGCATCTGCCACCCAGAAAAGTGCATGTGGCCTTTGACCAGCAGGTGCTTATAAGAACTTATCCAGCAGCTTCCCTACCCACATGGCACCCAGGGAGGTTAATGGCCACCATGGCCAGGGTATTGTTTGTTGGGAGCATCTCCAGGCCTCCCCAGTGAGGAGGGTGCTGGAGCCCCAGACTAGATGGACCTGCTGAAGTGCAGCCAGGCCTCAGTGCCTCTGTGGGGCCCTTCATTGAAGGAACTATGGGGTTAAAAGTGACAGATGTCACTTTTGAAAAATGAGAGGCTTTAGAAATAGTCCACTAAAAATTATTATTAAAGCCACCATTAGAGGCTGGGGTTGTGGCTCAGTGGTAGAGCGCTTGCCTAGCATGCGTGAGGCACTGGGTTCGATCCCTGACACTACATAAAAATAAACAAATAAAATAAAGGTATTGTGTCCTTCTGAAAAAAAAAAGCCACCATTAATAAAGAGGTTAAAAGAAGATGAGGGAAGGTATTTGCCATATGCGCTACAGAAAAGTTAACATCTATATTAAGTAGAAAGTCAGCAAGTAGCTTAAGAAAAGACAGTGGTGCCGGACCTGATGGCGCATGCCTGCAATCCCAGCAGTTTGGGGAGCTGAGACAGGAGGTTGTGAGTTCAAAGCCAGCCTCAGCAAAAGCAAGTAACTAAGCAACTCAGTGAAACTCTGTCTCTAAATAAAATACAAAATGGGGCTAGGAAAATGGCTCAGTGGTTTAGTGTCCCTGAGTTCAATCCCAGGTACCTCCACACACCCCCAAAAAAGGAAGAAAGGAAAAGAAAAGACAGTGGCCTATTGGGGAGAGGCTGCTTCCCTGGGAAGGGGCAAAAGCCCCAGCTCGGCACTCTGCAGTCAGCCTTGGAATAAATTTGGTCTGTGGAAGCTAAAGGTCAGGCAGGCTGGAAGGCCATCCTGAGTGGAATGACCCCCTGCTATGCTCTTCTGTCTGGGCTAGACCCAGTGGGGACAGCCCAGCCTAGAACCTGGACACCTGCAGCCTGGGCTGCCCCTCCACTTGTCCCTGCCCTGACTCCCACAGCAATGAGTAGGTGTGGTTACCCTGCGCCCTTCCTCTGGGTGGCCGCAGCTCAGCCTTTGTCCCTCCAGGTCTGGAAACTTCTTCGGCTGGTCTGGGGAGGACAGCTGGTATTCCGTCTGCGTCTTGATGACCACCTGAGGAGGGAGATGGCCATGGCCTTGCTGGGCAGCTGGCAATGACCCGGGAGAGCCCTAACCTGGAAGTGTTAGGAGCCAGGGTGCAGTGCATGGTGATGGTGTAAAGCTGACCGTCTGCCAGGACCATCTGATGGCAGGCAGAGCTCCAGCAGCTACAAAATGAAGCCCAGGGAGGTGGCTGCTGTGTCTGCCCACCCTCCACTCTAAGGGGGTGAAATCTCCCTGCCATAGCTTCCCTTTTGGTAGCTCCACAGCTTGGAGCTTTGGCTCCCTCCTCCAGAGCCTGTCCTGACTCTCATAGTCTTGGGGCCCCTGCCATAGAGCAGAGCTAGCTCTAAACTCTGTGTGTTCTGGAGGACGAAGGCTGGGCCTGCCCACAGTGTCCACTGCTGTAGGGGAAGCAGTTGAAGCCCACCTGGGAGAACTGTCCTCAGGGGACCGTACCACTAGGAACTGCCTGGTGTGGGCACAGAGCATGTCCCCTGCCTCCAGCTGGGACAGCTTATACTGTCCTTTACGCCCAGAGTTCCTGGAGCTCAGACTGGGTTAGGGTTGAGCTGGGCTCTTTGCTTCCCACTGATGTCTGCTGAAAGCCCACCCTTCACTAGTCACTTGCCCAAAGAGCCCATCTCTGGCCCCCCACCCAGAACCATGCCTATCAGAAGAGTTTATACTATGGTTTGCTGTCCCTCAGACTGCATTGTGGGCTGGGTGCTCAAATTCTCAGGCATCCTATGGCCAGTTTGCCCTGTTCTCAGATGGGAAGAGGGGTTCTGGATGAGGGAGCCAAACAGGAGGTCACCTTGGCTGTGGTCAGCTGAGGATTGGCTTTTCAGGACCCTGGCTCCACTGCATCTTGGAGAAGGTCACATTTATATGAACCTCACTCCTGTCTGTTCCCAAGCAGGCCTGAAGAGGCCTCTCCCCACTGGTCAGCTACTCACCTGGTCAGGAAATGGTGGCTGCAGCTGGCTGACATCCAGGGGACTGATCAGAGGGACACTGTCCATGGCAACCCCATCCTGGTCCCCAGGGTCTTTGCCTGGCTTCCCGGAGAAGCTGCAGCCCAGCTTCACCATGGTGGACAGTGGCCCTTGTCCTGCCCCAGAGACAGACAGGGTCATTGTTCAGAGGCCACCCTGTGGACAGTCATGCCGGCTGTCTCTGGAGTGAGAGGACCCCTGGCTAGTCCCAGTGCTCCTCCAGCCAAAGGCTTTTTGTCCTTTCCTGACCCTGGGGCCCCTCAACTATGCAGGGTGTGGTGCCTCTGATCAGAGACTACCCAGACACAAAACTGGTGTGGGGGGTCTTCCACCAACTGATCTGTCCTAAAGGATATCTTAAGGGCTGCTGTTATGCTCAAAGGAAAAGATTCAAAGAGCAGTTTGAATTGGGTTTCCGGTCTTAAGCACACAGGCCCAGATAAATTTGAATTTCAGTTAACCAATGGTTACTTTTTAAAATATAAGTGAATCCCATGTAATACTCAATATGGAACATGTCTATACTAAAATGTCAATCTTTGTCTATCCGAAATTCAAATGCAATAGGGTATCCTGTGTTCCTCTGGCAGCCCTGCTGGAGCTACTGAAGGAGGGCATCTGATAGTAAATTCAGACACTAATGGAAGAACATGGTCTTGTTGGTGCATGGAAGGGCAGATCTCCTGGAAACCCGATATCCCAGGACAGAACCCTCGAGTCAGGATGGGCCCCAGTGGCTTAGGGGAAGGAAGGGGATGCAAGTCCCTTGAGCACTAGGCAAGTCAAGAACAGACACACATTCACCTCTAGGCTGACCTCTGAGAGAAAAGGGGTGCAGCAAATGACCCTGAAGCTGACAGATGAAAAAAGAGCACAAAATGCATTCAATTAAGAGAAGAGGTCTGTGTCCACTAAGAAATGTAGTCTGCCATTAAGACCTCTCAAAAAGAACTCCTGGCCCTGTCAGCATCACCGCTGATCCACCACCGTTCCAGAAGGAATGATGCCCACGTCCTACAATATTTCTGGAGAGGAGGATTTGGGGACACCCATAGCCAAGGCCAGCACAGCTTGCACCTGGCAGCCTGACAAGGACACAGGAGAGGAAGTCATAGCTCATTCCCACCTGCAAATGCCAGAGCAGACTCCAAGTTAAATCCTAGCAAGCTATAGCCATCAAGATACAAAAAATGAGGCTGAGACTAGAGGACTGCAAATTTGAGGTCAGCCTCAGCAACTAAGCAAGGCCATAAACAACTTAGCAAGATCCTGTCTCAAACTAAAAAAGAAAAAGGTCTAGGGATGTGGCATGGTGGTTAAGCATTCCTGGGTTCAAAACCCAGTACAAAAAAAAAAAAATCTATATCTTCACCACATTAACAGAAGAAAGAAGGAAAAACATCTGATGAATTTCAGAAAAAATATTTGACAGGATTCAACATTTATTTACTATTTCAAAAATCAATTACATATTAGGGACAGAAGGAATGTTCCTTAATTTGATAGAAGTTAATAGTAAAAACCCTACAGTGAAGCTCACTGAACACAAGTCTTCTGGTGCTGGATACCAGGAAGGAGGTAAGAATCACCTTGATCTGGTCTGTTTTATGACACAGTAGCAGAGATCTCAGCAATGCAGCCACACAGGGCACAGAAATGAAACCGGAGCCTGGGACAAGAACAAGGAATGCTGTCATTGTTCATGGAAGAAACTGCTTTGGTGTGTAAGAAAATCCAAAAATGCTACAGATAAGGACTGAAAATGAGTCTATTGAGATGACTAGAGATAAAGTTTGCAAAGCAGGTATATTTCTTTACGCCAATGGCAAAAAAAAAAAGGAAAACAATTTTTTAAAAAGATTCTATTTAGATAGTATCAAAATTATGCAATGCTTGGGAACAGGTATAGCCAGCCAGAATAGGCAGGACCTCCATGTGGAAAAAGTTATTGACAGGCACAAAGAAGAGCAGATCTCCTAACAGGCGGGGAAGGCTGTGGTGGTAGGTTTTGGAGGTCTCCGTGTTGAAATGTGCCCCCTACGCAGCCGTGCAGCAGTGTATCTGTGGAATCAATGTATAGAACACAGAGAAGACGGTGTTGCTCTCACCCAGTGAAGGGCAACATCTCAACACAGGTGCACCAATGCCTGTGTGAAAGGAGCTGGGGAGGGGCAGCAGGAGGCCACTCTGAGGAGGTCACCCTGCTGCTGACCCCACTCAGGCACTCTGGGGAGAGGTCCCTTGGAAGCATATTTACTGCCGGTGACTCTGTGTCTGGCCAGACCAGGAAAGAGGTCATGTAGCACGGCCCCACACCCATAGCAGTTGAGAGGCTCTTCCTGGAGTGGTCTTGGGCCTGACGGGGGTGCTGACTTCTTGGCACCTCCCTTGGGCAGGTGAGCGACAGTACTAAGGGGATGTGGTTTCACGGTGCTTCGAATTTGGCGCACAGTACACAACCCGTTGGGCACTGGGTGCTGACAGTATCGCAGTGGGAAGGCAGAGATGGATGATGAGGCAATGAGAATACATGTAAAGGCGAGAGGATGGAACGACAGGAGAGGGTGCAATGCAGGGTGCAGGAGAGAGGCGTTAGGATTTTCACAGAGTGCCCTGCCGAGGTACACCAGCCTCTGCACAGGTCGGGAGCGGCTAGGCGCAAGCATGTGGGAGAGTCCAATGCGGGATGGATCCGCTTGGGATCATATGGGGCCAACTATGAGCTCCAGCTCCCCTGGCGCTGCATCATCTCAGGTTTCTACAGCAACGGGGCAGGACTCCCCCCACCCCACACGCGCCTCTGCATCTTGTTCCAGGCCTCAGTGTCGGGCGGAATGCTAGGAAGGGGGCTGTGCTTGGGATCACTCCCCGCCCCTCTCCACACACTAGAACATCCTTTAGGTCGCTGAGTCACGCAGATCCGCTGGGAAGGCGCGCTGGATGCATGCACACAGTAGACAGCTCTGGAATTGTGGGGAGTGGGCATCCTTACTCTTCCTACTGGCTCCTGCCCCACCCCGCTCTGTAATCACGTCTGCGCTGCTGTTGTGGGGACCGTGCACCAAGCTCCAAGATTGGAGGGTGGGCGGTGCACAAGCTGTTGATGGACAGATGGATGATATCTCTGCTAGAGGTCACGTCATAAGAGTTGCTTTCACTCGCACACCCCACCCAACTCTGGGACGTTGTGTCACGAGGGGAGGTGCCCGCGGGCGTGGCTTATGCAGGCCAGCCACCAGCGCGTGCGCGTCGGGCGCGTTCATGACTGCGGACCTCTGCGGGTCCGCCCCTACCTCGCCCGCGCTGTCCCCGCCGCAGGCCCCCACCCACCGCCCGACCAGGTGCTTTTGCCCCCCTGCCCTGCAGCGGTTGGTGATTTGACTCGGGTTTGAAGCCCTGCTGAGCTGCGGGGCGCAGGCAAAGAGAAACCGGGGCGCAGTCTCCTGCGTTCCAGCCACCTGTGGCCGCATATCCAGAGCTGTGGCAGGTGGTTCTGGAGAAATGCCGCCTCCCTACTTTCTGGCCACTTCCTGCCGGTCATGCAGCCAATCCCATCACGCCCCCGACCCCATGCAGGCAGCAGATCCTTGATGCTCTGGCCCAATGCCCCTTCTGCTACCCATCTTCGCCCCATTCCCAGTCCCTTCTCCCTGCCAACGTCTGCAGGCAGAGCTGAACAGGAGCTGGGACGGCCCTCTCTGCCCACCTTGGGGATGCATAGCTCCCACTGGCTCTCTCAGACCTGCAGGGGTGGAGCCAGCTCATAGGGAGGAGGCTGCAGTCCTACCCGTCTGCTGCCCGCCTGTGCCTGATAAGGGGATCCCAGCAGCAGGTCAGGTCTCTGCAGGTGGGACACTCAGGTACTTACTGAACGTCCAGGTTGTGACTGTCCCCACTTAGGACTCCCCTGACATCGCCCACCCCCGAGAATCACCCCCATCCAGTCAGCAAAACCGGGCAGCATCTCCCTCTTCCCGAGAGGCCTGAGGACCTCCCCACCCCCCACTTCTGGTTAGCAGGATGGGCCTGGCCTGGGGACAGGGTGGCTGTGCCTGGCCACCCTGGCCACCATTCAATCTGCCCAAGTGCCCCTACATACACTTGCACCGTACACACACCCAGCACATCCCTGCACACGCACTCTCTCCTTCACACACCAACACACCCTTGCGCTTGTCACATCGTTGCACACCCCCCACACACACACACACGGGCCCCTCACCCCACTCCACAAGGAGAAACCTGGAAATGGCTCACAGGGGGCTCCTACTCCAGCTGCTGCAGGACGCGGTCGCGGGAGGGTGAGGATGCGGATGTGGATGCGGAGGATGCAGTTCCAGACGCTTCGCAGCCGGGGGCGGGGCGGGCAAGGGGCTGGAGCCGCGAGACCGAGGCTGTGGTTGCCGTGGTAACCAGGCTGGAGGAGGGACCGCTGCTACTGTGGCCGCACACACCCCCTCCCACATCAGACGTTGTCCGGGAGCCCCTACCTTCACAGGCAAGCACCTGACACACACCTCACACTCACACATGTAACACATGTAATACACAGCATAGACACATCTCACATGCCTCAACACCAGACACACACACACACACACACACACACACACACACATCCTAGGAACCCAACACACCTCAGACCAACACCACCCAAATCCACACGTAAACACCCTCTTAGGGCAGGGGGCAGATACTGGGACCAGCCCAGCCCAGGCTGCTCCTCCACCAGGCAGACCTTGATGGCACAGACTGCCTGTCCCCTCCCCTGCCTCCTATCCCTTGGGTTTGGCCCCCACTCACCCAGAGGATGGCCTTCTTTTTTTTAATATTTATTTTTTAGTTGGACACAATATCTTTATTTATTTAGTTTTATGTGGTGCTGCGGATCGAACCAGGGCCTCGCACATGCTAGGTGAGCGCTCTACCGCTGAGAGACAACCCCAGCCCCAGAGGATGGCCTTCTGCTCTGTCAGCTTCTGACTCCTTGGGCTGTACGCTTTCCCAGGGCAGCCTTGGCTTTCTCAGTCACCGAGGTGACGACTGTCTGTAGGATGCCCAGCATGCAGAAGGTGCTCCACAGTGCTTGGCTGAGGGTGTGTGTACCATGATTCATGCAGGGCTCCAAGCACAGTGCTGGCACATGCACTGTGCTCACTCCCATGTCCTTGGTGAGAATCCTGTTCCACTTGGGCACCATGTTTTTGATGTCGTTGACCACTACTGTTCAAGTCTTTGGTAGACATGTGCTTCATTCTCTCAAGTAGATGATGCAGAGAGAAACTGCTGAATATTTGAATATTAAGTGTACATTTAGCTTTTAAGGGAATGCAAACGTGTTTCCTTGGCAGTAGCTTTACATCCCAGTAGTATGGGGCTCTCACCAACATCTGCTATTGTCTTTTTCATGGTATCCATCTGAATTAGCCACCTCTGGCTGCCAAAAAAATTGCTGCAGATGGGTGATTTAAACAACAGACCTCATTTTTTCACTGTTATGGAGATGAGGTCTGAGATGAAGGTGTGAGCAGGGCTGGCTGTTCCTGACATGGAAAGGGAGTCTTCTCCCTGGTCTTCACGTGGTTGGCCCTGTGTCTGTGCCCTAATCTTTTCTTATCAGGACTCCAGTCTTGTGGGATTAGGGGCCTCCCTAACAACCTTATTTTAGCTTGTTGCCTCCTTAGGGACCCTAACCCCAAGTGCAGCTGTACTCTGAAGGCTTAGAACTGCAACACAGGACTTGAGGGGAGAACTTGGTACCACCCAGGCAGGTGCACAGTGGGCTGGCAGTGGTTTGCATCTTAGTTACCCTGGTGACTAACAGTGCTGAGCATCTTCTCAGGGCCTACTAGCCATTTGCAGACCTTTGGTGGAATGTCCCTTCAGATGTTCTGAGCACTTTTCAGTCAGGCAGTTCATCTTATTATCAAGTCGTGAGAGTTCTCTCTATATGCTGCACACACCCTTTCTTTGTTTTACGATTACTTGTGGAGGGGTTGGGAGGAGACGAGCTGATAAACATACCTGTGTGATGGTCACTACAGTCAAGCTTATTAACACACACTCTTGCTGTGTACCATCCCTAGAACCTGATCATCTCACTGCTTGCAGTCTGTGTCCTGTGACATCCCATTTCCTGGCTCCACCGCACTGGCAACCAGCCCTAACCCTTTGCTTCTGAGTTCGACATTTTTGGACTCCATATGTGAGTGAGCTGGGCAGCGTTCTTCCTGTCCAGCATAATGCCCTTGGGGTCCATCCATCCACTGGAACAGCACAGTGTAGGATGGAGGCAGAGAGAGTGGGCACCTTTGTCTTGTTCCTGTCTTAAGGGGACGGATGGCAGTGTCTCATCACTAGATACGGTGTTTGCCACAGATTTCTTGTAGGTGCTCCTTTACCAGGGTTAGGGAGTTCCCTTCTGGGATTGAACCCAGGGCCTGGCTCTAGTGTTTTTGGTTTGTTTTTGGTAGTGGGGATTGAACCCAGGAGCACATTACCACTGAGCTCATACCTAGATCTTTTGATGTTTTATTCTGAGGTAGGATCTAAGTTGCTGAAGATTTCATTAAATTGCTGAGGCTAGACTCAAATTTGATTTTGATCCTCCAGCCTCAGCCTCTCAAAACACTGGGATGACAGGTGTGTGCCACCATTCCTGACTAGTCCTAGTTTTAAAAAAGTTTTTACCATAAACAGGTATTGGATTTTGTCAGATACTTTTTAGGATGACATGAGCTCTTTATCCTTCATAGTGTAATAAATACATTGATTTTTAAATATTGGGCCAACTTTGCATTCCTGGAATAGTGCAAATAATTTCTTTTTGTGTGTTGCTGAATCAAGCTAATGTTGTATCAGTGGTTTTTGTGTCTGTGTTCAAGAGTGGTCTGTAGTGTTCTTTTCTCATGATGTCTTTGGTGGCTTTGGTAGCTGGGTGTCCCTGCTTCATGGAAGGAGTGTCCTTGTTCCCGTTGTAGATGGCAGAGTGTTGGTGCTCCTTTTTGATGATTCCATTAGAAGTCAGCCACTAATTAATGTGCTGTCTGTGCTCTGTATTGAGTATTTCTCTCTTGCTGGTCTCAAGATTTTCTCCTTGTGTTGGGGTTTCAACAGTTCAAATTCTCATTTGGTGCTTTTTGTTTTTCTTTTATTTTTTAGGAGGCAGGGTCTCCCTGTGCTGCCCAGGCTGTCTCAGGCTCCTGGCTCAGGCAACCTCCCTCTGGGCCTCTGGGGTGGCTGGGACTGCAGGCCTGTGTTGCCAAATTTGTTCTTTCAGTGAACTGCTTATTGAGATTATTTAAGACATTTCATCACACTTTTCTTTAGTTCTCTAAACACGGTTTCCATTACCATTTTTTTTGGGGGCGGGGAGGAGTTGTACCAGAGATAGAACTCAGGGGCACTTGGCCACTGAGCCACATCCCCAGCCCATTTTGTGTTTTATTTACAGACAGGGTCTCACTGAATTGCTCAGCACCTCACCATTGCTGGCTTTGAACTTGGGATCCTCGTGTCTCAGACTCCCGAACTGCTGGGATTACGGGCGTGTGCCACCTTGCCCAGCTCCATTGCTTTTTATTTGTGAAGCCTAACACCTACATTCACTCAGAGGAAGTTTCTAGAACTAGCTTTCCCCTAAATACTGGCCATGCTTTTCCTGTTCCTTTGCCTTGGGTTGAAAGCAGGTGCCTTAACCGGCTGCTCGTTGCAGGTCACAGGCCACACTGCTGCAGGGTGTGATGGGGGAAATGGGTGAGAGGCAGGGGGCACACGGAGCTCGCACCTTCTGCTCACCTTCTCACTAAACCTAGAACTGTGCAAAAAATGAAGTCTATTAATTTAAAAAACTAGATGTTTTAGATAATATGTTTCAGCCTTGAAACCTGACACCTGGCCTGTTGCTCTCTTGCTTGTGGGTTTAGTCACCTCCCTGGACTGAACCTCGTGGCATGTGGCGCTGTGTCCCCATGTGTCTTCCTCAGCCTGGCCCCTTGTGCTGCCCTGTGTGGGCTGGTTGAAGGCCCACAAGTCTCCACCCTGGGCTGTCCCTGTGGCTGGGCATGCTGTGTCTAGGTGGCACTGGGGCTCTCCTTCCAAGTCTCTGGCCTTCTTTGAGCAAGTGTGCAGGGCTTGCTGCAGTTGGAGGTAGGGGGAGAGGCCAGAGAGATGGGGAGGGCTGAGCCCTCATCTTGCGGTTACCCCAGTGTGGGGGTCCCAGGCCCAGTGGGTTGCCTCGGGCTGGGTCTCCTTGTTAAGGCTCCAGCTGACCTGCAGTCATTGCTTGTCCCACTGGGAGGACTCTAGCTCTTGAGCCGCTGTCTGTGGGCCTTTGCTACCGGCTGGCTGGTGCTGGGTGGCCCAAGGCGCTTTTCACTCTTGCCCAAGGTGCATCACTTCTTGCAGCGGCCATTTCCCAATTGTTCATGTTAAAGTTTCAGATTCTAAAATTGTTTTGTGATCCTCACTCCATCCTGTCAAAATCCCAGTCCTGGTTTTGGGAAAACTCAGTTATGGGAGGGCTGGCAGCTCAACCCCATGGCCACACTGCCCCAACGCTGCCCTGGCAGGCTGGACAGGGGGAATTTGAGGGCAGGGCTGGGACAATCCTCAGGTTGAAAGCTCCATCCAGCCACACTCTGTCAGGAGTTTCAGTCCAGCTTGGGGTCCATGCTTCTGGCCAGTACCCTCTCCTCCGGGTCACAAGGCCAAGGCCTGCCCATGCAGGACAACTTCCTGGTGTGTCCCAAGGAGAGAAGAGTGAGTGTGGGGGATGAGGGCACTGTGTGAGATGGCAAGGGTGGTCTAGCAGGCCAGGCAGTGGGGGTGGGCCAGGTGGGTGACCTGGAGGTTTCTCAGGGAGTCATTTCCTTGGGGACACCTTGGTTCCAGGTTGGGGTGGGGCTGGGCAGCCATGGGCCCAGCCCCTGGGGCAGTGAGATTGTGGGACCCTGACCTCTGGCCAGACACGCCCAGGCTGAGGAAGACACAGGCAATAAAGCCCGAGCTGCCTGTGTGGCGAGGGACAAGGAGGTGCCTGGACATGTGGATCTGTGACTGCGGCTCCTCAGAGCACTCTGCACTGAGAAGGAGGCCCGGCATGAGGAGGTGATGCTGCCCCTGAGCCCCAGCTGCTCTGCCCACCAACTCTGGCAGTGGCAGGTCTGGGCCTGTGGTCAGGGCCATTGTGGCTGCAGGTTTTGGAACCCTAGCTCAGAGACTGCCTGACTCTGAGGAAGGCCAGGGAGGGAGGCTAGGGAGGGAGTCACTGTCCACAGACTGTGGGGTTGGGCCATGTTTGGTGGCAGTTCTGAGAGGGCTGGCTCTTCCCAGGTGGATGGGAATGGGCACAGCCCTCCCCTAGGGCCCCCTGGTCTTTGTCCATCTGGTGTGTGTACTCAGGGTCTGCCTCTGAGGGCAGACCCGATGCCCCCAGATGTTTACAAGAGTGCCTTGTCCCCTGGGGCCCCGACCCTGTGGAAAATCACCACAGGCCCCTTGGAAGGAAGGGTGACATTAGGCTGTAAAGGCCCAAAAGAAGGGATGGGGTTCGAGAAGACCAGAGGCAGCTTGAGCTCAGGGAGGCAGGCCGCAGGGCCAGGGTCAGCATGCAGCGATCTGGTGCTGAGGACAGGTGCATGTTCCTCCCACACTCAGCATAGGAATGGGCCTCTGTGTGTGTGTGTGGGGGGGGGGTCCTTAGGAGTAGGCAGGGCAACTGAACCCACCAGGCCAGGTCCCCACCCTAAAGTGCTGAGTCACCCTGGGAAGGAGAGCAAAGGTGTCTGGGAGGCTGCAATTCACATACACCACACAACACACTAACACACTTCACATGCAAACTGCACTCATGCAAACCACACACCATGCACACTGCCCACACCATAAGCTGTCCTTCCTGCCTGGGGCTAGGGGGCTGTCTGCCCAGTGGCACAGCTGCAGGGCTGTGGCTGTGTGCTGGGGTCTCTGCATCTTCTCATGGGTACTGGGAGCTTTCGATGCTCCTCTCACTCCCGATGTGTGTGTGTGTGCGTATGTGTGTGTGCACGTGTGTGTGCAGGGTCCCTCTGAAGTTCTCAGTACTGCCCCTCTGCCCCACTGGTTGCATCCAGGGGTGGCAGCCCTGGCCCAGGGCAAGCCTAGTGCCTGACTTCTCAAGCCCTTGTCTGTGAGATGGGACTCTACTTACTTGTGGACCACTCCAGGACTCCAGCCAGTCCTCCTGAAGGCAGAAACCATTAGCCTCATTAGCTGCTCAGTAGGGTCCTGCCAGGGTGGGCTGAGGGCTTCCTGGTGGGCAGGTGCAGTCCTCTGCCTCACACTTTCTCCCTGGCCCCCAGGCTCTTCCTGGTCACCTGCCTGGTGACTGTGCTGCTGCAGGAGGTCCTTGCAAACCCAGCACCCCAGGTACACATGCCTGCCCCTACCAACAAGGATGTTGGCAAAGGCCCCCCCAAGCCCATGGGTACTGAGGTAGGGCCTCAGGATGCAGAGGGTCAGGCACCTTCCACTGGGGTATGACAGGCCATCCTCCATGACACCCAGTGTCTCCAGCTGGGGACGTGAACCTCCATGGCACCTAGGAAGACCCCCCAAGAGGCGGGCCCCTTTGATGCTCACCTGGGTGGGGGCCAAGCTGTACTGTTCGTGCTGATAACATGGTGGCCTGGGCTGGAAGTCATAGGCCTGCCCTGGGTCAAGGCCACTCAGCTTGTATCCCAGAGCAATCAGGATAAGAGAGGCCCGCCCTTCCTAGCCACTCCACAGCTGCTTTGGCCCAGCTCCCCTGGGTTCCCCTTTGCTTTGCTCTTCTGTCCCCACTTTGCCCCACTGGGTGCTGGACTCAGGAGGCTGCCCCCACAACCAGCCAGGGAGTGGGGTGTAGGACAAGCCCTAACTTGCCTTTGCAGAAAATCGCCAGTGGGTGAGTGGGAATGCTGAGCCAGGGTGAGGTTCACATCCCTGCGGGGTCATTTGGGGACAGGGAA
The DNA here is from genome assembly GCF_001458135.2 of Marmota marmota marmota. Lineage (NCBI taxonomy): Eukaryota > Metazoa > Chordata > Mammalia > Rodentia > Sciuridae > Marmota > Marmota marmota. The sequence continues at coordinate 13,200,889 of NW_026000206.1, forward strand.
GCTGGCCAGTCTAGGTGGGCTGGTCATTTGGGGACAGGCTGGTGACTTCACTTCCCTTGCCCATAACCCTGATATCCAAGGTGGCCGTGTTCTGGCCTTTAGTCCCCAGAGACCCTCACAGAGGGTGTTGAGCTGGCCGGCCTTTCCTGTAGCCCCAGGTGGACCTTGGAGCAGCCTCTGCACCATGTGTCCTTCAACCCAGCCCCCTGAATAGCAGTGCTCACACCTGTGACTCACTCTCTCAGGTCCCTATCAGGACCAAAGGCAAACATGAGCAGGACGTGGAGAGGTAAGTGTCCCCAGAAGCCCTACCGCACTCACCCCTGAAGCCCAGACCTGTTGGACCCGGGGTGCACATGGTGGGTTGAGAGGAATCCTGTCCTGTAGTTCTCCATGGGAGGCAGTTCTCAGGGCCAAAAGATATCCATCCATCAGCCACAAGCTCTGTGCCAGGAGCAGGGGACCCTGGGGGCTCTGGCCAGCTCCCCTACCCACTGGCCCCAGGCTGGCTCAGTCTTGGAACAGGATGGCTTCTCACCTCCCTGGCCCTTGAGGACCCAATGAGAGGGTTGACCAGCATCTTGGGGCTGGTGAGCACTCTCTTTGGTGGGCTGGCTACCTGCATGTGGACTGACTTAGCTTGTGGGCAGGGCCTGGGGCATCCAAGCTGTAGAGCCTCTGAAGAAGGATGGTCAGTTGGTGGGGCTGCCCCCAATGCCGAAGCTGAAGCTTGCAGCCTCCGAGGAGAAGCACCCAGGTAATCTGGGGCCAAGACCACACAGGGGGACCCCAAAGGGATAAGCTGGAGAACTTGCCAGTGGACAGGCCAGTGGAGGGAGGGCCTTGAGATAGGAACTGAGGCTATACCTCCATTTATCTGTCTCTAGGCCCCAAAGCATGGGTGCAGACTGAGGACATCCTGGGCCGTTTTCGGATCCCACAGCAGGGTCCTGAGCTGGATCTTGATAGTCTGTACCACCCTCCAGTGGAGGAGGTCCAGGGCAAAGAAAGGCCCTGGTCCCCAGTGCTGCTGCCTCGCCAGGTGCTCGAGGGACCAGAGGAAGACCTAGACCACATCCACCACCCTATGGAGGACTCCAGGGAACCCTGACTGCTCTCCCACCTCTGCCTGAAGTCCACCTGCTGCCTCTGCTAATCCTTCCCAGCTAGAAAAATAAATGCCTGCAAACAGAGGTGGAAGGCCACACGTGTCCTTAGACCAGTGACGAGGGTGGGCCTGTTCCTTCCAGGAGGAGTGAGCTGTGTCTGCCCCTTCTGTGGCACATCAAGAGCCTTCCAGGCTGCACAAGGGCCAGCTGACCCTGGCTCTGACTACTCTGGTCCCCCAGGCTCACCCCGTGCATGTGTGGATGGGGTGAGGGGTATGACGGTAGTGAGTGGTGGGAACCAGAGGGGAGCACTGGACCAGCCTCAGCAGAAAAATGGAGTTTAATCTGAGCTCTCCACAGAAGGGGTCAGAAAGGAGAGGACTGGGGAGCAAGAAGATGGCATCAGTGGGCACTCAGGTGCACAGGTACACACGCATACAGGGGCTCAGGTGAGTGGAGCAGGACACAGGCCAGGACACACTTTCTGACCAGATTTTCTGGGCAGATGCCTAGCTGTATCTTGGGGGCCAGTCCTCCTCAGGTCCTTGATCAACAGACCAATGCTTGGCACGGACACAGGCCACTTGGATTCTCATACAGTGGACGCACTGCGGTCTGGCAACCCTGCCCTGCAGGGAGAGGGAAGGACCAGGGCCAAGTCCCAAGTCACGTTCTTGCTGGCTCTAGCAGCTAAGATGGAACTGAGGCAGCTCTCAGTCCTGGGTGCCCATCCTGCAAACACTGCAGTAGTTTGTCCAGGTGACCTCATGTGCTCTCAAGTTCTTTGTCTCCTCGCATGTCTCTACTCCCTTGAGAATAGAAATGGTAGCCCTGAGGGCTCATGCCCACGCCTTGGCCTCAAACCCTGTGAGCAGGAGCCAGCCTCCCCACATTGCGGATGAGCTGGCTATGGTGGAACAGTGAGTGCGCTTCAGGGTCTTGCCTGATAGGGCCGAGCAGGTCCTGCTTCGCCTTGGCACACCTTCCCTGTTATCCTGATACCCACTCAGTGGGGCACTCTGAATCCGCATGTCCCTCTTCCTGGACCACTCCTGGCAGAACAGCATGGACAGAGGCTCCAAAATCCTGCCCAAGTCTCAGGTGGGCAGAATTCCTGGGGTATGTGAGGGCTCAAGGCCCCAGGCTAACCCTTGCCAGGCACAGGTAGTCAGTGGCCCTAAGGTTTGGTCTCCCCATGTTTACCCCTTCACCCTCCCTGGGTCTCATGGGTTACTGGGGCTGTCAGGCTCAAAGGCTGCCACTGGCCTAGGGTGGTGTTTGTGGCTAAGTCTCTCTGTGGTCTTGCCTGAGCCAGGACCCCCAGTGGACACTTCTTTAAACTCCTGAGTGTGACCAGGAGACCCAGGATTGTGCTGTCATGGTGGGCAAGCCAGGTAGGCAGACGGAAGCAACTGGCCAGCTCAATCCTGCAATTTTAGAGCCTGCGGGGAAGGTTAACCACCCCAATCAGGTGTGGCTCCTTGGGTGGTGCTCATCTTAGGTCACTTTCCTCTGTTCTCCAGATGTGGCTGGTCAACACATCTGGAGAACAGAGGAAGTGGTGGAGGGCTGAATTCTAGGAGGTCTAGGAGGCACCGCTTGGGCTTCACTGAGTGCAGAGGCCTAGTGGGGGCCTGGGACACTGCCTGTGGAATGTGACCAGAGATGCTGCACAGGGGATCTGGCCTCAGCCAGCGGTGCCCTTCACTCATCCTCACCACCTGAGCTGATCCCCAGCCTGGGAGCCACATCCTGGTTCGACAGCTCCACTGAGTGGACTTGTGGCAGGGTGGCCTCTGCTCTCATGTGCATCTGAAGTTTAGCTGGGCCCAACAGACAGCTGGTGGGCATAGGTACTCCCCAGAAGAGAATGGACCCAGACTTAAGTCTAATGTTAGTGAAAATCGGACACGAGAGTTGAGTATTGGCATCAGCCAAGACAATCTGGACATGAGAAACAGACCCAGAAAAGATGCTCCACACCAGTAACTGTGGGGGAATGCAAATTAGAACCTAAGGGATACAGAATTCATTTGTTCAACAGGATGGAACAAAGTCAGGCCACAATGAGCACCCAGGAAATGGAGCTGGATGCCCCCTCGTGGTGGGAATGTGAACTAGCACAGCTACCGATGAATAGGGGTCCGGTAGGGGGCATTGCTTGTAATCTGTTTTAGTCAGCTTTTTCCACTGCTGTGACTAAGGGGACCCAACCAGAACAATTGTAGGGGAGAAAAAGTTTATTTGGGGGCTCATGGTTTCAGAGGTCTCAGTGCTTAGACAGCAAACTCCATTCCTCAGGGATCGAAGTGAGGCAGAACATCATGGCAGAAGAATGGTAGAGGGAAGCAGAGAGACTCCACTCACCTGTTACAAATATATACCCCAAAGCCATGCCCCAATGCCCCCCTCCTCCAGTCACACACTACCTGCCTCAGTTTCCACTCAATTAATACCATCAGGTATTAATTCACTTATTATGTTAAGACTCTCATAATCCGGCTGGGGATGTGGCTCAAGCAGTAGTGCGCTCGCCTGGCATGTGTGTGGCCCGGGTTCGATCCTCAGCACCACATACAAACAAAGAGGTTGTGTCCGCCGAAAACTTAAAAAATAAAAAATAAAATTCTCTCTCTCTCTCTTTCTCTCTCAAAAAACAAAACAAAACAAACAAACAAAAAAGACTCTCATAATCCGGTCACTTCTCCTCTGAACCTTCTTCCATTGTCTCACACTTGAGCTTTTGGAGGATACCTTACATCAAAACCATAACACCAGGCCTCTCTACTCTATACCACCCTCACTGGCATCTGACATGATTACTTTTGGCCATCTTCCCTGCAAAGTGTCCAGGCCAGCCCTGACACTTGTCCTCCTGCTTAGGGGTGAGCAAGGGGTCCTGGTCAAGAACCACCTGTGTCTGCAGCTTGGGGTTGGTGCAGAAGCCTCCACCCGACTCAAGTCACCCAGCAGCCACTGAACCCACCTCCATCCTCCTGCTGGCCCTCTGCCCAGCCCCCAGCCCCAGACCTCATTTCCCACTTCACAGCTGAGTATGCATCAAGGGTGGGCACGGGCCTGTTCTTTGGGGATCCAGTAGCTGCCTTGAGCTCAGGGATAAGTCAATGAGAAAGAACAGAGTCTTTATGCTGAAGGCTGACACTGACTGCATTTCCCCATCATTTTCATAAATCAGGGGAATTCTGGTCATCAGAACCCCCCAGATCTGCCAGACCCTTGATCCCCTGGCTGGGGCCTGGTCTGGCTCTGCCCTGGGAAGGGCTGTTGGTTGGGCTCAGGGCATCATCCACTCTTCTGTCCGTGGAGTGGTCTTCACCAGGCTTACCACATCGAGCTGAGGATGGGTGTCCCTTTCTTGAGGATGAGGATGCCACCTCCCTGCAGGAGGAGCCAAGCTAAGCTGGGGCAGGAGCAGAGGCTAGGATCCCATGAGCCAGGGTCTGAACTCAAGACAGAATGGATCCCATTTGCTTCCATCCTCTGAACTGTAGGTCCAGACACCAGCAGCCTTGGGCAAACAGGGACCCTGTCCACCCAAATGCCCCCTTTGGGTGACCTCAAGTCTCAACTGGACATGAGCTAAGCAGGGATAGGGGTAGGGGTCTCCTCAGGAGCATGAACAGGGGCACACCTGGGCCAACTAGAACTTACCCAGTTGCAACAACAGCAGAGGCCTTTTTCATAAAACTCAAATCTCTTTATCTTTGCCAGGGCTTTCTGGAAGAGAAATGAAACAACTAGAGGGACCTAGCTGAGAAACCCTGGCAGGTAGGCCCTGAGTCCCTGGGCAGGAGGTGGGGGCACCGGGAGTCATGGCCCTCAAGTCTACTTCTCTGGTTCTCCTGATGCAGAGGTCCCAAGAGTGCTCAGTCTTGGATTTTAAGGACTGGGCAGTGGGTATGGGGCAACTCTCATGCCCTGTCCAGGGCCTATGGTGGACTGGGTCTGAGGGCAGCTTGGCAAGCCCTCCAGTGCCCCTGAGCTGCCCTGGGCAGTTGCCTCCAAGACAGGAGCCCCTGGACTGCTTCCCTGAGGTAATTCTTGCTCAAGATCTGCCAATGGGGGTGGGGGGCTGGGGGGGTGGGATGGCTGTGTCCACTCACTTGGCAGGGGAATGAAGCCAGATTTAAAGTTAGGCAGTCAGTGTAGTTAGGTAAATCGGGTCTAATATCGAGTGAGATCTAAAATGGAGGCCATGCTGAGAATGAATTCCTGGAAAAGTTGAACAACTCTTGGAATGTTAATGAAGTCTGGGAAAAGCCCAAGGCCAGAGCCCATCCCAAAGAAGTGTTAATGAACAGCCCCCAGCAAACTTGAAGATGCTGACTCAGAAGTCCTTCCTGCCCAGATTACTTCTTTGGCCCACCTGTGTCCCAACCCTGGGGCCTTCCCACCTACATGCCATCACTGAAAGAACTATAAAAAGGGGAGACAACCGCACTTCCATGGATTCCATCTCTTGCGTCCCCTTCTTCCTCTGGGAGAAGTCTTTTCTGCTGTCCTTTAATAAACTTCTACTTTCCACTCTGACCTGGCCTCCGCGTGCTTCTCTGGTGTTATTCTTCAACATTGGGGAAGCAAGGACTCGTCACTGGTCAGCAGCGGTAACAGTGTGAGCCATGTGGCTGCAGAGCATAGCCAGGATGGGGTGGCAAGCAGGGAGACCTGGGGCCTGGGGACACATCCCTGGAAGGTCAGGAAGTCCAGAGCCCCGCTCCCCAAAGCTGGCTCCACTGGTACAGCCTCTCCCCAGTCTGCTTCCCCACGCCCAGGCAGATAGGTCAGGATCCTAGGAGGGAGGTGGGAAGCTAGTGGGCAGAGAGGGAGTCAGCCACAAGCCCAGATGCACCTCTTCTGTCCCAGCCAGTGGACAAGTGCCTGTGTTCCTGAGCACTGTATGCTGTGCATAAGGGCCATGTGATGGCATCTGGAACTTCATCTTTCACTCTTCTGAGCCTCCAGGAGACAGAGTCCCTATCCCCTTCCCACAGCCTCACTGTGCAGCCCACCATGAACGACTCATAATCTTTCCACAGTGACTCTGCAGGTCCCTCTCCTTGTTGTTGGGCACCAGATCCATGATAGCAGCCTGGGGGCGGGCAGGGGTCAGCTTTGTGGTCCTGGGCACCTTCAGAACTTCCCAGCTAGAGATGATTCAGGGCTCTATGGATCTGGTTAGGAACCCTTTCCACCACCTACTCCAAGGTAGGTGACCCTGTGAAATATGGGAAAGGGACACTGAGGCTCAGAGCAGCAGTGTAGCTTTGGGGCCCTCACCAGGCTCCCCAGTAGGTGTCCAGAGGCAGGAGCTTCAGCATAGCACCCAGGAGCTGCACGATGCCCAGGGCTGGAGGGGAAGAGCTAGGCTCAGACGCGGGCCCTTCCCCAAGGCCTGTCCTCCTTCACCAACTTTCACTCCTGGGCCTCAGTAAGTCAAGGTAATGACAACTTAGGGCCCAGGACAGAACTAGGACCACTGCTCACTTCCCAACCTGCCACTGGCAACTGGCTCAGCATCTGCTTGGACTCCACTGGCCCTCACTGGCAGATGGAGGAGGTGGGAAAGTTCACGTCTGCAAAAACTGAAGGGCTGGTCAGCCAGGCCCAGGTCAGCATGGACCCCTGGTGGAATGCAGAAGCCACCACCTGTGGGTCAGCTGGCCTCTGCTTCTACCCTGGTCAGTGGGCCAGAACATGGGTCACTCCCACCCCCCTTCAGAGGAAGTAAGGAAGAAAGGCGGAGGTGTGAGAAGGCCAAACCTGTTCCTAAGAGGAGGGGGCAGACCACCCCATCTTCCGGTTGCACAACCTGGCTCTGGGACCTGGAGAGAGAAACTGCCGAAGACCAGGGTGGCCTAGCCTGGGAAGGATCTGAGGCTGGAGGTGAGCCTGGCCTCCCAGCGGCTGGAGGCGAACCTGGCCCTCCCAGCACACTGCGCGGGTTCCTTGACCCAGACACAGGGCTGACCAAGGGCCACCTTGTGATCGTAGGGCCGGACACTGAGGACTTGACAGCAGGGGTAGGCAGGGGGCAGCTGTGGCTTCCCTAACTCCCAGACTCCCTGCAGAGGGCATGAGCGTGGACAGCACACCTGCCCGGGGCTCCCCACAACCCAAGAACTAACTGATCTTGACTCCATGTCCCATCTGTGCCAGGGTATACAGCAGCTCTGTGAACAACAGCGCAGGGACACCCTTGAGCCCCTCCATGCAGCGTACTCCAGGATTGGACATGATGGAGGGATGGGATCTGATGGAAGGGCGGAGCGGACTTCCCTAGCATGGGCGAGGCCCGGGATTCTATCCTAGCACTGCAAAAAACAACAACACCTAGGGTTCAATCGCTAAAAGTCAGATTGTGGAACTGAATGCCCAGCATGTGTGAAAAGTTAAATATTGGGGCTGGGGCTGGGGCTCAGCAGTAGCACACTTGCCTGGCATGTGTGAGACACTGGGTTCGATTCTCAGCACCGCATATAAATAAATAAAGGTCTATCAACAACTAAAAAAATATTAAAAAAAAAAAAAAAGAAAAATTAAACTATTATACTGTGAAACTGGAGTTCTCCCCAAAGTCTCATTGGTGGAAATGCTGGAAGGAGGGGCCTAGAAAAAAGGTCTTCGGAGAAACCTGACCTCTCCTGCTGCCTTTGCTTCCCAGCCGCATGAGGTGAGCAGCTGTGTTCCACCATGAGCTCCCCACCATGATGTACTGCCTGGCCATAGGCCCAAAGCAATGGGGTCAAGTGATCATGGACTGAAACCTCTGAAACCATGGGCCAAAACAACCTTTTCCTGCTTACAAGTTGATGATCTCAGGTATTTTGTCACAGCTATAAAAACCTAACACACAAATGAATGGATTTTCTCAGTTTTAAGGTTTTCCTGCTTGGATACTTCAAACGGATGTCTCCTCTACACACTTATTCCAGACTCTAGGATTGATGGTGGCCCAGCACAAACCTCCAGGTGTGTTCAGCTTTAGTCAATGAGCAAGTCCACATCCGGTGTCACCAGGGCCAACCTCCCTGGCTCCCTGCCCTCAGGGAAAGTCTGCTCTGCCCTGTTGGCCTGAATCAAATTCCCTTTGGCCCTATTTCTGTAAGTAAGCACATGCCAAAGAATTCAAGATCCTGAGGCTTATCAGCAACACATCATTCCTGTGTGAAGGGGGAACTGTGTGAGAATTCAGTGCTGCCCCTGGTGGGTGAGTCAACAGAACCCATGATGTGCTCCTTCCTCCTGCATCAATTCCTGGTTGCAGCACACAAGAATACAGGCAGATGTGGGGGGATTGCAGAACTGACACCTGCAAGGGACATGGTCCCCACAGTGCATGCAGACATGGCTGTGCTGAATAAATGAAGTTGAACAAGAGCTGTCATCTGAGGTGTGCGAAAGTTCTTAGTTCTCAGTGTGGGCGATCCTCCCCTTGTCCAGCTTGGTCCTCACAGGCTCCTGGCTTATGCCAGCCTAAAGCCATGACCATACTTCAGACCACCTTCCTACTCCTAGCCGTGGTTCAGTATATAGTGCTCTGACATGGTCACCAAGCTGGAGGGCATGTGCTTTCCCATGAGATGAGGGGCCCGAGGCCTAGTTCCCAATAGGACAGGCATCATTTGCTTTGGCCTAGCTGCACACTGTGTGATGACCATGCTGGTCCCTGTGGCCTGGGGTGCATACTGGCTATTCAATAAACTGTGAGTGCTCCTTACCCTAGAGTCCCAGGCAGGTTTAGACCCCCTTCTCTTAGGCAAAGTCCTGCCCGGTGTATAGCCAGCACAGCCAGGCACCGAAGGGGTACCTGTGGGGGCTCATGACAGCACCAGCCTACACTGATTTTCCCTCAAAAGCCGAAGTCAGTGTGCATCAGCAGAGATGCAGATTTCTCAGCCTCTCCTTAGCAGGTCTCAGGATTCCCTAAGGCTTGTGAGCCCCTGACCTGGGGCAGCCAGTGTCATCTTAGGCCTCAGACCATATAGGATGGGAGGTCATCCAGGATGGTCAACTCTCATAGACACTTGCTTGAGAACAGTTTGGAGAGCTTAGTGTTCTGGGAATAAAGAGGATGCTTGGCGGCAGGGGCAGTGGTTTCTAATAACCAGGTCACCACACTGAGCTCTACTGGGTGCCAGAGCTGCACAGCACTTCAGGCCAAGGTCAATCCTCCCAGAGTGTGCAGCCACCAGAGGAACCCTGATAGAAGCCCATCCCTCAGGGTAGCTCTCCCACCCCTGTGGACTAGGTCTCCATGCCTCGCATGGCAAGCAGCACCAAGCATGACAGTACTTCCTAGATTAGCTTCTCTGTGCTTCAGGAACCAGCAGGTACTGGGCATAGAAAAATCTAAAGGAGGCTACAAACCCAAGTGTTCACAGAAGTCAGACACCTGGGATGTGGTATAGGGATTGCTTGCCTTATGGACTTCTGTTTTGTTTGAATGCTTTCATTTATAATGAAGAAAATAAAAAAAAACCAAAACACTAATTTATAGAATATTCACCTTCTAGAGATGATTACAAGGCAGAACTAATTTGAAATAGTCACTTTAATCATGATTCTTTTCAAAAGTAGCAACAGCAGCATCACCTTCTGAGCAGCCACATCCAGCAGCTGCAGGCACAGGACAGACGGCGCCTGCCTCCACCCGTTGGCACAGTGGTGGCCAAGCAAGCACCTCAGCTCCTGAGGTGAAGAAAAAGCTGAACGTGCTGGAAGTTCCTCAACAGGACCTTTGACTTAGAAAATGTGCTCCAGTCAGAACACAGGTGACTGATCCTGCTAATCACTGGCTGGCTGTGCTGCGAAGGCTTGAGCAATGACCACAGTTCCATAGCCATCAGCAAGAACTCTATGTGGTCTCTGCTACCTTTTCAAGGATGGTGATCTATTTGCTTCTAAGCTGACGGCCTGCAGTTCCCTCTCCATGAGGATTGAGGCCCAGGAAGCTGGTTTCTCAGTGGTCTTTGAAACTGGCCTTCCTCTTCTCCACAAATGCAGCCATGCCTTCTCTCCGGTCATCCTGCAAGAAAGGGAGGTCAGCAGAGGTGGTGCATGCACCTGTATCACCTGGCACCTGTGGGGGTCTCAGGGCTGCTCTTGCTGCTCTCTCCCTGTCTGCTGTCCATGCTCATGGGGCAGGGAGGGCGATTCTGCAGCAGGCCCACCTGCAGCCTGGGAAGAACAGAATTCCTTACCAATAGGCCTAGGCCTGGAGAGGAGGTTTATACCCCAGGCAACAGTCACTCAGGAACTACCCATGTGAGTGTAGAGTAGTCACACCTCAGAAAGCCTCAGAGGTAACCTCTGGCCACCCTGGCCCACAAATAGCAGAGGCAGGGTCTGTGTCCGCAGCATACGTGGGGCACTAAGCAGGACCACAGTGGAGCCCTGCACCTGTCTCTTCCTTTGCTGTGTGTATACACACACACACACACACACACACACACACGTGCACCCACAGACATGCAAACACCTTCACTTTTTCCATAAAAAAAAGCCATTTCCAATCCAGTAGAAAGGAGACCACAGTCGATCTCGGGGATTCCGATGTGCCTGATTCACCTCTCCATGCTGAAAACCAAGCAACTGGCCCTGGCTCTGTGTTGGCACCTTTCCCTCCAGTCAGAGGTGCCTTGTTTCCAGCCGACCCAAGGAGTCAGTTCATGAGAAGAGGACCTTTTTTTCCTCCACCTCTCCCAGGAAACTGATATGGAGAACCTGGAGATTATTTTCCACCGGCCCCACCACCCATTCCATTTCCAATGCAAAATGTCTATGCAGAGAGGGGTTTTCCTCACACCTTCCCCAACGAGCTGGAATTCGTCCCCCCACCCCCTCATTCTGAAAGTACAATGAGTTCCCTGAAGGGTTCCTTCCACCTGCAAATGAGCCTGTCACTCTACATCCAGAACCAAACAAGAAACCTGATGTTGTTGCTCTCTCTTCAAAAGTAATTTGACTTATCTCTCATTTTTAGTTTTTAAGTAACTGCTTTTACTTCAGTAATTGACTATACTTTGGCTCCAATTAAAGCTCAATGGAACTATAATTCTTAAGATAGTATTTTGTAAATAAAGATGGTTTAAGTAGGAATAAAAAAAAAGCCATTTCCAAAACCATTCTAAATCTTTCATAAAACACCTCGATATGACTTTCTGATAACAAAAAAGGTGAATTACAATGGCAATTAGAAGACATTTTCCTTTAAATTACTGGCAAAAATCCTAGAAATGTTGCTTGAAAGTGTAGGATTAGAGTTATTACAATACATTTGAATCACATTCCAAATAAGTGGAATGATCCAGGGAAAATATGGGTGAAGTGAACTATATTTAATTTTTTAAACTTCCATTTCTTTTTGAGAAGGGGTCTCACTATATTGCCCAGCACTCCAGTGATCCTCCTGAGTAGCTGGGATGCAGGTGCCACCACCCACCTAGCTAGGAATGCTGCTTAAGATGTGCAACAGGAAGTGGCCTTTTGGAGCATTCCCATTCTTCTAACCTCCATACACTCTACTTTCTTGCTAAAAACATGGCCCAGTGATAGAACGAGTCTGGTCCAGCCAGAGGGTTCTAATAGTTCCGATCAAAAGGAAATGGTAGTTAATCATAGAATCTTAAGAATTCCCAGCAGCTCCTGTAAGTGGAATACGCTCAACTCTCAGCAGAACACGGTTTACTCACGGTGGCGAAGGTCGAATAGAAGAGTTTCTTCTCCAACTTATTTCCTTCTGTTAATGTCATTTCAAAGGCTAGAAGAGAAACCCGATGGTCATGAACTCAGATGCTACATGTGGGAACACAGAGTGTCCATGTAGTGCTTGTGGACCCAATAGAAACCTGACTCAGTAGTGCCAGGAGGCCCAGCTCATGCCTCCCTGTGCACATATGGCCCCAGCTGAACAAACTGCTCTCCCAGGTCTTTTGAATGTCCCTCAATGGTGGCAGAAGAAACTGAAGGAAAGCCAAAAGGACAAGTTGTCCAACTGTGTGCATCTGAGTGGCCGAGGAACCCAAAGCACAGAGAAACGATAAGGAGGAAAATCAGGAGAGAGTGAGCAGACACCAGCAGTGTCGTATGCTCTGGGCCTCATTCCAGGCCTTTCTTTTCAGTGGAGGACACAGGTGTGCTGCTGTCTAAACACCTGGAGAGAAGTGCCTTCAGCTGTGATCCTGCCCAAGGTCTCAGCTCCCCCACACCCTCACATGGCTGCTCCTTGAACTAGCACATCTGCCTAAGGATAACAGCAACCCTGGAGGCAAGTTCTCTCTGGAGGTGGTATCAGGTTCACAGAGGCTGGGGGACTTCCTGGGCCACATCTCCTGCGATGGGCTGACTCTAACAAGCCACCATAGTGAGGCAGAGGCCGTCTCACTCTGAATGCCAAGATGGACTGTTACATTCAGGTTCAAGCAGTTCTGTGGAGGGCAGTCAGACTGCTTTGCCAGCAGAGAGAGAACCAAGTGTCCAGACCAAGGAGAGTGTGAAGTCTGCCTGAGGCTCACACGGATGCTCTTGGGGTCAGCCTGTGCTGAGAGGAACCGTGCAGCCTGGGCTCAGGAGGAGAAAACAGGGCTTCCCGAAAGCCACAGACCAGCTGAGCATGGGGACCAGGCTCCTTTCTTGGCCTCTTCCTTCCATATCTGGCACTGTGTCACCATCACCTTCCAGGCCTGGCCCAGTTCTCGAGCCCTGGTACAAAGGTACACTCAGAACATCTCCACAGCCTGAGAGACTAGGAGTCAGCACTCTAATGGCAGAATCACTGTCCTGAAAACCCTTCTATTGCTGCCCAGGACAGGCTGATCTGTGCTGTGTGGAGCCTTACATCTGCGTTGCTACGGCCTGGGACCCTTCACTCTCTTCCTGCAGAACCTACCTGCATTCACAGATTCCTTGGCCATGGCTGCTATAATTTTGGAATTGCTGGCAATTTTTTCTGCACATTGGATGGCTTCTTCAACCAGTGTCTCAACAGGAAAAATCTTGCTCACAAGACCTACAACAAAAAAGAAGGTAAGTGAAGTGCAGATCTGGCACAAGTCCACTGCTCGAGTTCACAGATGCCCAGTCAGGCTGCCTACAGCATCAAACAGCAGAGACAGGAGGAAGGTGAACTGTGGCCACCAATGGCAGGGAAAGGGCTGGCCTGCAAGGGTCTAGATTCCCACAGCCTATTTGGGTCTATAGGAAATGGGATGCTGTGCTATTCCTCCTCAACCTGAGAGTATGTTGTCACTCTCTTGAACATAGAATATTTCAAGATCTAAACCCCAAAATAGTCAACCTCCCAGATTCTCAGGATCTAAAAGCTCTGGTGCCAATTACCCCCAGGACACCTGGGCCAATCTCTACCCAGCTCCCGAGGGTAGACCTGCATCACCTGCTTGCTTGGCATCCTGAGCTGAGATGCGGTCACCAGTGAGGACCATCTCCATTGCCAGGGACTTGCCGACTGCACGGGTAAGTCTCTGAGTGCCCCCTGCACCTGCAGGGATAGAGACTGCGTATTGTAGCTGGCTACATGACACATGAGGTCAAAAAAAAAAAAAAAAAGAGAGAGAGAGAGAGAGAGAGAGAGAGAAGAAACCACAGACATGCTGCTTACCAGTTTATGCTGAAGATAAGGCCTAAGATGAGTTCTAGCCAGGGGTCAGGCAGAACCAAGTGGTCAGCAGGTGGAACAAAAAGGGCTCAGAACCTCAGGGCAGGCCCCTTTCCAAGCTCAGGCCCCCAATTTTAGGATAGTGGATTCTCCTCAGGTTTTTACCAACATTCTAGGAACTTCCAGCTTTCCCTCACTCCATGTGCTAGATCCTTAGCAATTGCTGCCCTATCCAAGACAGACCCTGAAAATTCATGAACCTTGTAGCACAAAACCTCAGAAACTGCCTGGCTGAACCCAAAGGGCAGTGGAAGGCTCTTGGGAGTATGCCTGATCCCCCTGAGGTCTGCTCCCACCCCCAGATCTACCAGTGGACCCCTGCACATAGATAGAGTTGCTCTTTGCCCAATACCCCAGCTCCCTCCTAGGCAGGGGATGATGGGGATCTAGACACCTGCATGTGCTGAACTTGGTAAAGCCATGTGACCTGCCTCAACCAATGACATGGGAATGGACAGGCTGGGGTCACACTGGTCAGACCTCCTGGCATCAGTGCGAGATCACTGTTTTCTTTCCAAGGTTTCTGACCTATAGGGATCCGCCTCAAGTATGGATTACAAGCAGGAAAGAACCACTGTGGCTGGGGGCCAGAGTCACGTGATCTGATGTCACCAGAAGTGGGATATGGTTGTAACCACAGGAACCAAGCTGTGTTCTGAGCTGTTATGTCCACTCTGTTCTTCATGTGCTGGTCCACAAATAGAGCACGAATCAGACCTGGGGCTGTCTTTCTGGGGCTTTTGGTTGGATGCAAGCTGTAGGCCCCAAGGCATAGCTAGCCTTGAAGAATTACCTTCAGAGTGCCTGCTAAAGCTACTGTGTTCTCACCTGGGATGGTCCCCAGAAGGATTTCCGGCTGTCCAAACTGGGCTTTCTCGCCGGCGTAGATGATATCACACATCATAGCAAGCTCACAGCCCCCACCAAGCTGCAAGATAGTGTTCAGCAGTTTTTCCAGGGAAGTCCAGTCCGAAAACCAAAGTCTGCTCGCTCTGCTCATTAGGAGGGCAGACTCTTCTGCAAAGTGTGGACAGTAAGTGTTCTCAGTTCTGAGGACACTGAGCTCTGCCATAGTGGCTCAAAAGCAGCCACAGAGGATGTGGATGTGGAGGACGTGGCACATATGCAAGGGGACTTCATTAAATTACACCATGTGAAATGACTGTATGGCTTCCCCAATCCACGCCAGGGGCCCTGATACATCCAGTAGAGGATGTGATGCCTTCGCAGGTACAGCATAGGTCTGATTACATTATATTAATACAGAAAAATCCATTAACACATTTGGAAAGAACCAGTAGCTGAGCATTCACAAAACAAAGTGGATGCAAAAGATTCCTATTCCTCATTCAGCATTACCAGCAGAAAGGGATTGCTAGCCTGCAAGCCACACGCAAGGCCTTTCTAAGATAAGGATCCTGCATGCTCCCTCTCACAAGCAGAACCCATCAACCACCCCAGGAGCAGATCCTTGATGTCCACACTCACAGCATAACCATTGACAGCAGCAATGACTGGCTTCTTGACCCGAGTTAGCTGGTCCCAGTGGCTCAAGAACTTGCTAGAGTAACAGTCCTGGAATGTCCGGCTCTGCATTTCCTTGATGTCAGCTCCAGCTAGGAGTGGAAAAGAGGCAGCAAAGATCCCACCAGTCCTATAAACCCCAAACCCACAAGTAGTTATCCCATGGACTATGTCAGGCTCTGGGAACAGCAAGGAGCAGCCAATACTGAGATGCCTATTGTGACCAGATAATGCAGAAAGGTCACAGGGCAGGCAACAGATGCCTGGTGGACTCAAGAGAAGGCAGTCTTGTTTATCAGCACTTAATCTGGCTGGTAAAGACCTGAGTCGCTCTGAATATGCTGCCTTCTGCTGATGAAACACACTTGAACGTCCAAGAGTGCTGTTCATCTAAGCAGCTCATTTGGGTAGATCCTAAGACACCTGCCAACACTGAGAGGCCAGTCTGTCTTGCCACTTTCCACAGGCCATAAGCACCCCTCCCATCTGCCACCACTGCTGCCAGCACACCTGCAAATGCCTTATCTCCACCAGTAAGCACGATGGCGCCCACAGTGGGGTCTTCCTCAAAGGTCTCTAGTGCCTGGTTGAGTTCCTCCATCAAGCCGTTGCAAAGGGCGTTGAGTGCTTTGGGGCGGTTCAATCGGATCAACCCCACGTTGCTATTCTTCCCCTTTTTTTCTGTGATGATGTACTCAAAATTAGCCCCTAGGGCAAGAGAGCAAAAGGAGATCTCTGTCACACAGGTGTCAAAGGTAGGGACACGGAGGTACTCAGCCTGCAGCCCCCACCACTCTGCTTGAATCCTTAAGTTAAAGAAAATCCCCAGCACAGAACACTGCTGTCCCCTCTGATATGCCTGGTCAGTCTTCCCTGGCATCAAGGAGAGGAAAATGCCTTTTCACAACGAATGCCCACCAGAGGACAGCAGGACAGGGCTCTGGTCATACAGGGTAGACAGGCTGGCAGGAGGAAGACAGAGACAAAGGACAGAGGGGCAGCTAGCTCAGACTTGGAGGGAGCAGAGAGAAGGACAGCCTGATAAGGGGCATCTATATGTTGAGTGGTCAGTCCTCGTACACAGAACCTGTCCCAGGAACATGCAGGTGAATGACTAAAATATCCTGGAGTGTCCTTTTGTGTGTGTGGTGCTGGGGATGGAAGCCAGGGTCTTGTGCATCTAAGTAAGTACTTAACCACTGAGCTGCACCTAGTCCTTGGGTGTGCATGTTGAGCAGCAATGTGTCTGCCATTAAGAAACCCAGGAATTTCTGCCAACCCCAGGCTGGGGTGCAGAAGTGAACAGGCAAGAACTGGGGGTGCAGCCAACTACTATCCACCACTGGATAGTCAGTTGGACCCACAGGGTATGGGACGAGCCCAGCATGGGGTATGGCGAAGAATTCCTTGCAATACTGGAGCAGTGGTGTATGCAGGAGAGCACAGCCAAGGTGAAGGAGCGGGAGTAAAGGATAGGACTGTCCTTTCTACAGCCGGCTGTGGGAGGAGCCTGAATGTAAGCATGAGCCTTTCTGAGTGGATGAGCTTAAGGGCAGGCTCAGGGAGGAATGGGCACTGAACGTGCCTGGACAGGGGGCACTGAGACAAGCGAAGCCTGCATTTTCAATTCCCAGGCTGACTTGTTCAAAAGGACTACATGTGCTCTTAAAGCTACCTAAACACATGTGGAATTTCACAACCAACATTCAAGTGCCCAGTAGGCCACAGGTCTTGGCCTTCAGTCTAGGTACAGGAGTTGAGAAAACAGTATTGACCCACCCAGAGTCTGGACAGGACCTGCAGGCACCGGGATCAGGAAAGTTAGGGTGCTGTAGCTGGGGTTAATCTGGGGGCCAAGATTTGGGAGGTGTGTGGGGATGGGGGTCCAAGAGAGGGGCAAAGAAGCCCAAGGTCAGGGGAATGAGGGTGTCCGGGATCAAATTGAGGGGTGTGGGTAGGGGTCAGGATAGGGGCTAAGGGCTGGGACCGGGTCATGAGTCCAGGGTCAAGCCGGGAAGGGATGTTGGGGGGGGATTCAGAATCAAGTGTCTGGGGAAGAGGCCCGGGGTCAGTGGTGGTCTAGTCAGGCGGGGATCGGGAGTGAAGGTCGGGGGTGCGGGTCAGGGTCAGTCGGGGAAGTCCAAGATCCAGTGGAGGGTGCGGGCCGAGGGCATCGGGGCGTCGAACCCCCTCCCGGCCCGCACTCACCCGAGGCGAAGGGCCGCAGCGCTGGGCAGCGGGCAGGTAGCTGCAGCTGGCTGCGGACACCCAGCAGTAAGGCGCGGAGGGAGGCCATGGCGCCGAAACTACCAGCTCCCGTTCGTGCGCCGTGGGCCCAGGCAGGGAC
>NW_026000206.1:13218587-13225057 GCF_001458135.2 Marmota marmota marmota
GTTCCCGCCCCGGAGGCCCTCGGTCCTGCGGTCGCGCAGCGCCCTGGGTGGCGCCGGGCGGCTGCACGTCACCGGGGCTCCGCGACTGCCGCAGCGAGACGCCCCAGGGTAGGTGCAGACCCAGCAGGCTCGCTCGCGGCGCGGAACAAGACCAGGACCCAGACAGGATTTAAGTGAATTTAAAATTAATGTGATTTTTATTAATTTCAATAATTCTGAATTATAGCTTTTAACTATTTAGACAAGTATGAATGGGCCTTCATTTGTATTTTTTTTTTTTTTGTTCCCGAGGACTGAACTCGGGGGCACCACTGAGGCACATCTCTAGCGGTTTTTTTAAGTGTTGATGAACCTTTATTTTATTCATTTATTTATATGCGGTGCTGAGAATTGAACCCGGTGTCTCATGTGTGAGGCAAGCGCTCTACCACTGAGCCACAACCCCAGTAACCCTCCCCCCACGGTCCTTTTTTGTGTCTTATTTAGAGACAGGGTTTCACTGAGTTTCTTAGGGCCTCGATGATAAGTTGCAGAGGCTTTGAACTCCAGATTCTCCTGCCTTACCCTCCTGAGCTGCTGGGAATTCAGGCCAGTGCCATTCCGCCTGGCTCTTTCCTCTGATTCTTGCATAGATTCTGCAAATGCTAGGGTGAAGAAAAGACATCACCTTCAGATCACTTTTCAGAAAAGCAAGACTGATATTTTCAAGAAAATAATTCTATTCAATTATTTTGAAATGAATTTAAAAATTAAAGAATTTTGAATCTTCTTCTGAGGTAAAATTTAAAATCTTCATATTAACGGAAACCAATCACCCACATACTTTTACTAAGGGTTAGTAAATGTTAAACCATGTGACAGACCCAAAATGAAATGACTCAAACATTGAAGAAGTTTTTCTAACAACCTAGGGCTGGTGTTGAGGGCAGGGCTACTGTCTTTTGTAAGGGAATTTAGGGACAAGAGCACAAATAGTCAAAGGGAAATATAAATTGGATTTAAGTAAAGCTAAAACCTTTTTTGTTTCAAAAGATAAGATAGTGAAAGACTCCCATAGAATGAGAGAAACATTTTACAAGTTTTATACCTGGTAAAAGTCTTGTGTCTAGAATGTGTAATGAACTCTCAAACCCAGTAATGAAAGAATACCCAACTAAAAAGGACAAAGTATTGAACAGATATTTCTCCAATAAAGACACAAAAGTGTCTGAAAAGCCCACGAAAAGATGCTCAACATCATTTGTCACAGGTATGGTACAAGCCAAATGCTTTCACATCTATTGGGCTGGCTATAATAAAGAGATGACAATGCCCGATGAGGGAGGATACGGAGAAGACAGAGCCCTCTACTGGCGAGTGGAAGGGTGCAGTCACTTGCTCCTCTTTTTGCAGTGGTGGGAATGGAACCCAAGGCCTTGCACAAGCCTGGCAGGCCTCAACCACTGAGCCACACCCCCAGTGCCAAGCACAGCCACTTTGGAAAGCAGTCTGGTATTAAACATCAGTCGGGCGTGGTGGCGCATGCCTGTAATCCAGCAGAGGCTGAGTCAGGAGAATCACAAGTTCAAAACCAGCCTCAGCAATGGTGAGGTGCTAAACAACTTAGTGATACCTTGTCTCTAAATAAAACACACACAAAAATAGGGCTGGTACCCCCCCCCCCAAAAAAAAAAGGTTAAATAGCAAACCCAACCCCAGGTACAAGCATAAGAGGAGTGAAGACATGGCCACATGAGAGTATATAAGTGAACATTCATAGCTGCACTACTCATAATGGCCAAAAAGTGGAACAATCCAAATGCCCACCAATTCATGAATGTTTTGTACAATTGACACATTAAAATATACTAGAAGATACCCTGGGGGCCAAGGGTGCAGTTGAATCATAGAATACTTGTCCAGTATCCACAAGACCCTGTGTTGGATCCCCCGCCCCCGCAAATATACACTGGAATACTGGGGATAAAAAGGAATGAAGTACTAATACACACCACAATGTGGGTGGACCTTGAAAGCATGTCAGTAAAAGAAGCCAGACAGGAAGACCTGATGTATGATCCTGCTTATGTGAAACATCCAGAACAAACACAGCATATAGGAAGTAATTAGCGGTTGCAAGGGGCTGGTGGGAGTAGGCAATGGGAGTAACTGCTAATGATGGGAGTATTCTCTTTTATGGTGATGGGGACATTCTAAACTTGATCATGGTCAGAGCTGCACAACTCCACACTGAAAATCATTGAACTGTATACTTGAATGGGCAAAGAATATGGCACATGAATTCTATGTCCATAAAACTATTTTTTTGAAATGAAACAAACCTGATTTGGTTAAGCCGTCTGGGTAGTGTCACCCGTGAAGCCATCACCAAGGCCCTCAGTGTCAGGAGAAGCACTGACTTTGTCCCCATTGGTTGACACAAGGTGAACTTGTGTGCTATAGCTGGTGGCCTAGACCAGCAGGATGCAGATTGGTGAGCTTTCTATTTCAGAGGATGTGGGGCTGGGTGAATGACCAAGGTGCAGGTCACAGTGCCTAGAGGATAAGAAGAACATTGATCATCCCCACCCTGCACCTCTTGGGGTCCATGGTGGTCTCATCCCCTGCATTGGAGTTGGTGTCCTCTCCATAGCCATAAGGGCACCTGTTCCAGGCCAGGTGCCTTTTCTCCTATCACCCTCACCCCATCAGGTCTCCAGCCTAGGTGTGGGGTGTATGGAAGTGGGACAGGGGGTTTCTACCCTTAGGCTGCTGTGAGGTTAACCAGAAGTGTTCCCAGGCAAGTGGTCCTTGTCTTCATGCTGCAGCTTCATGATTGACAGAGGAGTCTAGCGACTGAGCCAGAAATAAATTTGAACACTTCAGGTCATTCATGGCTGGATTCTTACTAGGAGGGTATGCCAGGAGGCTGGCCCCAAGACCAGGGGTGGTCAGAGCAGAATCTAGACTTTTGGTGGGGAGGTTGAGATCCTTTATCATTCTGATCTTTAACCAGAGAAGGGCTGGCCAGGATGATGGACTGGGCTGAGAGGTATAAATTTGCTGATTTGACATTGAGGGGCTGCCTCAAGGGGAGGTGATGCGAGGCACCAGGGGACTGAGCATCACTTATTCTTTGACTACTGCCCATTACAGATTGGCTTCCAACAAAGGCTGGCCAGTGGCAGACTGGATAGGGTCCAGAAAGCTGGAAACATGAGACAGGCATTATAGAATGGGACAAGGACTTTGCAACCCTGAAAACATGGCAGCAGCCATGAAGCACTACCACAGACCCCAGGGTGGGCCAAAGATCTGATGTGGCCATCTGCCTGGAGCCATGAGACCAACACTAGCGGAGGACACACAGGAGTCCAACATGGCACACACAGTGTCCATACAGAGGGTGGGGAGCTGGGCCATGCTGCCTAACTTGCAGCTCAATTTCAGAAAGCCAGTTAGGGAATCAGCCCTCACTTTGGGCATATGCATGCGACCTAAGGCTTTTGCCAATTTGGATTTTATTCTGCTAAGGACAGAGGTTGGGCACTGGGTGTTCTGAACCATAGCAACACATGAGACCATTGGGTTTCAGCTCAGCTGGATCTTCAGCTCCCAGCTCAAGCCTGTAGACAACCTGTGTGTGGAGGGAGGTAGAGCTAGTGCTTTGCTTCAGACAGCATTGGGTTGGGGAGAGGACCAAGTCCCCTCTAAGGGAGATCAACCCTACCTAGGAGAAACAAGTGACACTAGAGCTACAGTGGTTACACCCCAAACAGTCTTCTTCTCCTCCTTCTTTCAGTACTGCGGATTAAACCCAGGGACGCACATGTGCTAGAAAAGTGCCATACCACTCAGCTGTATCCTCAGCACTTTTTATGTTTTTGCTCTTTTTATGTTAAATTGCCCAGGCTGGCCTTGCACTTGCAATCTTCTTGCCTCACCCTTTGGAGTAGCTTCCATTACAGATGTGTGTCACCAGCCCAGCTTGTCTTCTGCTTCTAGTGGCCATTGGCTCTCTCCTTGTCAGTCTTCCCCAGGTAAAGCAAGGATGTGTCTTAAAAGGGGTGTGTGGGGTATGTCTGTACCTGCAGTTGGGAGGCAACTTTGCTGACCTGGGACCTGTCCCAGGGCTACTGTAGAATCTTAGCTACTTTTAAGAGAGTCTCTGGCACATCCTGGCACTGGGTGAATCTGGTGAACAGTACACACTGTTCCCACTGCAAATATCATTGGTTCATTAAGTAGTTGAACTTCCAAGTTTAACTCCCAAGTCAGTCCCAGGGGTTGGGGTTGTGGCTCAGTGGTAGAGCACTTGCCTAGCACATGTGAGGCACTGGGTTTGATTCCCAGCACCACAAACAAAAATAAAATAAAGATATTGTGCACCTAAAATATTGAAAAAAAATCAGCCCCATACCCATCCTAGTTCCTCTTCCTCCCTGCCATCTATGTGCAAACCCTTCAGTTCATTCCAGGTCCCTGTAGGACTGCAGAGGCTTCAGGGGTTGGGAGCAAGCTTTGGCCCTGCCCCAAGTCATAGGGTGGAGAGGAGGGGAGGTGGGCTGGGAGTGAGGGGGCAGTGGAAAACAGCTGACCTTTGAACAAGGGAATTGGTAGGGGCCTGACCCATCTCATAGTCAAAAATCCACATGTAACTTTTGACTTCCTCAAACTGAACTAATAATAATCTGCTTCTGATAGAAAACATTGCAGCCAATTAACCCATATTATATAATGTATATATCATATATGATGAAAGCATACAAGAAGCATACTTGAGATGGCTTTTTACTGGGATAGGAAATTTACCAGAGACAAACTGCTCAGCAGAGACCTTGAGTATCTGCATCCAAAAGCAACAAGGTTGCTGTGAAATTGTTAACAGCAGTGCAGTAGACAAGACAGTCCCTTTCATGTAGTTAAGATTTACCTCTGCATTTCTGTTTACATTTCTTTGAATTGCAAATGGTTCCATGCTTGACCTGTATTTGTGTGAGTTTTGACAATTTTTAATTTTTTAAAAAATAGATTTGTGTATGGTTATGTTAGTAAATGATAATAGGCACTTGTCTATATAGACTTTGTGCCTTTATTTTATGCCTACATTTTTCTTCTTCTTCTTGGTATTTCTAGGCTATAAGGTTTATCTCTATGAGTTTTTTCAAATTGTGTTAACTCTTGAAAAATTAAAAAAAAATAATGAGAGAGAGAGAGAGAGAGAGAGAAGAGAGAGAAAGAATATATCCAAATATAGGACCCTCCAAGCTCAAACTTCCATTGTTCAAGGGTCAGCTGCACTGTAACAAAGTCTACCACTGTCTGGACATCTGCGCTGGAGGTGGAGCATGTAGTTTCCCAGAATGCCAGAGAAGCAATAGGAGGGGAGGGCAAACCCCAGCCTGGAATGGCCTGGGTTCCTGGCTGTCCTCACCCCAGAGAAACAAGCAGCTACAGATGACTGCAGGATTGGGGGGTGTTTCTTCCTAGGCCCTGTGTATGGCTGAAACTTGGTGCCCCTGGGTGTTCAGGGAAGTTCAAGGCCTCCAGCTCCTTGGACTGCATTGCAGTGGAGAACTACCCAATTGAATTGGGACCCTGGCTGAATACGCAGTCAACTTCCTTGGAGAGAAGCCCAGGAGGAGGAGAGGAGAGACTAAGAGACTTTTCTCCACGTGTCCTTTGTTAATGTTGAACTTTGCACTTAACCTTTATCACATCCTATCTATGCACAGACATGTGACTTATAGAGGACCCTTACTTAGTGTGGTTTGACTTATTGTCTTTAGACTTTACAATGGTGTAAAAGCAACAGTAGAAGCTGAATTTTGAATTCTGATGTTTTCTTCGGCTAGGAGAATGTAGGACTATCTTGCTCTCTGAGAGCCACGATGCAGGGGATAAACAGCCAATGCTGTAGCATACTGCGCAGCTAAGCTATGATGTTCCTAGTTGAAGGAATTAAATGCATTTTAGGCCTGCGATATTTTCAGTTTACAATGGGATTATCAGGAGGTAACCCAGGTAAACAAGAAAGCGCGCGCGCACACACACACACACACACACACACACCGTCCCTGCCCGGGCTATCTCACAGCTTCCAGGGGAGATCTCTCAGCCTCACTCCAGGCACCCACAGATCCGTTCTTGGATTCCTAAACTGACTCCACGGCGCCTGTGAAAGGGGCCCTGGGTGACTGCGCTGGCTACTTAGTTGAACCAGGAAGTGCTTATCCGGCTAGACACTGGTGAGTTGCCGACACTCGCCCACACCTCTCGGCAGAGGGGGGTCACACTCCAAACCCTCGTTCTCCTGCCCTCAGCTCCAGGCGCCGAATGACCCACCCAAGTGCGCCGCCGAAACTGGCCAGCAGAAAGGCGCCCCTAGTGTCCAGTTCTCTAGGGTGGCAGGCGTAACTGGGAGGCTAGCGGAGGCAGGAGAGGCTAGTGTCACACGGTGCGCCCTCCACCCGAGGACCTCTGCCCCTGCC
>NW_026000206.1:13225802-13235771 GCF_001458135.2 Marmota marmota marmota
AGACAGACCCCTTCCTGATCCCCGCTCCGGAGCCCAGTCCACTCTACCAGGGCACGAGGGCGTCAGGCCGGTAGCCCCACCCACACAGCCCAAGCTCTCTGGGCGCGAAACATGACCCAAAGCTAGTCAGGAGGCGTCTGGCCAGGGGAAGGCAGCCTCGGGCCCTGCACCGCGCCGCTCCAGCCCAGGGTCGTTCCAGGCACCCTCTCTTTCCCTCCAAGTCTTTCCTATAAGTGCCCTGCTGAGGCAGGTGCAGGCCAGCACCTCTCCTGGGTGATCCCCTTAAGCCAGGTTTGTCAGAGTCCAGCCAATGGGAACTACCTGGCCCTCGAGGACAAAATCATGGCTGTCATGGGAAGCGTGGCCTTCAAGTTGGTCTTCAGAGCATGCTTGGGAAGGGGAGGGCTGGGGTGACCTTTCTGAAGAGGGGACCTCCAAATGGCATTTCCTCTGCCCCCAGGTGGCGTGGTGGAGGTGGGTGCACACTGGATCCATGGGCCCTCCCAGGGCAACCCTGTCTTCCAGCTGGCTGCTGAGTATGGTCTCCTAGGGGAGAAGGAGTTGTCCAAGGAGAACCAGCTGGTGGAGACAGGTGGGCATGTAGGCCTGCCTTCTGTGTGCTGTACTAGCTCCGGGGCACGTGTGAGCCTTGAGCTGGTGGCAGAGATGGCCAGTCTGTTTTACGGGCTGATAGACCAGACCCGGGAGTTCCTTCATGCAACTGAGACCCCAGTGCCCAGCGTTGGGGAGTACCTCAAAAAGGAGATCAGCCAGCAGGTAACCGGCTGGACAGAGAATGAGGAGACCAGGAAGCTCAAGTTGGCCATCCTGAACACCTTCTTCCACGTGGAGTGCTGCTTGAGTGGCACCCATAGCATGGACCTGGTGGCCCTTGCGCCCTTTGGAGAGTACACCGTGCTGCCAGGGCTGGATTGCACCTTCTCTGGGTATGGATGTGGCCCTGCCTCCCCAGAAAGCCCTCTGTACACCCCAGGGCCAAGGGGCTGGCTGGACTCTGTTCTCTGACTTTGAGAGGCAGAGGAGGTGGGGGAAGACTAGAGACATTTGCCCTTCCCATTCAGAAAAACCAGTCACTATTTTTCCTAGCTTTGTTTACTTAAGCAAAAGAGAGTTATTTTTCAAAAGCACAACTGGGAGAGGAAAGATATGTTGGAATGCCTTCTCTCTCCTGTCCCTGAGGCCTCTTAAGTACAAAGTGCTACCAGAGGGGCTTCAGCTGCAGAGTGCCAGGCAGGCCTCTGCCCTGTGACAGGGTGGCTTTGCAGGTGTGATCCATTGGACTCTCAGAAGTCAGCCCTGAGGCTTCTGCCCAGGAGATGGGCATTTGTGACTCAAGAAATGTGCAGACACAGAAGTCTTGGGTGGTTAGGAGGGAGCCCTGGTTCTCCATGCTTACCTGGACAGCTTTGTGTCCATTATCTCAGGAAGGTGGTGTTAATATTCTTGTGGCTGACAGGAAAACCACAGGAGCTGCTCCCCACTTCTTAGCAGACTCTGCACCTACCTCCCCGTGCCTGGCTGGGAGTGGTGCTCCGTTTGACATCTGTGGGAGCTTGGAGGTCTTATTTCCATCAGACTTATGGTTCTCTTAAGCAATTCTGACATCTATCTCTCCTAGGGGCTACCAGGAACTTACCAACTGCATCATGGCCTCCTTGCCGAAGGACGTGATGATTTTCAACATGCCTGTGAAGACTATTCACTGGAACGGGTCCTTCCGGGAGGGCACATTTCCTGGGGAGGCCTTTCCTGTGTTGGTGGAGTGTGAGGATGGCAGCCGCCTTCCAGCACATCACGTCATTGTCACCGTTCCCTTAGGTAGAGTCCACTTTCAGTCCCAATACCCCTCCCTGGTACAGTGGCCTCAGGCTGCATAAGCTCTGGGATGTTTGCTGGGCTGTGGGCTCCCATTCTTACTCTGATAATGTTTGGATAGACGGCAGGAACCACTCTCATGTTTGTAGCAATTGCCTGCTTTGGGTTAAGGGTTTCACAGTAAGAAAATGCAAGTAAAAGTATACTCTGTTTGGTGGGCCGGGCGGGGGGGGGTGGATTGGAAAGGCTGGAACTGCGTTGTGAAGTTTCGCTTTCTTGGGGAGGAAAGGGCAGGAAGAATCTGATGTGCAGATTAGGTCCTGTGGGGATCCTTGGGCCCAAGGATCTGCCCAATCTGCCCAATTCCAGATCTGGTACTTTACACCTAAGTGTGTGAGCCAAAGTTGTTTGGCCATTTGATAGCAGTGGGGCTGGCTGAAGGTGGAGTGGCCAGCGTAATTGCTGTGGACTGGACTTGGGCTT
This sequence comes from Marmota marmota marmota, assembly GCF_001458135.2. NCBI lineage: Eukaryota > Metazoa > Chordata > Mammalia > Rodentia > Sciuridae > Marmota > Marmota marmota. The sequence goes on from NW_026000206.1 coordinate 13,228,122, forward strand.
TGTGTGTGTGTCAAACCCATGGATCTGTGTTTCTGTTGGGTCTTTTATTCCTTAGAGCAGCTTCAGGAAGTGTCTGCCACTCCCTGCTGTTGGACAGCTTTGAACACGCAGGTGATGCGAGCAGTCACTTGATTGCCCGAGGCATGGCGAGTGCCAGAGCTGACGTGGGAGTCTAGGTTTGGTCGAGGGTGTGAGATGAGAGCCCTGAGGTGGCTGCAGCTGCCATGCTGTGTGCCCGGGATGGACAAGACTGTGCTGTTCTCACAAGTGGAATCATACTGGGCATATTATTAGCATCTGCTCTGCTTCCCTTTCTTTTAAAAAATATTTTTTTAGTTGTTGATGTACTTTTATTATTTATTTATTTATATGTGGTGCTGAGTATCGAATTCAGTGTCTCACAAATGCTAGGCAAGTGCTCTACCACTGAGCCATAACCCCAGCCGCAGCTTCCTTTGTTTTAAACAGAGCTTTCTATGTCTCCAAATCAGCATGCATGGATCTGTTATGAGTCCTTTTTGTTGAACACCTATGGCTTAATTTATGTACGTCTGCAGTTCATGCTAACCAAGCTGCTAGGGCTGAACCCTGGGTATGTGGTCAGTAGATTGACCTGACCCTGGTGTCCACATTGTTCACAAGGCAGTGCTCCAGGCTTATGTCTGCTTTTAACCACATGGTAGTTAATCATAGTGATGGACATGCAGTGGTCCTCACTGCCTGTGTCACCAGTGTCTGTGTGCATTGGAGACTGAGTGGCTGGTCTGAAAGTAGATTCCAGCCGGGAGTTGCTGGCTGAAGATCTGGACAGGGTGACCCCACCTGTGTCCCCATGACCACGCAAGGGAGCCCTGTCCCCGTTCACTGCCTGTTGATGACCTTGCTGTTCACTGCCTGTTGATGACCTTGCTGTTTGCTGCTGGTTGTTCCTCCTTTCCTCGCTGACTTTGGGAAATTGGCTTGCCGTCACATGCTGCATATGTTCCATCACCTCATTTGACTATGCTATTGTTTGTTGTTCATCCTCTTGTCTATCTCTGGACTGAAGTTACATTTTTGCCATGCAGACTAATTTTTATATAGCTTCTGATGTGGTATGGGCCTATATGTTTAACTGATCGCAAGCCACATGGCTTGTAGAGTGGAGAGACAGAAGGCTTAGGAATGAGCTTTCTTGCAAAGCAGTGTGTGGGTTCCCTCATGCAAACTGCTCCACATGACCAGTGGTGGCCACTGGGCCTGTAGTGTTCCTTTAGAGTCCCAGTGGGCAGGGCCAGCCTCATCTCTGTGTCCCCAGGGTCCTGAATGAACATGTAGCATGTTTAGATGCCTCACTGTCATTCAGGCTGGGATCTTGTTGGCACAAATTCTAGTTTCAGAACTATGTGGTGTGAATCACATCTAATTCTGAATTCCAGGTTTTCTCAAAGAACAACAGAATACCTTCTTTGATCCTCCACTGCCTGCTGAGAAAGCAGAAGCAATCAGGAAAATAGGCTTTGGGACCAACAACAAAATCTTCCTGGAGTTTGAGGAGCCCTTCTGGGAGCCCGACTGCCAGCTCATCCAGGTGGTATGGGAGGACACATCACCCCTTCAGGACACAGCTCCCTCAATGCAGGATGCTTGGTTCAAGAAGCTCATTGGCTTCTTGGTCCTGCCACCCTTCGGGTATGTCTGTGTCCTAAGTGCTCTGACGGAGGCTGGCCCATTCATTAGGTCTGTCTGCTTGAGAAAACAACATGTGGGGCTCACTGCCAGCCATTTCTGAGGGCTTAATGGGTGAGGGGGGCATGAGCCTCTAAGGGGCTGACTACTGACATCCTGGGCCTGACTCCTGCAGGGACAGATGGAGGTTAACTGCACACAGGTTATCAGTGTCTCAAAGGGCCAGAATGTGCTGGTGGATTGAAGGAATGTTCGATTCCATTGCACTTACTGGGATTCTGTAGGAAACTGGGACTTGTTGATGCAGAAGAAATTTGAAATATGGGTCTGTTCATTTTTGGGGAGAGATGATACTTGAAGGGGATGCAATTACTGAATACTTATAAGTAATGGATCAAGCACCATAGGGGAAGGCTTGACTTCATGGTCCAGCAGCATAACATATTTAGCTGGTGCTAATTCAGGAAGTAGCATCAGGCATGATCAGAGGGTGGGGCTCACACTTTCACGGTGAGACAGAACAGGCAGTGTTCTGTGGTCTTGTGGCAAAGAGAAGTTTATATTATACTCAAGGACCTTATTTCCAGCATGAAAGACTAGGGACCCAGATGGGAGCAGGAGGTGTGGCCTCTGAGCAGCCCTTCCACTATCCCCTCTCATTGAAGAGAAAACTTACTTTTCAGAGTTTAGAAACCAGTGTGGCAGATGATGTGTGGCTCTCAGACTTGTGGCCAGGATCCCTTTATAAAGTGGTGAGGATCCCAAGAGCTTTCAACTATGGGGATCATGTCTGCACTTACCATGTGAGAAACTGAAACTCAGAAATTTAAAGATAAGTCTTATTTAAGATGACAGTAATAAACCTATTCCATAGCATTAGTAGCATTTCACAATTAAAAATAACTATATTTCTCAAACAAATTTGATGAGAAGGGTGGTGGAGTTTGCTTGTCTGCAGATCTCTTGGAGTCTGGCCCCAGAGTTGCTGGTTCTCAAAGCTGCTGCTGAGTTTACCCTGCAGCGGTGTTTTGTTTTGGTGGACAGGAAGAGGGCCGAGCTACACAGACTTGCAGCTGGAAGGAGGGAGTAGTGAGACACAGCTTTCAGACAGCTGTACCGCTCAACATGTGGTGGTTCTTGAGGGCCAGGTGTGGAGTCTGAGGCCATATCCAGGGACTTTGCACTTTGTTCCACTGAAGTCCATTCGTCTGTCTGGCACTTTGAATGGATCCTTCACCTATCTCTGATTTTGGTCATTCAGAAAATATTGGTTCTTGCAATCTTCCAAATGTTGACACATTTTGTTATATAATAAGAAAAAGTTTGGGGCTGGGCATGTGGCACAATGGTAGAAGGCTTGCCTAGCACCCGTGAAACCCTGTCACCACCAATCTCAGAAAAGTCTCTTGGTGAGGACTCCGAGTGAAGCCAGCATAGTCAGCACTGTTCACTGCACATGTGTATGGCCATGCTCACAGCGCCACGTCACTGCCAGTGCACATCTTGCAAATGATGGCCGGAGCAGCAAACATCATCTTGGTGTTATGCAGTTGCTCGGACCCTTAGAGCGCTGTCCTGGAAAGCTCTGGGACACTGTGTGGGTGTGGTGGGGCCCACAGAGTGTGGGTCCTTGCAGAGGGACAGCAGAGCTGGGCTAGCTGTGGCTCTTCTATGGTCTCTTTCCAGCAGGTCTGTGCACGTGCTCTGCGGCTTCATTGCTGGCCTGGAGTCTGAGTTTATGGAGACTCTGTCTGATGAAGAAGTACTTCTCTCTCTAACCCAAGTGCTCCGGAGAGTGACAGGTGCTTAACTTGCCAAAGCAGATTTACTGCCTTGTGCTGTTGGGTAATCTGTAGGCAGGAAGTTTACATTTCAGAACAGAGAACTAAATCAGCTCTGTGCATCTCCAGGACAGCCCTTGCTCTTACTGGTGGAGTCAATAACATTCTTATCATTGAGGAACTAAAATGCCTTTATAAACACTTACTACTTCTTTTTTCTAAAATCTGCCACCAAAATAAATGCTGTTTGTCCTTTAACAGAGACTTTCAGGTGAAGAAGCTGAGGCTCAGAAAAGTTGCTCAGGCAGCCAAGGGTCAGTTGGTTAGCAGGGCCTCTGGCCTCTGGTGTTGCCTGTTGGCCCTGGCTGTGTTTGCAGCATTTAGCAGAGCAGCTGAGAAGGGAAGAGCCTCTTAGGAACAGTTTTGAAGCTGGACACAGTGGTGCATGCTCTGTAGTCCCAGCAGCTCTAGAGTCTGTGGCAGGAGGATTGCAAGGTCAAGCAAGGCCAGCCTCAGCAACTTAGCAAGACTGTCTCAAAATAAAAAATGAAAAGGACTGAAGATTAAGCACCCCTGGTTCCATCCCCAGCACCAGGAAAAAGAAAGAAGGAAAGCACTTGGTGGCTCAGTTTTTCCCTAGCCAGTGTCTTTCACTTTAAATTCCTCAGTCTTTAAAATGAATACCAGTTGCAGACACATGATTGAGGGTTCCAGGTTGACATGCTACATCTCTGGTTCAGGAAACCCACAGCTGCCTGCGCCTAAGAGTGTGCTGAGGTCTTGCTGGCACAGTGCCCCATTCACCCGGGGCTCCTACAGCTACGTGGCCGTGGGCAGCACTGGAGATGACATAGACCAGCTGGCCCAGCCTCTCCCTGTGGACGACTCCAGCACCCAGGTATGATGGCAGGCCCTGGTGGGGTACCAGCATCCCACTGCAGATCTAGTTCCTGTGAAGACCCAGAGGCACTGGAGTACGAGTGAGTGGTGGGTAGGGCTGGACCTCCAGACTCAGCCATTTTCTTTTCAAAATTAAAAGTTAATTTAAAAGTACATTGGTTATATCAAAACTATATATGCAAATAGCTTCAAGAGTCATAATTCTACAATACTGGCTAACAAAGTGAAACAAAAGTAGCTGATGGGCAACTCATCCCCTACACAGACTATTCTTTCAAACAATTTTTTTATTCTTTTTTGTGGTGCAGGGATAAACTCATAGTCCCATGCACGCTAGGCAAGTCTCTACCCCTAGCTACATCCTCAGCCCCTCAGCTGACTTGATCTCTAAATTTACTCTCTCTGTAAAGCACATGTTTATATTATCACTTTCAAAAAAAGAAAAAAAAAATTGTGGAGGGCCTGGGGCTGTATCTCAGTGGCAGAGCACTTGCCTAGCATTTATGAGGCACTGGGTTCAATCCTCAGCACTACATAAAAATAAATAAAATAGAGGTATGCTGTCCATCTACAACTATAAAAAATATCATGGAAAACATCAAATGTATACAAAAGTAGGCAGAAGCTTGCAGGGGCCTACCCTGTCCTCGGCAGCCTCCTGACCCATGGTTTCTGAGCATGGTCATACGCACATATATTGTGTGTAACTCTAAACAATAAGGACACTCTAAAAGTATGGTCGGGTGCAGCTCAGTGTAGAGCATTTGCCTGGTGTGCACGAGGCCCTGGGTTCTAATCCTAGCACTACAAAACCATAACCACAACAAAAAGCCCAGCAAACATATGTAGCTGTACTATTACAACACTAAAAACGAAACACTCCTGAGCATCATCCAGTACTCACCATTCAGTCTTCCAGTCATTTTATGATCTTTTTTCAGCTCGTTTATTGGCCAAGTCACTTATTGGTCAGCTTCTGCCCAGCTCATAGGCTCTAGCTTTTGTCTACTTCTCTGTCTGCCTGGCTCTGGAGTCTCTCCTCATCCTCCTGGGGGACTCAGCAGTTCTGGAGAGGTCACTGTTTACTGCCTCACAGCTTGGTTTCTCCAGGTGCTATTCACACCTGCACAGTCCAGGCATGAGGTCTCCTGCCAGTCTTGGGAGTGAATAGGTGAGCATGGGGCTCTGTTTTCTGTCTCTGTGTCAGCTGTCTCAATTGCATCCAACCCTGACCCTTTTCTGCAGCTCCAGATCCTGTTTGCAGGGGAAGCCACACATCGGACGTTTTACTCTACAACGCATGGGGCCCTGCTGTCTGGCTGGAGGGAGGCTGATCGCCTCATTGGTCTGTGGGACCTGCAGTCCCAGCAGCCCCGGCCCCGGCTCTGAGCTCGGTTTCTACCTGGGTTGCTCCCTTGGGGGATGCTGGGACCTGCCTTCTTTCAGTCTGGCTTGAGATTCCAGGACCTCACTGACAGTCCTTTTTGGATAACTGGGTCACCTCATTTCTTATGTCTGTCACTGGAACCTGCCAGGATTGAGCTTGGACTGATCTGGAAGTCGCTGGATGCCACTGCTAGTGGGGATGCTATGTACATAAAGCAGTTAATGCCACCTCCTTTTGTCTAGAGTTGTCCTTGTACCTGGGGCTGCAGAAACTGCCACCTTTGTTCTTGCTGTGCTGCAGGCCAGGTTGGGGCCATGTCTTCACCCTTTGTGCCCCTAGTGTGTACTCTGTCCCTGGGTACCCTTGCCCCTGGCCCCTGATCCCTGGCATCTTAAGGTGCTCCCCAAGTTCCCATTGCTGCAGTCTGGGACCACAGTGTGGTTGGCGAGCCACCCCATCTTATTGGGGAGCCAGGCAGTGCTGGCGTGGATCTGCTGGGTGCTTTCTATTTGGTCTTACTGCTTCCTTATAGCAGCTCTAGGGGATAAGCCATGCTACTCCTGTTTCACAGCAGAAGAGACAGAAAGCTCAGACTGAGTAACTACCCTGCACCAGAGCTACCATGGGCTCTTGACATTTCTCCTGGAGCACTATGGCCAGAGGGCAGGTGGGTATAGCTGGGGGGGCACTTTGTAGGGAGGCACAAGAACATCAGAAGTCTGCTACCCACCCCCACAGGCTGGGGGGCTGCTGGAGGGCTTGTGTGGGGAGCTCCTGGCCTAGGTACCTCAGGACAGTCTGTCCATCCCCATTTGGTTTCAGAATCTGGAAGGAAGGTCTCAAGGCCACACCCCTCCAGAGCTGCCAGGCTCATGCCCTTACCTCTGCAGCCCAGCTCAGCTCTGCCTGGCCCTTCCTTTCTCATACTTCATGTCTAGGTTTGTCAGTCCTCCAGGGCGTGCCGTGACCCCTAGATGGCCCAGAGACTACTCAGGCTCCCCCCATAGCATGTCATATCCAGTGCTTTGTAGAGTCCTTGCTGCCTTGTGCTGCATGAGGCACCTGCCAATCAGACTGGTGTGAGAAACATTCAACAACGCTTTGTTATAGTTTATGGTCCCAGGATATGAAAGTGCAGCTTTCTTCAAGGGCAAAGATCTTCATTGTTGATTTTGAAGTTTCATCAATTCACATGCCTTGAGGAAACATTTCTGTTTTCACAGACCCAGGCTGCCCCCTCTTTGTAGGAAAGAGAGGCTCTGAATGCCTCATTGGGAAGGGCTCTGCAGTGTACTGTGGGGACCCAGATCCAATCCAGGAGCGTTGGGAGCTCAGTGTTAGAGGTTAAGCATCATGACATCATAACATGGTAATCTGAGCATGTGTAGTGTTTAGGACATTGTTTCAATGATGCCATTGGAGGGAGGCTCTTGTAGCCCTTTTGGGGTGAGTGGTTTGGCCTGGGGGCAGCCTGGGCAGGCTTATCTTGTCCTGCAGCCCGGAGGAGCACTGCAGTCTCATTGTATTATTAAACGTTGCAATCAGCGTTTGGAAGCATTGTTACACTAAACTTGGAATACTTGAAAAAGAAGTGGAGCTGTTTAAGTGTATAAGGTAAGTTTAAAGTATGATAGCGTTTTAAAACAAGTCTGTAAGAAGGGGCCAAACATTGACACGAAGTTTTGCTATATATACTCAGAATATGCTTAAGGGGCAACTGGGATTTTTCAGTTTTTAATTTTATTTTCTGCGGTGCTGGTGATAGAACTCGGGGCCTTGAGCATGCCAGGCAAGAGCTTCACCGCTGAGATGCATCCCAATCTCTGGGGCTTTTTAAATCTAACTAGGGTTAGTACGGGCCTTAATTGCTTAAGAAAAATCCCACAAAACCCAGAACCTGAGCGAGAACTGCTC
>NW_026000206.1:13236112-13314106 GCF_001458135.2 Marmota marmota marmota
GTGGCACGCTGGTTCCCGGGCCACATGGCCAAGGGTGAGGTCCGGCGGGAGGCGCGCTGTCCGGGCGCCGCTCGGCGCGGGAGAGCAGCGGGGCCGCTCCAGGCGCAGGGCTTCCCGCTGCGGTCTTGCAGCGATGTCGCTCTTCTGTGGTCGTTTGCCCCGCCTCGGAGTCTCCAATTGTACACCAAGTTTGGCCCTGTGCGGCCGGCTGAGGGACCTTGTGGGGACCTGTCTCCACCAAGGGCGTTCACTCGGTGGTGTCCTCCCTGACAGGCCGACTAGAACTCTGCCCCTCCGGAAGCTCACGGGCCTCTCCCTTAGTGCTCTTGTGTTTTGCAGGGCTGAAGAAGATGCAGAGCAGTCTGAAACTGGTGGACTGTGTCATCGAGGTCCATGACGCCCGGATATCCTTTCGCCGCGCAGGAGGGGCCCCGTTCCTGAGCCAGACTGTGCATGAGACAGCAAGCAGGCAGTACTGGTCTCCGCCCACCTTTGCCTGGCCCTGGCCCTCATCCGGTCAGCTGCCTGCAGCAGCCAGCCGCCTGACTTGTCATTACTGTCATTTAAATCAGCGCTTTTCCACCTTCTTATATGTTAGAATTACCCGGAGGCTTTTAAACACGCTGGTTGCTAGGCCCCCTTTCAGATCATAGTCTGTGTTGCGAGGTCCAGGCCACATGTGTTCCGAAGCTCCACACCTGTGGTGTTGGTGTCTGAATGGGCCACTCAGGCTTTCCAGGGTACCCCGCATGGAAATTTCTAGATAGGGTATGAAAGCTGAGATTAAAGGTTCCTGCCAACCTGGGTTTTCCTCTTACCTGAGTGAATCATTGACAAGACATGGTGATTGTGCTCATTAATTTGTACTACTCAGACCTGGTTTTCTCACTTTTGAAAAAAGTGTGGAGTTTCTCCTGTGGTGGTGTTTGCCAGCTGTCACCAACCTGCCTGTGTAACCCCAGAAAAGCTGGTGATGCCAGCCCCATAGGCCTGTCCCTGTGGACCACCCAGGAATAGCCAAGTGCAAACGTGTGCCTGACCTCCACTGCCTGGAGTCTCTGGAAGTAGAAGTGGAGGATGACCATTTTCAGGGCTCAAAGGCTGGTTGGAACTTAAGTAACAAAATAGCAGGAATTTTTGCATTGGGCTGTAAATATATATCAATTTACTGACAGGCTGGTCAAAGGTGTTTACTGGCAATTATATGTCTGATTATTCTTTAAACTTTATAACTTTTACCTTTTTTCAGTATTGGAGATTGAACCCAGGGCCTCACACATGCTAGGCAAGTGCTGTAATGGGCTACATTCCTGTTCTTATGTCTGATCATTTAAAAAATGAATAAAACCTGTAGTCATTATTTAGTGTGTGTGATGAGAGGACTTTTTTCCACCTTTCATCTCTAGAACATTCTACTTTATCTAGGATATGGCAGGGAACTGGTATTGGATAGTAACATCCTGGGAGAGAGTGCTGGAGGCTGGTGGATGACCGAATGAGCAGAGACTTGGTCAGCACTGAGGGAGGGTCCCTTTGTGTGGCAGGTAGCGGTTAGAGTGGAAGCCTCACTAGGGCATGTCAGAGGCCTCTGGACTCTCAAAGCTAGACTCTCTGGGAGAGACAAGTACTAGGAGAGCCAGGGGTCTCTACACAGTGAAGGGAAGAAGCTGCTGCCTGCCTGTGTTAGCCTCACGTTCAGTCCCAGAGTCCCTGGCTGAGGGCAGTACTGAGAAGGCAGCATCTTCCTTGGGGATCTCTGGGAGGAGGCCTACCCACCTGTAGGGTGGCAGCGACCCCCAAGTCCTTGGTGGCCATAGGTGGGTGGTACTTTGAGGTATTCTCTGGGAGGTTCCCCCTGAGTGATCAGGTCATTGTTTTGAGCCCAGGTGCTTTGGCAGCTAAATAGTGTAGCTTATAAAACCTCCCTCTGGACTGGTTTCCCATTTGGGAAGCTGAGTGAAGCCATTGCCTTGCTGACTGCCTGTCCTGGCTACTGCAGGAGGTGCACCCTGTCCTCAGCCTGAAGGGCAGAATCTGAGTTGGCTTGGCAGCCGCTAGGGTACGACAGTGGACTGGGCTGGCTCCTGATCTGAGATAGGGCTTTGTCCTCTGCCTTCAGCTCTTACTGACAGGAGGTAGATAAGGTAAAGTAGGTTGATGGGCTGGTAAAGCTTTGAGGAAATTTTGCCTTAATGTTGCCACATCCCACTTTCAGGCCGCAACCCTCTGTTTCAGGAGACCCTTGGACTAAAGCCTCACTTGCTGGTCCTCAATAAGATGGACTTGGCAGACCTCACAGAGCAGCGGGTGAGGGCCTTTCCAAAAGATGCCTGCAGAGCATGACACAGATGTTGCTGGACAGACTCAGAATCAGCCAGGCTCAGTGTTATCTCTCTAGGCGGGTTCTGCCTCAGAAACAGCTCTGCTTTTTTTTCTCAGTTGGATACAATACCTTGATTTTATTTATTTATTTTTACGTGGTGCTGAGGATTGAGCTCAGGGCCTCCCGTGTCCTAGGCGAGCGCTCTACCGCTGAGCCACAACCCAGCCCACATCTCTGCTTTTCAGGAGGACTTGACAACAGAACAAGAAAAGCAGAGGCACCACCTCCAGTAATATTTCCAGTCTCCATGTTTCCTTTTCCCTTGGGCCTTCTGTCCCCATTCTGCTTAGCTCTGGAGAAATCTGTTAGCTACTTTGGGCCTGCCTTCCCCATCCCCAGTCCTTCTACCCTCTAGATCACAGGGTGTACAGAAGGCAGCTGGCAGCAGAAAACCTGGGTTCAGGCTGGTGAGCATGGATGTCTGGGGGCATTGCAGCCATCACGGAGACCAGTGCTGCCCAGCACAGTGTGCTTGGCATCCTGATCTTGGATGTCTACTTGCAAATGCTCAGAATGGACACCATTTCCCCAGGAGGTGGCAGTGTGCCACTGGAGGCTGCCACAGCTGAGCCTTCCCTTAGGCCCTTCTGAAACCATGAATGCTGTGTCTACTTTGCCCCACGTGGTGGCCTCTGGCCAACAGTGATCACTGTAGCTGAGGAACTGACTTTCACATCTTACCTAGTTCTAAGTTTGAGAAGCTGCATGAGGCCAATGCCTGCAGCTCTGGACATCGCTAGTCTAGTCTGGAGGTCTGTGATGGCTGCGGCACCCCCAGGTCTCCGCACTCACCAACCTGACCCTAGGTTTTCTATGGTTGGCTGCCTTCAGCACACACAGTGATCCGGAAACTGGAAGGGCTGGGGGAGGTGTGGGAGGTCCGGTTTCTCCAGAGCCAAGCCGAATTGGGCACAGGTGGGAGGGTACTTTCTGTGTGACCAGGAAATGTGGAGGCTGGAAATGTTATTGGAGGTGCTGCTTCTGCTTTTCTTGCTCTGTGGTCGAGACCTTTGCTAAGTGGTGTCATGGTCTTAAATTCAAGGCAATTTTTAAAAAGTTGTTAGTAGCATGGAAATTTCCTTGCTGCAGCAGCAGCAGTGCCTTCATTTTCCTAGGTGACTGGCACACCCCAGTGGCCTGCAGAGCTCAGGTGGCTGTGAGCAGCGGTGCTCCTGGCCAACTGTTCCTTGGAGCTCAGTCCTGGAGTTTGATTGTGCCGTGCCACCCATATTTGCATTTAATATATAAAATGGCAATATCTCTTTCAGAAAATTCAGCAGCACTTAGCAGGAGAAGGCCTAAAACATGTCATTTTTACAAACTGCATAAAGGATGAGAACATCAAGCAGGTAGGCCTTTTTCTGCTCACATGTTTCTGCTTTATAACATTATTTTATAAGAAGCAGTTTTGGGGAAGATCCTGGGGTTGGCTTCTGCTTTCCAGGGATGTGGGCAGTCAGCCAGAGTATAGCTGTCCTAGAAGCCCCCTGGGGAGCCACCTACTCCTCCCTAGTGTAGGGGTGGGGACAGTCTGCCTCTGGGTCTGGGATCTGGGCACTTGAGAGTACTACCTTCAGAAATTCAGGCAGGTCAGGCCTCCCTGTCAGCTGCTGCAGTCTGTGTGTGAGGTCCGTGTCTCCTGATGAGTGGCAGGGAGAGGGTCCCTGATGCTGGTGTGTGGAGGTGGCTGCATGGGGAGTGCATTAGGGGATGTCAGGCTGAAATGAATGGCTTTTTGTTTCAGATAATCCCAAAGGTCATAGAACTGGTTGGGAGCAGCTACCGCTACCACCGATCAGAGGTTGGTTAGTGGGGCCCAGAGCTGGTAGTGGGCCAGCCCTTTCCTGCCTGTGAGAGGACGGGGAGTGCCCTAGCAGGAGGCTTGGCCCTTCTCCTGGGTCTCTTCAGCCAGCAGGGCTGGGTGGCCCATCAGGTGGTAGGTCTCTGCCTGACCTCCTTCCTGGGCTGAGAGTCCACGGCCTGGGCAGGATGGGGCTGAGGGTCTTCCCTGCCCCTGTAGAACCTGGACTACTGCATCCTGGTGGTTGGTGTTCCCAACGTGGGCAAGTCCTCCCTCATCAACTCCCTGAGGAGACAGCACCTCAGGACAGGTGAGCCTGCACCCTCTGCTGCTGAATTGGCCCTTCTGCATCCGTGGGCTTTTCCGCCTGGACAGCAACGGAGAGGGCAGTGTGGGGGACAGCTGTTTGTTGCACTGGATTTTACACTGGATTTGTTTTCTAATGGCTTTCATGTGGGATGGTTTTCTAAACTCGGTGGTTTTTGTTTTTCATTTGTTCAAACCCCTTTGGTGCAGATAATTCCACTTGCTGTAGGGTAGAGGGTGCGGGGGGTGTTCTCATCCCAGGTTTCCTGGACTTAGTTTGGAAACCTGAGCCCTCAGCACTGGTCTCCTGCTCATCCTCATGTTTGATAGAAATGTGGCCTGCTGCGCTCATTCACAGTGCCTTGACTGACCATTTTAAAGTTTAATGCTGGATCTAACTGTATTGATTTTGTTGTTCATGTTAGTATTACAGTGTTTATTAACAAATCTATTCACAATATAAAATCTGAGAGCTTTAAGCCATGCTGAACCATTATTCCAGAGAGTATTTTTGGCATTAATTGGAGAGTTCTTAGTTATCTGTTTTTTTTTTTTTTTTTTTTTCAGGGAGGGGTGCACTGGGGCACTTTACCACTGAGCCACATCTTTATTCTTTTTTTTTGTTTTTGGTGCTGGGGACTGAACTCAGGGGTTTATGCAGGTGAGGCAAGCACTCTCTCAACTGAGCTCTATCCCATCCCTCAGCCTTTTTTTTTATTTTTTGTTTTAAGACAGGGTCTTGCTACGTTGCTTAGAGCCTTGCTAAGTCACAGAGACTGGCCTTGAATCTACAATCTTCCTGCCTTAGCCTCTTGAGTTGCTGGGATGACAGGCTTGTGCCACCATGCCTGGCCAGTCATCTGTGTATTTTCCTCTGTCCTTTTGTGGTCAGTGGCATGAAGTGTGTTCTTAGTGCTGTTCAGCTATCCTCACTGTCCCCAGACTTACAGCAAGACAGCTCCTGGCCCCCCCACCCCGCAGCCCTGGTCTGTGTCTGACCAGTCTGTGTCAGGGCAGCCCTTCTCTGACTGGCTCATGCAGTCAGCACTGCAGTGCCCGTGTGCACTGTGTTGGAGCTCCCGTCGGAACTCTTCCTTCCTGGGGCTCCGTGTCCTCTGCTGTGTCTCCGCCAAAGCGTATTTGGATTCTTGCTCCTCTGACTCCTGAGTTGGTTTGGCAGTGGGTAGAGCCGTCCTTGGGGCGTGCCCTCAGCTGGGACCTGTGCAGTGGCCTTGGCATTCACAGTCTGGGCAGGCTGGTCAGGCTTGCTGCGGGCTGTTGGGAGGTGGGCAAGTCCAGGAGGGTGGGGCATGATGAGGGACAGCTCAGGTCTTGCTGTTGTGGGCCTTCCCAGCTCTGGGGAATGAGTCCTGGGCATGTGTCCAGCCTTGTGGCCCCTGCATCTGGCTTTTAAAAAGAGGCCCTGCGTGAGCTGTTGGGGCTAAATGTGGGTCATCATAGCCCTGGGAAGCTTGTTTGGCCTTTGGGGTTTTCATTCTGCTTGTCAAATGGGTTAGTTACATGTGTGTCTGACCGCGCGTTCTGTAGTTGTGTGTCTTGAACACACGAGAGCCCCCTTCTGTCTTACAGGAAAAGCTGCCAGGGTGGGTGGTGAGCCTGGGATCACCAGAGCTGTGATGTCCAGAGTCCAGGTGGGTCCTCTGTGGCCAGGCACAGGTGCTTGCCTGGTGCTGCTGAGCAACCTTGTTGGCCCTGCCCATGACCGTCCTTTCCCACACTCCACTGCATCTCCACCGGGTACTCACCTGTGCCAGGCACTGCCCTGTCCTGTTGCCCAGCCGCCAGGGCACCCCACTGTCAGGAAAGGGCAGAGCCCACTTTCTACACATTCCCTTTTGGTCTCCATGGGACCTAGTGCTCTTATTTATTCTCCAAATCGGGTGAATTAAAACCTCTGGCCACCCCTGTGCTTGGTGAAAATGATGACCCTTTGGGGGTGGGTTTGCTCCTGGGCCCTCCCGTGGAGCCTCTGAGGCCTAGTGTGTGGGGCCAGCCCATCAGGAGGCTGCTGTGGGGGCCTCACTGTGAACTCTGTCTACATAGGTGTGTGAACGGCCTCTGATATTCCTGATGGACACCCCTGGGGTGCTAGCTCCTCGGATTGGAAGTGTGGAGACGGGCCTGAAGCTGGCCCTGTGTGGTGAGCTAAGCCTGGTGCCCTCCCTCCTACCTCGAGTGCCCAACGCTGACCTTGGCACAGACCTTCAGCAGGAGTAGTTGTTCCACTTTTGCCCTGGCTGCTACTAGATGCTTCGCAAAGCATGCTGGTTGCTATCTGACCCTGCCCTGTGAGAGTGACTTTCACTCTCCCATTTGACAGATGTGGGCAGTCAGACCTTATAGCAAAGGCTTAGCCAAGTGGGAGGAAGGTCAGGATGACAGCTGTGTTCTGTGGAGAGTCTCTGTAGCAGCTGAGACTGCGAGGGGTGCAAGCTTGTTGGGGACACAGATGCCAGCTGTTGGATGTGCTCACCTTTGCTGCCATCTTCCAGGAACCGTGCTGGACCACCTGGTCGGGGAGGAGACCATGGCCGACTACCTCCTCTACACTCTTAACCGACACCAGCTGTTTGGGTGAGTGGCAGTGAGGGCAGGGCAGGGTGGGCAGCCCCTGCTTGCTTGTCCTGGCCAGGTGCGGCTCTAGACACAGCACACAGGTATTGTAGACGTGATAATCTGCACATTGTTAAAAATTGGGTAAGTCTGACATGAATGCACCTGAGACCATCCGATAATCAAGAAAACGGGCACTCCCATTGCCCATTGTGCTTTGTAGTCTTCCCTTCCTGACCTCTGTGCCCAGGCAGCCCTCTGCTGTCTGTCACTAGATATAAATTTTCTAGAATTTTGCACAAACAAAAGAGATGCCTTTCTTTCAATTGGCTTGTTTGAAATTTATCTTTGTGTGACCTGCTAAGTGGTGCTCAGTGTTCAGACATTGCAGTATGTTTATCCAGTCACCTGTGGGTGGACACCATGTTGTTTGCAGATCTTGGCCAGAGATTTACTTTTATTTAATCTCCAGAGAGTCAGCTTTTGGTTTCATTGACGTTCTCTGTTATCTTTCTGTTTTTTACTTCACTGATTTCAGTCTTTGTTGTTTCTTCATTTATACTTTGCTGATTTTCCTTCCATCTGTACTGATGATTGTTGAGAAGGGCATTAAAGTCTTCACCCCTCACACACCAGTCTGCTTCCCTGGGCATCCTCTTGCACTGGCACTGTGCATTTTGAGGCTCTGTTGTAGGTGCAGTAGTGTGCAGGGTGTTGTGAAGTGCTTCTTCATCTTCAGAGAGCTCTCTGTTCTGGGCCCCTTGTCCACAGCACAGAATGCTAGGTTCTTTTGATTGGTATTATCATGGTATATCCTTGCCCACCGTTCTACTTTGTGCATTTGTCTTTATAGTAAAAGTGCATTTCTTATAGGCTGCGTAGAGTTTGGCCTTGTTTTTATCCAATGTGGCGGTCTCTACCTTTCCTATTAGATATTTAGACTATTTACGTTTTGTGTCATCGTTGATGGTTTGAATGTGTTATGCTGTTGGTTTTCTAGTTGTCCCGTGAGTTTTGTGTCTTCTCTCCCTTTTCTGCCTCTTGACATCCAGCTCCATCTCCTTTGTTAGTCTGGTGCCTGTGGTCTTATGCTTCAGGTTTGCAGGAGTCTCAGGAGTCACAAGAGTCACCTGCAGCACTCAGGCAGGCCCTTTTCCTCACCTGATGAGCTTGCCACTGTCATCACACATTCCACCATTGCATGTTGGATAAGTCCTGCACACACTTCCCTTCTCTTCTGTTTGCATAAACAGTCACCTTTTAAGGAGACTCAGACTGTAAGAAGAGCACGTTATATGCTTACCTAGCACATTGCTGTTCAAGGTGCTGCTTGTTTCTTGAGTTCATCTGGTCTTTCACTGTGTGTGAAGGATTTTCCTCAATCTTTACTGTGGGGCAGGTCTGCCTGGCCCCTCCCTCTGTGGGGTAGGTCTGCCTGCCCCCTCTCTCAGGGCAGGGGTCTGCTGAGGTGTGTCCTTTTAGCTCCCGTTGTCCTTCTCCTTTCACCTCACAGGGAGATGCTTTCCCTGTGGGCAGATTTTTGGTGGGAAGGGTGTCCCAGGGTCTGCTTCCTGCCCTCCTGTTCTTTGTCTTCATATTCCTCTGGCTGCTTTGAGTGACTTCTCCTGGTCACTCGTTGAGCAGTTATGTGGGCCCTGCTGTGCTCTTCTTCATGTTTCTGTGCTTTAGTGTGTTGGTTTCCGGTCTGTGACTTCATGTGTTTGTTTCACTTGGCTAATTTCCAGTGTTATTTCTTCGGTGTTTCTTTTACCTTCTTCCTGCTCACCAGGGCTTGGGTGCCAGCTGCTGGGCACTTGGCCTGTGTGCTGCTTGCTCTGAGATGCTGGGTCCTGTCTGGGTCCTCGCTGGGTTTTGGTCACTGTCTTCTGTGGTGTCTGGTCTGCTGTTCGTCCTATCTCATTGCTTCTCAGGTCCTGCCTTCTCTCATCATCTGTTCCTCAGCTCTTGTAACCACATGGCAGTGAATGTGAGTCTGTACATTCTGATACCTGCCACTTCTGGGTCCACTTCAATTTTTCTCTCATTTGGGATCTGACTTGCTTTGCAGGCTGGTCAGTGTTATTAGGTACCAGACTTTGGATCTCACCTTGTTGGGCCATGGATCTTTCTTTCCTGAAGGAATTCTTGAGCCTCATCCTGGGATGCTCAGGAGCTTGGCCACTGGCTGCTCTGGGGTGTGGTCAGCAGGCCCCCAAGGTCTGATGTGGCTGTGGCCTGTGTGTAGGTACGTGCAGCACTATGGCCTGGACGGCGCCTCTGACGACATTGAGCATGTGCTGAAGAGAGTGGCCTTGCGGCTGCGGAAGACCCGGAAGGTGAAAGTGCTTACAGGCACCGGTGAGTGAGGCTGTGCTGTGCCACTCAGGGTCTGTGTGTTCCCTGGCTGTCCCTAGAGGAGGGCAGGAGGAGGGAGGCGTGGAGGTTGGAACATGCATGGGCGGTAGTGCTGTCCTGGGGTTGGGGATTGGGCAGAGGAGCTATTGAAGTATCTAGAGAGAAAGGAGCTTGTAGTCCAGGCTCCAGAGTGTGGGACTGGCCCTGTCCCCTGTCCTTGGGTGGTGCTGAGTGGACATTATGCTCTTCTCTATGAACAGGCCTGGCCTGAGCTTTACTCACTGATGCCCAATGTGACTGTCTTGGGGCTGGGCTATCCTTCTTGGAGGACCCTTTCTCATCAGACCCACTGTCTCTAGGGGATGTGAATGTCGTCCAGCCCAACTACTCTGCGGCAGCCCACGACTTCCTCCGGACCTTCCGCAGTGGGCTGTTTGGCCCAGTGATGCTGGACCGTGATGTTCTGCAGGACTGCCCCCCTGCCGACACAGACTCGGCGCCTACTGCGTGGCAGATGGCTTCCCGGACCTCATGTGGACAGAGCGTTTGAGGCTTACAACTTCCCACTTTTTTCCAGAAGCAACCACGCTGGTCCCTTTGATTCAGGGCCCCACTTTCCCACTCACTGTGGCCTGGCCAGCCCGATGGAGCAGGCCTGCGTGACTGGCCTGGTGAGGCGGTTCCTGTTTAGTGTCTCTAGGGAGAGGCTAATGCTGTCTCGAGGAGCTAAAACTGTAATCTGTAATGTTTAGAGTTCTGGATGAAAAGATCTCTCTCTTCTGGCTCTTTCATTGCACACCCATGCTACCTTGGGCCCACATATTGAAGTCCCTCTCCCCAGTGAAAGCTGGAACAGGCAAGTCAGGAATGGGGCTCTCGATGTCCTATGGCCCTGCAGTGACCAAGAGTCTTATTCCCAGTGCAGGGGTTTATTTTGGTTAACTTTGTTATTAAATGAATACATAAACATGGATGGAGGTTCAGAGTAGTGGAACCCAAGGATTTCCTCCCCCTCAGTGCTCCGCTTTCAGGAGGCCACAGGCCCATGGCTCAGCTGTACAACAGGCCAGAGAGTCATGGATGGCCAGCTCCTAGCCAAGGGGACAGTGGCCCTGTGCTTCAAGGGGACCCAGACCACCTCCTAGCCAATGGGACAGTGGCCCTCTGCTTCAGGGGGGCCCAGAGGAGGTGCCGAGGACCCATCCCAGTGTTGTGTAGGGAATGTTGCTGTCAGCAGCCTGCATTCTAGAAGGCAGGGTGGTTGGGTTAGCGCAGACGGGAGGTGCTGGTGAGCCTGGACCTGGTGAATAGCTCTGACCTCATTGTCTGGTGGTGGCCTAGCTTTCCCACAGCTGCCTGAGCATCTGCCAGTCTCTGATGCTCAGCTGACTCTCTCCATGCTGTGGGCAGTTGCTCCCAGCGGCTGGTCTTCCAGTAGTGCCTCCCACTGCAACTGCCGCATGATTGACCCATTCTGAGGGTGCCTTCTTAGCATTGTCTGTGTCTTTCTGAGGAGGTATTCAAGGGCCCTTGGCTGTGCGAAAAGCTAAACACACTTGAGGTGAGGCTGGTGTGAAGCAAGCATTGAAAAATGTTTTCGTTGCCTCTGGAACCTTTTGACACTCGTGCGCTGTGGTGTGCAAGGGTCTGATCCAGTGCAGCCCATCAGGGAGGCATCTGAGAAGCCAAGAGGGCTTTGGTGGGTCTCCCTGTACCAAACTGGATGATGGAGGGATCTCATCTGCTTTTGAGAGATCGGCGGGCTTGGCCTTGGCTTGCTGGTCTTAGGTGGCATCCAGCTTGGTTTGGAAGGTATGGAGGAGCATTGGGGCTGGCTGTGCCCTGAGCAATGGCAGTGTGGATGACAGGATGCAAGGAGTAGTGTCCTGTGACTGCTTGGCCCAGGTCTTGAGAGTAGCCTTAAAACCTATCCCCAAACCAGAGCCTTGTGCTGGATGGAGAGATGCTGGTTTCAGCATTGTTCTGGCTAAGCCCAAAGGCTTTTTGGTCCCGAGGGTGAGGGCAAGTCCTGGAAAGAGATTGTCTGTGGGTGAGGGTCTCACAAGAGCACCTAGGAGATGGCCTCAGGTGCTTAGAGATAGACATCTTGGCAGAGCTGGGAACCCCTGAACTGGGCTCATGGGCACTACGCTGGTGGGCCCTGGAGACACAAGGGGCCAGTCTATGCATGAGGTGTTTGGGAGTTGGAGGCAATCCTTGTAAGGATTGCCAGCATCTTGAGGCTGTTCTGGGTACCCCTCCCCTCAAGATGTCCATGTTTAGATAGCCCTTGGTGGAGTAAGGAGCTCAACTTTCTGTCCTGAGCCCAGGCTTGCTCTTGTCTGACTATACCTGCTGGAGCCTTGGCCCCACTGCTTTGGTCAGCCTTCCTCCAAAGACCTGCAGGTGGCCCTGGGTCTGATGAACCATGGTCTCTCCTGTCTGTCCTCAGCCACTGTGCCACAACCTTACTGAGGACCCTCTGCTTCCACCTGGTCCATCTGCTCTGAGGGAGGGACTGCCCAGTTGGAGATGCTGCTGCTCACCAGAAGTGTAGGACCACTTACAGCACAGGGGGACTCTATAGTGGGATTGGCAGCTGCTGTCCCCTGAGTGATCACTGGATGGGAACTTAAATTACAAGAAAATGGAATTCTCTTGAATGTGGGTTTTTCCCCAGAATGGGTCTCAAGATGAGTTAAATGGTCCTTGGGGCCCACTGGCTCTAAGGTGGAGACCATCACCTGGCAGAGGGTTTTGTGGGAAGTCTGCCAGGCAGAGAGGGATGCTGCCATGGCCTCCCAGGGCATGTTCTGCTGGGAGCTCTGAGAACCACAGTGGGCATCTTCTGGAATGGATGGCTTTCCTCCCCAAAACATTACTGTGCTGTGAAATCCTCAGGACCTGCCCTAGGCAAGTGGTTAGCACCTGACGTTTCTCACTGCAGCCTAGTTGAATGTTCCTCACTCACTGATATTCTGCTCCTGTGGGAAGTCCATTCCAGCTGCTCTGGTGGGAAGCCCTTGGTCCTCGATCCTCAGGGCTTCAGTGGCAGAGTGGAACCTTTCTGAAGGTGGCCTCTGCCTGGTTGGTCAACACTGTCTACACTCTTCTGTCCAGGGAAGGCCAGGGAACAGGAGTGGCCTGAATGCCTGGTCTTGACACCTCCCAGCCTGCAGGCCTGAGCAGGAGCCACAGCTAATTGCCTCTCTCAGGGGACCCTGACATCCTGGAGCTGGGGGTGCTGCTGATTCCATGGTAGGGTGGGGAGATGGGGAGGCTGGGACAGTCTTAGATGGAGGGTGGGGTCCTCCAGGGCCTGAGGACTGTGGGCAGTGGAGGGAAGAAGTGTTCAAATGCTGTTGGCCTCTGGGACAGCCTGAGGGGCCTATGGAGAAGGCTGGGCTGGGGGCCAGGATATGGATCCCAAGCCCAGCTGTGCCTAGGGCTGTAGCAGCCCCAGGGTGCCCAGGGCTCCAAGGGCACCACCCAGCAGCAGGCAGAGGCACAGGTGGTGGGAGGACTCTGCACCAGAAGTCCAGGTCCAGTAGCTGTACACACCCCTGCCTGTCCCGTTGCCGCCTGGTGCCCAGTCCTCGTCGTCCTCCCGGCCACCCTCCTTTGGCCCTGTGGCCCTTCTCCAGCCTGGGCCCCCAGCCAAGCTGGCAGCTGCCCCCACCGCAGCCCCTGCTGCAGCCCCTGCTGCTGCCACACGCAGAGTTGAGCCTGCTCCGCTGTATCGGGGGCCAGGCCTCACGCGCACCCTTGAGGCCCCGCGTGCTCCACCGCGCAGGCCTCCGCGGGCGCTGCCCCGGGCTCCTCCACGGCCACCTTTGGCTGCACTGCTGTCGCAGAGGAAAGCTGCAGCCAGTAGCAGAGCCCAGCAAGTTGCAGCTGTCCAGTTCATCTTCATTGGCAAAACTGCAGAAAGGAAGCAGAAGGGACTTCAGCTTCTGCGAGAAGGGGCACAAGGGCATAGGGCAGAGATGAGGTGACAGGGAATTTAGGGCCTGGGCACAGGGTCTGGAATTAGGGTCTGGGACCAGTGGGCTCGGGGTCTGGATACAGGAACATGAGAACTTGGGGACTTGGGAGGCTCAGGTTCTGAGGAGATATAGGTCAGGACCTGGGGACCAGGCTGTTGGGTGAGGGGATTCAGGGCCTGAGGCAACAGAGGTTTGTGATCTAGGGACCAGGATGGGGTTAGGGGATTCAGGGCTTGCTGACAGTGGTGAAGTGGCTCAAGTCCTGGGAGGATAGGGTTCAGGATCTGGGGACAGGGGCTCAGAGCCTGAGGACAGATTGAGCTGCTTTTGTGAAGATCTGGGAGCTTACCACTTGTGGTGAGGCTGGACTGGGCTGTGTGTGTGTGTTCAGGCCTGGGGTAGGGGCTTGGGGTCCTGTTCACCAACTGGGAAGGGTATGGGGTGGGCTGGGAGGGATTAACACGGCAGGACTGTTATGTGCCTGGGGCCCAGAATTGGGGGGTGCTGAGCGCCTGTGGTGGGGGTGCTCAGGCCTAGCGGTAGGGGCTTCATATCCCCGGCTCTGCGCAGCCATGTTGGGGGTGTTGGAGGGGGTCGTGACTGAAGGATGCCAAACACTCAGATCAGTATCTAGAGAAAGAACGGGCATGTGACCCGACCTGGCATCCCCGATCTCGGATCTCCGGAGCCTTAGAGCCAGTGGCCGCGGCGAAGTGGGTGCGGGGTTGGTAACACCGCTTGGACTCCGCCAGGGAAGGCCCCGACCCCAGAAATTTCCCTTCCTGTCCCCGCCCCGCGCCCCACCCTTCCAGGCCGAGGCCCAGCAGTGGGGGAGGGGAACCGGACAAGGATGGGCCCACCCAGCTCTGCACCGAGGGTCTGGGCGGCGTTTCCATCCTCTCCAGGACCGCGCAATCGCCCCCACCCCAGCCTCTCCGGTCCGCTCCCGGACCCCCCGCTCGGACTTACCTGCTGCGAGCCTGGGTCGGAACTTCTGCCCAGATGCTGCTCCGGGGCCGGGGCGAAGACCCTCTGCCAACCCGGCGCGGCTGGATGCTGCCGAGGCCTCAGCGAGGACTGAGGGCGGCAGTGGCGGCGGCGGCTCAGCCCCGGGAGACCGGAGGGGAAGGGAGGAGATAAGGCAGGCTCGGAGGAGGGCGCAGCCCCTCTTGTTGTCCGGCCCCCATTGTCGCCGCGCCCCCTCCTCCTTCCTTCTCCTCCCCGCCTCCCTCCCCAGCTCCTCACTTGCCCACAAAAGACCCTCTTGTCCCCATCACCCAGGCGTCTCTGATTGCGTCTTACCCAGCGGAACACACCAGCCCCCTCCCTCTGTGCCCTCCCCACCTGCCCACTTCGTCCATTCCCATTCCCCAGGGCCTCTCCCCAGCCCATCCACGCTCCTCCTTCCGGTCTTCCACATTATTATCCCCACCTGAGTGGACATCCCAGCCACAGGGGCCACAAAAATGTGCCAGGAGGAGAGGAGGGGATGCCTGCCCAGGGTCCCAACTTTCTGAGTCCCACCAGCAACAGGCTCCCTTCCCAGGTCTGTGAGACTTGCTCATGGGCACTGGGATGTGCCCCTGACCATAATTTGGGACTCATGGTCATCCTGTTGTTCTTGCAGTGCCACTGAAAATGCTGCCAGGTACCCTGTGCTCCACTGGGAGTATCCTGATGGCACTAGATGAACTTGCCAGGCCTGGCTCCGGGACCACTTCTGGGAGTGCTCTCCTGGGGAGCCAGCCATGGGGTCTGTCTGTTGCTGTGCCCTCCCTGGCCCTCGGAGGGGCATATGACCTCTGCTCCAAAAAGCATGCAGTTTCCTGGCCACAGGGTCTGCAGCCTGAGTTCTAGGAGCCCCACAGAAGCTGAAGTGGAGCCTATTACAGATGGGGCAGAGGAAGGGAGCTGGTCAAGGTGACCCAGTTTTATTTGCCCCAGCAGATCCAGGTTAGTGAGGGAAACTTCTCTTCCCATTGAAGCCAGTTAGATTTGGGTTTCTGTCACCTGCAGTGAGGAGGAGCCCAGCCCGGTGCCTGGCTCCCTGCCCTTCATTCTAAGGGCCCCACTCAAGTACATAGAGTTCCCAGGAAGCCTCCCACAGCTTTATGGCAACAGCATAAATGACAACCAGAACCTCTCAGACATTCACAGAGCACTGCAACACACAGGAGCTAGACTAAGATAAAGAGACGGAACAGTGGAATAAGAAGTTTGAGGAATCCGAGGGAAACTTCAAAACAGACATTAAAGGATACATAACCTCAAAGGCTTAGAATGACCGGCAGATACAATATTTATAAAATAAGAATAGGTTGCTGTGAACAAAGAATAAAAGAACTTTTCAATCTCAATTTGTTGAAAAAAAAAAAAAAGAGAACAGAGGGATTGAGTCATAAAGCTAAGGAAATCTCAGGCAAAAGACAGAATATGAGAGGAGAGGGCTCTGACCCCTGACAGTTGTGCAAGGGTGAACATGGAGGCAGGAGGGTTAGTGACCCAGCAGGAAATGTGCGGGAGAGGTCCTCTCACCTCCTCTTATCTGAAGATTGTAGGATGGTCTCAGGATATGTAGGGAGGCAAGGAAAACACTTGGACTACTTTATGTTTGAGTGTGAACAAGAAAGTTCTTAATGGAATACTAGCAAAATGTGCATGGTGGTGCGGCAGAAGGCATGCCAGCATCCAGTGGGACTCAGGTCTTGCCTCAAGACATGCCAGCGACTTCATTCCTCAGTGGGTAGAGGGAGAGACTCTCTTAATTTTCTCAAAAGAGGAAGACAAAGCATTGGATTTCAACCAACACTCATTTGTGGTGGGGGTGAGGGGAGAAAGGCCAAGAAAGTGAGTCAAGGAAATGAATTTTCTTTACTCTGCTGTGTTTCAGAACCACAGCAAACATCCTGCTCAGTGGTGGGGCTGTACATGCACTCCTTTGGGAACACAAATGAGAATGGCCTTGCTTTCACCACTTTTGTGTGAGACAGGACTGGCAGGGCCACCTACAAGACAGCAGTGTTTGGAGTGGGTGATGTCAGCAGTGGCAGGACACTTGCTGCTGCCCACTGGTGCTGACTTCCCACCTGCAATAGGGGCCACAAAGCACTGGAGGGCCCTTGAGACCCACGCAGAGGGCTCTGGGCATTCCAGGGGGTCTCTGTTCCCCCTAGGAAGAGGGTCTGTGCAGAGATTGAACAACCTTTCCGTATCCTTCTGTCCTGCCTGGACATGGTGCCCAGGGTGCTGCCATCATCTGATGGCCACAGGGTGCTGTTGGCAGAGTGAGGGTGGTGGGTGGAGATCTGGGTCCCCGCTTGTCGCGGCTGCTCCATCGCCCTGTGCTGGGCATACCTGGCCTCCCGACTCTGCTTGTTAAAGTAGTTATCAACTGGATATTCTGTGTCAGCAAAACTGCATCTTAGACTTGAGTAAAGGCACTAGCTTTTCTCCCCAGAATGAGAAAGCAGTCAGAAGTGCAATTAGCATTCCACAATGCAGATGGCATTGTTCGAGAACACAAAGGGAGACCTGCTTGCATGGAGGCATGAACGAGGATAGGACAGCTCAGGACTGTGGAAGTGATGATTCTCTACCCACAAGTTAATTCATTCAAAGAAATACCAACAAAAATTCCTGCACATTTTTTTTATTAAGAGCATTATTTCGGTATGATTTTTAAAGGAACCCGCTGTCGGTTAAACTGCACCCCTGTAAAATTCATATGCTGACTCCCAAACCTTGGTGGCTGTATTTGGAGACAGGACCTTTAAGGAAATAATTAAGTTTATTTGGGGTCATAAGGAGCTGCCCTGATCCAAAGGACTGGTATCATTAAGAAGGGGAGATCAGACATGCACAGAAGGATGACCATATGAGGACATAGGGAGGAGAGGAGGTGCTGTCCACAAGTCATAGAGATAGGCTTCAGAAGGAACCATTCCTGCCAAATTATGAATCATTCCTGCTAAATTTCTATCGTATAAGCTGTTTGTGGCACTTTGTTATGGTACTAAAACTAATATAGACCAAAGAGATCATAAACTCTGGATAGAACACAAAGGCCTAAAATAACTAAGATAATTTTTAGAAAGAAGATCAAAGAGGACTCACTATATCAGATATTGAGGCATCACGGAAAGTCATGGTGAGGAAGCATCCTGGGCAAGGGACAGGCAGACCAGCACAGGGAACTAGGGCATGGGTGACCATTCCTTCCAGCTGCTCTCCCATACCTTGATCATACATTTCTTCATCTGCATCCCCTGAAGTCCTTTTCATAAGTTGCATGTGTAAGCAAATGTTTCCTGAGATCTGTAAGCTCCTTTAATAAAATAATCCAACCTGACGAGGGGTTGTGGGATGCCAGTTTATAGCCAGTTTGTCAGAAGTGCAGATAAAACAACCAAGGATTAAAACTGGCATGGAAGTGGTCAGGTCCTCAAGTCTGAGTCCTGGGGGGAACTGAGCTACCTCCAGGTGAACAGTGTAGGACTGAGCCGAATAGAGGACACCCAGCAGTGTCTGCTGCAAGACTGTTGCTGAGTGTGTGGGGACCCCTGCTTGGCCTCAGAAGTCTTCTGTGTTGACTACTGAGCAGGAGCTGGAGAAACTGAGTTTATATTATTTACTCAGAAAACATAAAAAGGGCAAAATGAAAATTCTGGAAGTGAAAACAGAAGACTGGACATGGCTAGAGAGATGGAAGATCAGAAGAAATATCCAGAGGAGAGCATAGGATCAGGGCGGGAGCAGAGGGACACTGAAAAGTTCTGGTACATGATTCTGGAACCAGAGGGAGAGGAGAAAGTGCATGTGGTAGAGGCAGAGTTCAAGGAAATGCTTTCCAAAATGGACAAGAGGGCAAATCATGAGCTTTGGAAGCATCCAAACCAAGAGCAACAGAAACAGAGAAGCAGCCCAGGAGAGGCGCTGGAGGTCAAAATGAAAAAATATCTTAAAGCTTCCAGAAGCAGAGGAAACCCAAGTCACCTGCAAAAGAAATAAAAATAAGACTGACACTGAGCCTTCAACAGAGCCACATGGAGAAGCATGGCAGGCAGCCAGGAGCTGAGAGGCAATGATTCCTGTATCAGGAAAATGCCCACAGGAAACTGATGTCACTGTATTAGTGTCAGACAAAGTAGAATTTAAGCCTTAAACATTAAGGCAGGGAGATGTCTGGAGGCAGAGTAGTACCTCCCAATGATAAAGGTTAAATTGACCAAGATGATAAAATGACCCTAAATTTGTATTCATTTTGACATACTTTAAAATGCACAAAGCAACATGATGAGAAAGATGATGTTTATAGCACAAAACTTTTGCATAGATTTAACTCTCACACAGACCACGGGATACATCTGTCACATATACACACTGACAAGGCACACCTCCTGGTGCCATTACTAAGGAAATGGGGGCAGGAGTGGAAACCAAGTGCAAGAGGTCTTGCCCTGACAGCACTGGGCAGGGAGTGAGTGGTTTACCAAGTTCCATGATCCTGAGAAGAAAGGGGGCAGAAAACTCGGGCATGGGCATGCTACCTGGTCACAAAACCTACCAGGCATCAAGCAGGAGGATGCCCTTGTTTCTGGGGAATGGTGTCACCTGTGTGTTGGGGTGCTGCTGAGACCTGCGGCCTGGGGATCCTTGGTGCCCACTCTGAGCCTTCTGAAGTTCTCATGGGAAGAGGGCAATCCATGCAGGCTTGGGGGTAAGGGATGCAGGGCTTAAGAGAGGGAGAGGGGGCTGGCTACCACCAAAGCAGTCCAGACCCCAGTGGTCAGGGGAATGGCACTAGAAAGGGACTACCTGTGACTCTGCACTGAGCTTTTCAGGCTGAGTGGCTGCCAAGGTGCTAATCTTGCTGGGAGAGGTCTTGGGAGCTAGGGAGCCATTCCTGCTCCAGTGCTGATCTCCCAGGAAGAAGCCTGGGGAACTGGGAGCTGTCCCCTGTTCAGTGCTGACCTCACTGGGAAAAGCCTGGAGAACTGGGAGCTGTCCATTGTTCAGTGCTGATCTCCTGGGCAGCAGTGTCCAGGGCCTGGACATAAGTCTTTAGGTCTCAGTCACCTCCTGTGCTCATTCAGATATCCACTTGAGGCCACTGTGTTCTGGGCAGCTATAATCCAGGGTGGGATGGGGGAGGAGAGGAAGGAAGTTCTGCTGCCAGTTGAGACAGCTGGCCTGGTCTTGGTGGTGAGGCAGTGTCTGCAAGCAGGGCAGAGTGGTCAGCAGTTCCAGAGTGCATCCTGCTGCTGGTCCTCAGGAGGGGTCAGGGACTTGGAGGAGTTTGGTCAGGGCCTCCCTAATGTCACGGTTTCGCAGGCAATAGATTATGGGGTTGAGCAGGGGAGTGACAACCGAGTAGACCACAGACACCAACTTGTTGAGGTTGAAGGAGCTGATGGCGTGAGGCCGGGCATACATGAAGATGGTGGTGGTGTAGAAGATGACAACCACCACCAGGTGCGAGGCGCAGGTGGAGAAAGCCTTCTGGCGGCTGCCTCTCCCTGGAATCCTTAGCACTGTGGCCAGGATGGGGGCATAGGAGACCACAGTCACCAGCAGGGAGGTGGCAAGCACAGCCAGGGCTGCCACAAAGTCCAGTGTTTCCATGGTGGTGGTATCTGAACAGGACAGCTGCAGCAGGGGTGAGATGTCACAAAAGAAGTGATTGAGGACATTGGGGCCACAAAATCTGAGGTGGGAGATGAGAGTTATGGACACAAAGGAGGCCAGGAAGCCACCAAGCCAGGCACTGAGCGCCAGGTACAGGCAGAGCCTCCAGCCCATGAGGGCTGGGTAGCGTAGTGGGTGGCAGATGGCCAGGTACCGGTCACAGGCCATGGTAGACAGAAGAAAGCACTCAGAGGAGCCTAGTGAAAGGAAGAGGAACAGTTGGGTGAGGCAGCCGGAGAAGGAGATGATCCCTACTCCTGCCAGGAGACTGACCAGCAGCTTGGGGACAGTGACTGTGGTGTAGAAAGTCTCCAGCACTGACAGGTTGGCCAGGAAAAAGTACATAGGTGTGTGCAGTTGGTGGCTGGCCCTGATGGTGCCCACGATGACCAGGTTCTCCAGGACTGTCATCACATAGATGGTAAGGAATGACCCAAACAGCAATCCTTGCAGGTGGTGCAGCTCGGGGAAGCCCAGCAAGATGAATTCTGCCACCCAGGTGTTGTTGGGGTTGCTCATGGCCCTTCCGGAAAGGGGAGGTCACTTCTGAGCACCCTGGAACAGTGACACTAAGATGTGGCACGTGATAGGGTCAGGCTTACTTCTACACTGGTGAGAGCAGCTGTGAGCACTGCACTCCTTCTGGGGGGTCTCAGAGGCAGGGCTTCCCTCCCCTACCCCCATGTGGCTGCCCAAGGACTGAGGGACTAGCAGAAGACATCACGACCACAGCATGCCTTTGGGACCCACTGCAGCCAACCTCACCTCTCAGCTCAACTTGCGCACCTACCCAGGGCTAACATCTATCAGTGGCCACAGGGCCTGTACACACCTGTCTGAGCAGAGGCACTCCTCACAAATATGCCCTCAGGCATATATCCTCTCCTGCCTCAACATACAGAATAGATTCAAGGGTGTGCACTCCCAGGTGAAATCTACATCAGATGCACACCCCAAGATGCACATACACACAGACTTTGGAGGTGTACACACACATGGCCATGCCAGAACACACACAGCATCAGGAAGACTTATTTTGCCTGGGGTGCCCTGGGGCACTTCCCTATCTTCCCTGCTGACTCCCAGGCCTCCTGGCTGGTTCATACTGCTTTCTGTGGCCAGGGGACCCTCGTGCTTCAGGAAAGACAGGGAGAGAGGATACTACTTTCATTAACTGCAGGGCAACCTGCAGGGTGAATAGAACTTGGGGGCTGTAGAGAGGTGGGAGCGAGTCCCCACCTCAAGGTTCCAACTGGCCTGGCCTGGAGCCTGCGCTTTCTGAGCTTGCGAAGTGGCTGTGGGGAATGGGTGGAAGATGTCCTCTCCCAGCCTCGAATGGGATGTGCAGTTTGGGAACTGTTGTTAGGACACCCCTGCAGGTAGGTGCCTGAGGGCAGATGGGCTGATTGCATGGAGGAGGTGGCCTGAGATACCGGCTGAGGAAGGGTCCCACTGGCCTGCCAGGCGCTCCTGGCCCTGCCTTGCGGCTGCTCCTCAAGGCTTCTCCTCTCCTCGCTTGTACTTGGGTTTCTTCTGGGCTGATGGTGCGGAGGGAGTCCGAGGTCCTTGGCTCCTCTGTGTGCTCAGCTTCTACTTCTGCAATTCGCCCTTCGCAGAAGGGCTCCACCAAGGTGAATTCCCCAAAGCCGCCGAGGGCTAAGGCAGACGCCAGACTCCCGCTGGGGCGAATGGCTAGCTCCGCGGATCACTGCGGCCCACCCAGGCAGGGGCGCAGCGGGGCCAGAGAGCCTCTGGCGGAGGAGCCAGAGGACTGGCCCCTAAGTCTCAGCACCCCGGTAGTGAGATGGGTCGCGAAGCTGCGAGGGGCCTGCAAGGGTCTGTGGGCCCGCCTTGGACTTGCAGGCTGAAGGCGCGCAGGTCTTAGGCCCGAACGAGCACGCAGACTGAGCCCAGGGCTTAGTGCCTGGGTCTGGCCTTGGCTGCTTCGGGGCTGGACGGCTCCGGGTCCCGGTTCCTGCGGCTCGGGCCAGCTAGCCCGCCGGTGGCAGCTGGGGGTCGCCGGAAAAATGCTGCGCTCACGGGGCCTTCCGGGGCGTTGCCTCAAGATCAAGGTCGGGGCTAGGAAAGCACAGTCCCCGCCTTGTCTTCGTGAAGCTCGGACAGGGTCTGGCAGAGGCTGGGGGTGGGGGGCGGGGGCCTACAGCCTCTGGCTCCACGTGGTCTTTATTTGGCTCCTCAGGGGCCTCGCCCTCCTCCCAGTCTTCTTTCTGCTCCCTAACTTGGGGGACTCTTAATTGCTCTCCAGGCAATTTGTGGAGGGAGCCGGGAGGCGCGCTGCTGGGAGTGAGTCCAGAAGAGGTCTCCGGAGGAGTCTGCTCTTGGAGCCTGATTATCGCCTACCATGGATTCCCACCCTCTCCGACAGGCCAGGTGGCCACAAGCTCAGTCTTTGCTAAGCCGTGTTTCCCTGTGCGGAGGCTTGCATTTCCCTGCTTCTCATGGGTGTTTCCTATAGATGTGAGCTTCTGCTTCTGTGAGGTGCCCCATCTTTTGTCCATTTCTTCCAATGGTGTCCTCTTTTACTTGATTTGTAGGCGCTCTTATTTTTAAAAATCACTTTCTAAATATCTCTTTGAGGTGTAATTTATGCTGTGTGTTGAGTTTGATGGATTTTGACCAAAGTGCACGTGCGTGCGTGGAAATCACGCTCATCAAGGTAACTCCTTGGCTGAGAGATGTCCTGATGCCCTTTCCTAGCCATCCCTGCTCTGTTGTGATTCTTTTCCTTGCAGATTAGCTTCATTTGCTCTGGAAGGCAATGTGACTAGAGCCGCAGGCTTCCTGCCAGGCATGCTTCGGAGGCTCTGGATGTGGGGACCCTCTGCATGGCTGCGGGGTTTTCTCTGCAACCTCTACTTTCTCCTTTATTTGTTCCCAACATCTGGAGATGCCTGGCTTTCTTTCATTCATCCCATATCAATTCATGCCTGCACAGAGGCCTGAAGACTCACTTGGGACCTTTGCAGGTTCACCTTGATCGTTTCCATCTCTTGGCGTTGTTGTCTTTCACTGCCTGATGTGCAGTGTCTTAAAAGCCTCTTTTTCATTTTCTGCTACTCCATTTTGGCTGAAAGTGGATGTCTTTAAATAGTTTTAGAATATTTTGTTTGACAGGTCATTATTTAAAAGTGTTAAAAAATATCCAGATATGGGGGCATTCAGATTTTTGTTGTTAATTTTAAATTTAATTTTGTTGTAGTTAGAATGTATGCAGTTATTTCAACCTTCCAACTTTACTAGCCCTGCCCTATGTGTATCGTACATGCACCTGCAAAGCATGTGGGTCCTGTGACTGCTGAGCACAGCACTTGTGTGGCTTGATGTCCCCTGGTGTGGGGTCCTTGTGCCCCTCCTTCTGGACTCTTGCACTCACTGGGCATCAGGTCGTTACTTATGGGTTTTTTCTTTCCCTTTCCTCCTCTGTCTGGGAGTCCAGTTACATTTACTGTAGCCTGCTTGTATCTGCCACAGGGCAGTGAGGCTTGGTTTACATCTGAGTCTTTAGAACAACCTCCATCTTGTTATCAGTTTCTCAGAGCTATTATTTTCAGTGTCTAATGAGAAGTTTAGCTGTGGCTGTGACATTTCATTGCTTTCTGTGTCCTTGATTCTCAGGCATTTGGGAGTGATCCTGGAGAGATGTCCCCTCCCAGCCTGGCTGCTTCCTGCACAGGTGAAGGACCCGTGACTGCAACTCGGATACACCTATCCAGGGCCCTCATTACAACTATCTCCTTTACCAAACTCACACACCAAGCTGATCTTCTCCTGACCTAAGTTGCCCTAAGACCAGGCGCCTGAGGGCTAGAGGCCACCCCACAGCCCAGAGCCCACTGAAATGACCCCAGTGACCCAAACTTCTGTTGACTCAATCCTTTGCTGACCCTGGGGGACCTGCTGATCCTGCTACCCTGTGGCACTTATCCCTCCCCAAACTCCATGGGGCTCTGGCCCTTCCCCTCCTCCTGCCTCCTGCCCCTTCCTGTCCTTCCTGTTGCTGGCTGATCTGGCCTGCTGTGACTGTGAGCACCAACTCTTTTCCTGATGTCGTTTCTGTGTCTGCAGTCTTACTGTACCTCACTCTAGCCCATCCAGTGAAGTTTTAGCTAACACATTGTGTTTTCATTTTAGAATTTCCAAATTGTTTCTTTTATATAATTCCCCTTTCTCTCATTATACCCGTGTGTTCCTTTAATGCATGATCATATTTGTGATGGAAATTTGAAGATGTTTGATGTCTAGTTCTGATGTTGTCACTAGGGTTTTGCTTCTCTTGATAGACTTTCTTCCTGCTTCTGGATCTTATAGTTCTGCTCCTTTGTGTATGTAATAAATCATGCATGGCTTCAGGTCATGGGCTCTGTGTTACTATGTGTGTGAGTGTTCTATCTTCTCTTTTGGTAGACAATTAGCTCAAGTAGAGACACTGTGACCCTTTAGTCTTCTTTCTAAGCTCGATACAGCAAGTCTAGAGCCAAAGTGCTTGCCCCAAGGGGTCTAGGTCTTAGGGGCCAAGAGTCCTTGCTAAAAGCACCAGGTTCTCCACAATTCCTATCTGCCCTGGCCAGCTGGAGGTGGGACACGCCAGCCCATAATGGCCATTTGTGGCTCTGGACAGGTGCTGTCCTTGCAAATGTTCCTCTGTTGCTAGTCACTACTTCCTGTCTTCCTGTGGAGTCTGTCCTGTGCATGTGTGGCTTCCTGGAGGGCTTCTGCAGCTTCTGCAGCTCCCCTTCCCCTACCTTGCTTGAAGTCTTCACTACAGAGTACAGGTTAACAATTCTGTTGCCACTTGTTGTTAATAAGAGGGACATCAATCATTTTACCCCACAAGGGTAAAAGTCAGGGAGGAGCTGCCAGGCTGAGGGGCAGGAAAGGCTAGTGCCATAGGGCTCATACCCAGGCCTATGCCAGCCCTTTCAGCCTCCAAACCCTGGCAGCCAGGGACTATGTGACCCCACCTGCCTGGTGGGTTCCAAGGGCTGAACCCAGGATCGAGGACAGTAGATAGGACCCAGCCTCTGTGGGCCAAGGACAACTTGGGATCACCAGTCATGTCAAAGTGCAGACCTTGAACTTGG
Organism: Marmota marmota marmota; assembly: GCF_001458135.2. NCBI lineage: Eukaryota > Metazoa > Chordata > Mammalia > Rodentia > Sciuridae > Marmota > Marmota marmota. The sequence goes on from NW_026000206.1 coordinate 13,261,304, forward strand.
AGTCACATGATGCTAGACTTCTACTGTCTGGAAGAAGTAAAAACACACAAACAGTCCCTTCTAGAGGAAGTCAGTGTCAGAGTGAGTGGAATCATTCCCTCAAGTAATCTTTCCAACAGTGTTCAACACATGGAGATGTCCCAGGAAGAAATAAGAGCTGGTGGAAGAGCAAGCATCAGGCTTATCAGGAAGCAGCCTTCAAAGCAGCTCTTTCCATGAAACCCATTAAAAGGGGCCATCAGAAAGCCAGAGGGCATGGAAGGCTGCCCCTCTATCAAGGTGACTCAGGTGATATTCACAGAGTGCTCGCCCAGCAGCAGCATGCACATTTTTTTTTTTTTTTGTAATCAGGGATTGAACCCAGGGGCCCTTAACCACTGAGCCACATCCCCAGCCTTTTTATATTTTATTTAGAAATAGGGTCCCACTAAGTTGTTGAGGCTGGCTTTGAACTTGTGATCCTCCTGCCTCAGCCTCCAGAGCTGCTGGGGTTACAGGTATTTGCCACCATGCCTGGCTAGCACACACATTCTTTTCTGGTGCATGTGGGACATTGATTAAGATAGACTTATTTTTTAGGCCATGAAAGAAATCACAAACTTAAATAACTCAAAATGACACATGGTATGCTTTCTGACCACAATATAATTAAAATAAAAATCAATAAAAGAGAGATATTTCTGGAAAATGTCCTAATACTCAGACAATATATTTCTACATAATCCATTAGTCAAAGAAGAAATAAGGGAAATTAGAAAATATTTGAGGGCTAGAAGTGTGGCTCAGTGGTGGAGCACTTGCCTGGCAAGTAGCCTGGCAAGTGTAAGGCTTTGGTTTTGATCCTCAGCACTGAAAAAAAGAACAGAAGTATTAGAAATGCTGAAGTGCTACAAGAAATTAAACACGTAGTCGGCAGTAGGTTGGCAAGGCACAAGTGTACTTCTGCAGAAGGGCACCCAAAGGGAATCTGGTGAGCAAGCACACCTGGGCAGGCAGTCTGCCAATATTTATTCTTAAGGAAGCACTGCCCCTTGCTCCTGACAGGAAGAGGTACAAACTACATGATTAGCTAATTTAAAATTGGGGCAGGCATGGAAAAGGGCTATAGTTGTGATTGGGCCTGTTAGGGAATTTAAAAATGGCTCTGTGCTGACCACAAGATTCCCTAATGTAAGACAGCTCCATTATACATATGAAACTTACGTTGCAGTAAACATGCCTGTGTTGCATTACGGGTTTAGCTTTGATAGAAAAGAAAACATAAATCTTACAGAAGGAAGAAAGGGAGGAAAAAATAAAGTGAGAAAAAAAAAAGGATCCAAAATGAACTTGAAAACACAACACATCAAAAATTACAGGATGCTGCTAAAGCAGTACTTAGAAATTTGTAACACCACAGACTGTATTAGAACAAGGAAAAGATCCTAAATCAGTGACTCAGCCTCCACCTGAAGGAGCTGAGATATAGTGATCAGTGAAGCCCGAAATGAGGACAACAAGGGAGTCGCGGAGATCAGAGCAGAAATCAGTGGAATAGAAAATGGGAAAGGCAACACATAAAACCAGTAAAACCACAAGCCGCAGAGACAAGCGTACAGACCTGTGAGCACACACACTGTCCTGCACACTTGGGTCCTTGTGCAATCACCCTGTGCCTGTGCCGTTCTTCCCCACTGGTACTCGCACCTAATAAGAGCTGCCACACACCTTGGAGGAGCAGCTTCCAGGGTGGGGCAAGAAGCACAGGATGGGCTTGGAGCGTGTCTAGCCCAGGGTGCTAGGAAATGTTAAGCAGAAGCAAAACCAGCAATGGGGTGTCAGGGGCCAGAAACACCAGGGAGCAGTGGCCGAAGGAGAACAGTTGGAGCAGGAAAACAAAGCAGGCCAAACTCCTTCTCGTGTTTCCCACCAGGCATCTGTGGTGAAGAGTCAAGTCTTGATACAGCCAAATTTCCGTCTTTTATGGTTCATGAGCAGCTCTTGGCTGCCCTGAGTTTGGAATTGTAAGGTCCTTGTGTTAGACCCTGATGCAAAAAACAAAACAAAACAAAACAAAACACCGATTCCAGTTGAAATCAAATTAAAGCAAGCTTATAATTTCGACCAGCCAGGCTATCTCTCCCAAAAACCACGGGAACAGAAGACAGCCCCGTAGCTCTCTAGGAACACAGCTTTATAGCCCAGAAAGTTACAAAAAGGGGGGTGTCTTGAGAACTTACAGATAACAAAATTTTGATAAGCATAATAACACAAAGGCTAGTTAATACTTTAGCTGGCCCTGACATCAGAATTTATGAGGGTCATCACAGCTTCAGAGAGGGTCGTTATCTGGCCAGGGAAAGCCAGACATGGGTGAGTTCAAGGCAGAGCAGGCATTCCCAGCTTAGAAATCCCAGTAATTTATAGTATAGCCGAAATTAGCTTTTCATGCCTTGTGGTGAGATGGCTCCCAATCTTAAAAGGGAATTAGGCTGGGTTTATCACTTGCTTAGCATCTGGATGGCCGTCTTAAGTGACAGCAGCCATTTAAGGACAATTTGGCTTTCCTGCCCAAGGGCGTTCCTGAGAAAGGCTCACCACTTGCTCACAGCAGCCCCACCCTTCACCGCCTGCACCCGAGGCCAGCTCCCGCAACACCAAGCCTGCCCGCTCTCTCATCTATGGAGAAATGCCTTTATTTGTCAGCTCTGACAATAAGGTCTCGTGCTGTGGCTGCCGGTCTCCGTCTCCCTGTTCCTTGCTTTCCTTTCAGGAATGACATCCACCTACACTTTCGTGAAGTGTCTTCAGAGTCCTTCTTTCTTAGGTTTCTCCTCTTTCTTATTTTTTAAACAATCGAGGTGGAACTCCATAACATAACATCAATGATTCAAAGCGCACAGTTCTGTGGAGTCGAGTCGGTCCACAAGGTCCTGCAACCACCGCCACGGAGCGTCTGGCCCTCCCGTGGGCCCTGTGCTCTCTGGAATGCACGCAGGTTGCTTTCTGCCCCATGGATTTGCTGCTCTGCTTCTTCTTGGAACCTACTTCGGGGTGTGCGGCCTCGTGGGCGCCTTGGCGCTCCTTTCCCTCCAAGTTGAGAAGCTGCGCACTTCCAGGTTTCGCTTGTGCGTCCCGAAGTGCTGATGGGCAGAGGGCTGCCACCTTTCCGCGGCTGTGAGCGTCCTCGCGGGGCCACACCCAGGAGTGGAGTTTCCTGGTCCTGTGGTGACTGCGCCCCCCTCGAGGAACTTTGTTAGAGTCTGTAAACAAGTCAAAATAACACCTGGCATTTTGCCAGGGGAATGTTAAAGTTCGTAAACAAGTCTGGATGGTGCCTGGCAAAATGTCAGAGGGAGTGGTTTGAGAAGTAACAAAACCGAGCCATTAGGTGTAGACATTCCTGATTGGTTGACTGATGTATCTAGTTTATGCTAATTAGATAAGCTGTGTGGAATGTATAAATACTGCTCCTGTCCTGCAATAAACGGCTCCTACTCCTGCTGTATCAACGTACACAAGTTATTCGTCACCCCCCGGTTATTTTGCTGCAGCCGGACTGCGGCAGATGGTGGCCCGTACGGGGAGCCCCGGGACACTCGGGGGTAAGTGACGAAAAATGCTGCCCGTCCATAGATAGGACGGGAGCAAATCTGCTCGTCCCTAGGCAGATAGGGCGAGAGGAAAAATGACCATTTCGAGAAAATGGAGAAGATTGATACAGTATGTTTGTGTCTTGTTTTGTCTCAGTGTATTGTATTGTCTTTGTGATGAAAATATGGAAGGGGTGAGAAGTAAATTTCTAAGAGAAGAAGGCACCCCAGTGGAACCAAGAATAGTTAGGGCATGTGTTGATAAGAGCCCAGGAACTCTAGTCAGAAAGAAAAAGAAAGTTCAGAAGAAGAAAGATTATCAGAGGAGGAAGGATTATCAGGAAAAAAGTTGCAGTGAAAGGCTATTACTAAATACTTTTCGTTACCGGAGGGTGCGTGAAGCGGAGAGGCGGCTGCCGAGTGTGCAAGCCGGTCACAGCGCAGCAAGGATTTTCCAAGAGGCAGCGGCAACTGGCTCTTCCCGGCCTCCTGGCCGGGGAGCTGGCTCTTCCACTGCTGCGAGCCCAAATCTAGACCTGACCTGGAGGCACAGTCTCGCAGGCTCTTGCTCGCTGTGCCCAGTAGCAGTTTGAGTCCGGGACACTCCCCAGGGCGATCTGGGGCTGCCCAGGCACTACAGCCAGCAGAAGACACTACCAGAGTCCCTGATGTTTGGTCATTTTCAATGCCAATAACTGAACTACAATGGTTCTCCCACACCTGGAAGCTGATGAGTAATGAGCACTATTAATGCTATTTCAAATGCAAAAAAAACCTTGAGATAATGTACTAAATTGTTCAGAAGGTTGTTTTCTTAGTAGAATGCTACAGGATTTTCTTTAGCCATCCGGAGTTCCTGCCTTCGTCCCAGTGCCGGTAAAGACCAAGGTGGAAGAATTTCCAGTGTTGCTGAAAACCGGACGAGACTTTAGCTGAGAAACGGACGAAACTTGGATCAAGCTAGCTGCCTGCAGAACTTATCTGGACTGTGATTTAAGCTAGCTGCCTGCAGAACTTACCTGGACTGTGATTTAAGCTAGCTGCCTGCAGAACTTACCTGGACTGTGATTTACCTGGACTGTGAGTTAATCTATTGAGACACTGCTTTACCTGGACTGAGACAACAAACTGTAATCTACAACAAATTGTAACTCGGTATCTTTGCTAACAGTGTCATTGCTGGTATAATTTTTCCAAGGGCTTCTTGCATGGAGCCATCAATTGGCTTGGTATTGTGGCATTTTGTATCCTCCCTTTCTGTTTGTAGCAGGTTATTTATGGTGTTTCTGTAAAAACCACTATGGTCGTTATTTAAATTAAACAAAAGGGGGAAATGTTAGAGTCTGTAAACAAGTCAAAATAACACCTGGCATTTTGCCAGGGGAATGTTAGAGTTCGTAAACAAGTCTGGATGGTGCCTGGCAAAATGCCAGAGGGAGTGGTTTGAGAAGTAACAAAAGCGAGCCATTAAGTGTGGAGATTCCTTATTGGTTGACTGATGTATCTAGTTTATGCTAATTAGATAAGCTGTGTGGAATGTATAAATACTGCTCCTGTCCTACAATAAACGGCTCCTACTCCTGCTGTATCAACGTACACAAGTTATTCGTCACCCCCCGGTTATTTTGCTGCAGCCGGACTGCGGCAGAACTTCACCCTGGTTCTCCGGGGGCGTGGCGCTCCCGGCGGCCACCAGCAGCTCGCAGGGCTCTGCATCCCCCGCTGCCAGCCGCGCTCGCTTTCCACTAGGACTCACCGCTGTCCTCGCGGGTGTGGGGCCTCCCGGGGTTTTTTATTTTACTTTTATTCTGTTTTGGGGCACTGGGAGTGGCATCCGCGGCCTGGCACGAGCTAGGTAAGCGCTGTGCCGCAGAGCCACAGCCGCCCTCACTGGGGTTGGTCTGTCTCCCTAACAGCTGTGGGAGACGGTCGGTGGTCTTTACACGTGCTTGGAAAATGCCTGTGAGGTGTTTTGCGGTGCTTGGATTGGGCTGTTTCTCTTTTTGTTGTTGAGTTTAGAAGCCCTTTATACACTCTGGATACTGGAGCCTCATCAGTAGGTGGGCTCTCCCGCAGCCTGGAAGAAGTCAGCCCTTCCTGCGCCTTGACTTTAGCCCAGGGACACCTTGCGCTTTTGCCTGCAGACCCAGGACACAGCCTGCTGTGCTAGGTGGGGGTCTCTGATTCAGCGCCAGAGGGCGCTCGTGCACCAGGCCACCTGGAGCCAGCTTCCTATTCTGGGCCTGGGCAGAGCCCTCTTGGGCTCTTTCCTGGTCTTTGCAGGTGCCTGTCTGTCCCCAGGTGTAAAGACGACCAACACCACAGCCGTTAGGGAGATAGACCAAGCTACAGCTAGGGCGGGGTGTGGCTCAGCGGCACAGCGCTTGTCTAGCTCGTGCCAGGCCGCGGTCCATCCTCAGTGCCCCGAAAAAGAAAAAACCCAGTGAGGCCCCATCCTCGAGGATGGCGGGAAGTCTACACTGACTCAGATGATCTGCCTACTCCCTCTCCTGGTGAGCTCGAGGGCCAGGGCTGGTAGATCCACTCTGCTGGACCCAGCTGGGGTGGCAGTGCAGCAAAATCAAGGACAACTAATGAGTTGTCATGAGTGAGCTGCGATGCTTTGAGTTCTTCTCCTCATCCTTTGATTATGATAGTTCTCAGCATTATGAACCAGCAAACAGGAACTTTATAAAAACATGAGATGTTTTCCTCCTGTTGTTAATGTTCAATTCCACTTTCCCGATGATGTCACAGTTTTCTTGGAAGTTCTGTTTTCAGTTAATAGATAATTTTCTGTGTTCAGCACTTGTTGTTTTAAACTTCCCTTTGCCCTATTTCTTTACAAGGTCTATCTTTAGAAAATCATCCACAAGCACAGGATAGAGCCAGAAAACCAAATGAAGTCACTCATGGCAGTCAGTGTGCTTCACTGTGAACTCCAAACTTCTCCCTTTAAAAACATTTAGTAGTGAAAGTGCCATAGCAGTGAGTTCTGGTGCTGGTGTGGTAGGTGGTGGCATAGTGATGACAGGTGGCATACACTGCTGATTCATGCTCTTTAGCAAGCAAACAGGTTAGGTGGATCACAGTGAATCATCAGCCAGGGAAAAAGCAACAATGTGGGTAAGATTCATCCTTGAAGATTTATTCTGCAAACCAAGAAGAAGGAGAAGGATCATGTAGAAACTGAACTCACTGTTGGAATGCTTTGCTTTGCCCTTGTGTTTTTAAAGAATGAATTTGTTGGGCTGGGATTGTGGCTGAGCAATAGAGCGCTCGTCTAGCACGTGCAAGGCCCTGGGTTCGATCCTCAGCACCACATAAAAATAAATAAATGAAGATTGTGTCCAAGTACTTCTAAAAAATAAATATTAAAAAAAGAATGCATTTGTTCATTCACTTCTTGGTGCAAGGCATTTACATCCTTTCCCAATGGGAAAGCAGATGCAGACAACAGTGAATTTTTTATAACAGACAAATTTCCACAGGAGTTATTATGTGGTCATGGAGTGATGCAAAAACTGTGCTTTTCTGAACCACAGAAGCCACAAGGCTTCTTGATGTCCCTCAAGCCACGACTCTGGTGCTTCTAGAGGGTCTAAGCTTTGTAAGATTTGTTGGTCTGTAAAAATTTATTCTTGTAAGTGAGATGTAACATTTTTCATGTAACTATTTATTTGTTGTGCAATTTGTAATGAAGTAGCCAAGGCAGCAGCTGGGTGGCAGGGATGGCAGCTGTGACTATAATAGCAACAATTGCAGCTATCCATGTTACAATGAATCTTTTTTGTTTAACAGTTTGTAGGTACATCCATTAAGGAAACCTTGTTATGCTAATGAAGTGTAAGACTGATGGGCAGGCATCTAACCATTATCTCCTTACTTGAGGATAAATACAGCAGATGTATTTACTGTGGTAAGGCAACTCCTCAAATAGCAAGGAGTTATGCAAGTATGTTTTACTACTAATGATATTTTATGGGCCAAGAGGTAATATATGTATTAGAAATGTTTGGACTAAAACTAAAATATATGGTTTGGGAGTATAAACTATGGTGAATGTTTCAGATTCATCCCAATGCCAAACCCATTATAATTTATAGAGTTCCCATGTGCACATCATTATCAGTGTTACATGTTAGCAACCAAGAACTTAAACTATAAAAATACAAAGGCACATGGGAACACTCTAAATACAATGGGTTTGGAGGTCATTGCCAAGAAAAGATTTTCAGGTGTTTTTGCAGCTTGGGTATTCTCTAATACCTTTTTATAAACATGATTTTGTACAGCTGTTAACTTATGATCATTTGGATTTAAAAAATTTAAAGTGAATAATGCTTGCTTTAATTGTTCATGTGGTGAATGAGTCTATTCCCCTTTTTATTTAAAACACATGTTTTTAAGATTTTGGGGCCCATGTTCGATTATGGCTTGTCCTTGAAGATTATAAGGAATACCATGTATAAGGATAATATTCCATTGAATACAGAAATTAGAAAATGCTTTAGATGTATAGGCTGTACCATTATCTGTTTTTATTATTTTAGGTTGTCCTAAGAAGGCAAAGGCTGATAGCAAATGTTTTCTTATTGTTTTAAAATTCTCAGAAGTTTGTACTATAGCAAAGATTATAGTAGAGAAGGTATCAATGGTTACATGAATATATTTACATTTTCAAAGGGAGTATATTGGGTTTCAGTTCCAATATTCTGACAAGCCTTTAGCATGTCTACTAGAATCCTGGGTGGCATTCTCATAAGCAAGAGTAAGCACAAGCATGTTGGCAACTTCAGAATTTTCTATTTGCCTTTCAATAGCATTTTGGTCTATTAACAAAATCCATGTAGGGTTTAGTGGCTTCTTGATGAATCTGGGAAAAGGAGCCTGTAGGAGTCTTCATGTCGGGCACTTTATCCCACACTTTCATGGCAGCCTGAGATGATTACGAGCTGCATGTGAATCATTAATTGGTTGAGCCCCAGTACTAGAATTTCCTTGACCACTAAGCTGGTTGAAAGAAATAAGAATGCCATTATTCAAATTGTCAATGCCATTATGACCCTTCATCTTTCCATTCCTGTAATCATAGCCTGTACTGAGCAGTGCAAGGCTGGCTTTCATCAGGGCCATCCAGTCCCGGGGACTCCTTCATACACACTGGCAAGTTCCTCTGTTAAACTCCAGTAACATGATTTTGTATATCATTTTATTCCATTGACCTTTGTAATTCCTTAAAAGTGCAAATAGCAGCCTATTATGTTGAGGATTATGATTATTTGTCCTCAAAACTGGGAAAGCTTTAATAATTTCTCCTGCTTGTTTAGCTTCCTCAATACGTCTTTGCATAGCTGGGACCTTAGTCTTATGGAATCTTTGCTAGAGAAATGGAAGGTAAAGAGAGAGGAGCAGGGCGGGGACAGTTTTCAAAGGTGTGCTCTCCCCTTTTTGAAGGTTCTTTTTATTTTGAGCTTGTGGAGGTAGTTTGTCTAGAAGGAGAAGGTTGGAGGATAACATTTATAAATTTTGAATAGGTTGAAAATAGCTTCACAGCATAGATTCCAAGTAGTTAAATGCTTGAGACTAACTGGCCCGATAGACATTCTAAGACATTCATTCCCGTGTTTCTGCATCTAAGCTACCAGTGTCTGGATACCGTGGCATTGTTCCCTAATGACAGTTAAGAATTTTGATGTATCTCATAAAGGAGCTGATTTATCTCTTCATCATCTTTGATGTATATCTTCCTGTTTTCTTAAATTAAGCTTCTTAACTGAAAAGCATGCCCTTTAACCTCAGGAGAAATGGAAAGGAGTTCCTAAACAATGGAGCATCTACGTTCATCAAACAAACTCTTCTCAAGTTCAAGAGTCAAATAGACCTCAACACAATAATATTGGGTGACTTTAACACACCCTCTTTCATCACTACATAGATCTTCCAAACAAAAGCTGAACAAAGAAACTATAGAACTCAATAATACAATCAATAACTTAGGCTTAATTGACATATATAGAAAATGTCATCCTTCAATGAGAGAATACACTTTCTTCTCAGCAGAAGATCCTGAATATCCTAGTATATGGTCTATTTAGAGAAGGATCCTTCTCTAAATAGACCATATACTATGCCACAAAGCAACTCTTAGCAAATATAAAAAATTAGAGCTACTACCTTGCATTCTACCAGATCATAATGGAATGAAATTTGAAATCAATGACTTGAACAGCCAATTCTCAGAAGATGATATACAATCAATCAACAAATATATGAAAAAATGTTCATCATCACTAGCAATTAGAAAAAATGCAAATCAAAACCACTCTAAGATTTTATTTCACTCCAGTTAGAATGGCAGCTATTATGAAGACAAACAACAATAAGTGTTGGTGACAACGTGGGGAAAAAGGCTACACTCATACACTGCTGGTGGGACTGCAAATTGGTGCAGCCAACATGGAAAGCAGTATGGAGATTCCTTGGAAAACCGGGAATGGAACCACCATTTGACCCATCTATCCCACACCTTGGTCTATATCCAAAGGACTTAAAAACAGCATACTACAGGGACATAGCCACATCAATGTTTATAGCAGCACAATTCACAGTAGCTAAACTGTGGAACCAACCTAGATACCCTTCAATGGATGAATGGATAAAAAAAAATGTGGCATATATACACAATGGAATATTACTCAGCAATAAAAGAGAATAAAATCATGGCATTTGCAGGTAAATGGATGGAGTTAGATAAGATAATGCTAAGTAAAGTTAGCCAATCCCTAAAAAACAAATGTCGAATGTTTTCTCTGATATAAGGAGGCTGATTCATAGTGGGGTAAGGAGAGGGAGAGTGGGAGGAACAGAGGAACTCTAGATAGGGCAGAGGGGTGGGAGGGTAAGGGAGGGGGCATGGGGTTATTAATGATGGTGGAATGTGATGATCATTATTATCCAAAGTATATGTATGAAGACACGAATTGGTGTGAATATACTTTGTATACAGAGATATGAAAAATTGTGCTCTATATGTGTAATAAGAATCGTAACGCATTCTGCTGCCATATATAAATAAAATGCATGCAATTTAGGAAAATGCATGGAACTGGAGGTCATCATGCTGAGCAAAACAAGCCAGACACGGAAAGACAGGTGTCACATGTCTTCTGTCATATGTAGAAACTGAAAAAAAAAAAAAGACCCTAAAGTTGAAGGGAGGCTGTTGGGGAAGAGGACAGGGACAGGGGAGGGAGGAGAGTGGGAGGGCATAAGTGTGGGGGGTGCAGTCACAGCACAGTTTGCAGGTGGGGCAGGGTGCAGCAAAACCCCTCGAGTTACTGTTCATGATCATAGAAGGCAACATGAAGTCTGCCGTTCTCCTGGGGCTGCGATTCCCATTCAGCGTGGAGCTGGAGTGGGCAGGACCAGCCTTGCTCTGACTGTTCCCTCCAACCCCCGCCACACACACATGTCCAAGGAGCCTGGGGACAGGGACACACCCCACTCTCACCAGTCTCTAGTGTTCTATGGCTCATGTCACATTGATCCTTGAGGCTGAGGTTCAGGGACAGACCATGATCCCTGTTGGAGAATGGGGTTCCCAGAGTGGTCTGGCAGGAGGGTGAGCCCCGAGAGTGGACAATTCTGTGAGAAGGGAGGTATTTAATACTCCCTTCACCTACAAGAAGCAAATTACCAGGCATCCAGAGAAAGCTGTCAGTCAGCGTGGCCATGAGAGCAGGACCTGCAGCCAGGGGAATGGTTTCCAACTGTCGGCTAGGGGTGACTACCGTGGCCTGCAGTGTGTGGGAAACATCTTGTAATATTGAGAAAGAAAAGGGGTCAGAGGCTTTTGGGAGGGAACCCTGAGGCTGATGTGGGAAGCTTAGGGAATGGGAAAGAAACAACACCAAATCCTTGCTACTGTCCATGCTTTGAAAAGCTTTCTTCTACTTCTCTGTCCTAGAAGGCTGGTACAGTGGGAAGATGAAGCTCACTTAGCCAAACAGAAAGCAGCCCTGTGTTTTCCAGACCAGGGCAGCTCTGTTGTGGGGCAGGTCGCTCAGAAAACACCCCAAGTCCCAGTTTTGTCCAAATTGAAGAGTCTTTATTTAGCCGACAGGTTAGTGACTGTTCCCCTCGAGCCTCAACATTTTAGGATACTTAAAGGCAAAATCTGCAAAAAACACATCCAGGTTGACACAGCTGCAGGCAAGCAGGTATAGAAGCTGAACTGGGCAGTCAGCAAGACAATGCAATGGGTACACTGGTCTTCCCCACGGGACTTTCCAGGTTGGCATAGCAGAAAGCAAGCAGACGGGAAGTGGGTCAAAATGACCCTAGTTAAGTACAATAGAGAATGGTAACTAATGTCTAGATAATCAATCTCTGACAAGGTACATTGCCTAAGAAACATGAGAACCAAAAAGAGAATTTTACATTGTATAAGAATTGCTATTTTGTGTTGCCAAGTATGCTATAGTAGCTACCTATTAATGGGTACAGAGGTGGGGCTTTCCCATGGGAGAAGTATTTCTTACATGATATGGAGTCTCAGGGTAAAATGGAGTCTGTTTGGTCATTGCCTGGCCCATAACAGCTTCTACAGTGGGTGCTACTTGCCAGATGCTCACTCTGGCCTGCTCAGCACCAGGGAGACTGCACCACCTTTAACCAGCTCCCAGCTGGGGTGGCTGCATGGAGCTGGTGTTCCAGGGCAGAGTTAATCCACATGTGGCTGGCCAGGGTCCCCACTTCTCTTGAACAGCTGCCAAGTACCTGTGGGGCCTCAATGTGCTGACCACGGAGATTGGCTGCAGGTAGGGTGGGGCCCACCAAGGACCCCTACCCCAGGTGGCTGTGTCCCTGCTACTGAGGCCCAGATGCCATTTGGCTAACAGCATGCAGCCTCTTGTGAGCCCAGCACTGGCCACAGAGGCCTAAGGTGCCCACAGGTGTGGCACACAGGTTCCCAAAGGCTCCTGCTTGCAGGAGCTGAAAGGATCTCAAGGGCCTGACAATGGTGGCTCCTTGCCCAGGCCACAGCCCTCTCCACTGGCTGAGGATCCCATCTCCCCCTCCCCTGTCTGAGAAGAGGCCCAGCTGAGGGACCCAGCAGGAAAGAGCCCAGCCAGGCCCGTGTGGAACAGCTCTCCTGGGAGGCGATGGTGGGGAAGGGTGTGCAGCTTGCCATCCTCCTCCCACCCTGCCAGGGCGGTGCAGGATGTGTAGGGGCCACTGCCTATTCACAGCGGGAAACAACATGCCCAGCGTTGCATGCATGGCTGGGCCACTCCCTGGAGTGCCTGGCCTGCTGCTCCCCCAGGCACGTGGTTCCCGGCGTGGGGCACTGCCCCAGGAGATGGCCCCGGGGTGGGTCAGAAGTTGGGCACAGCCCTAGGGCAGGCAGTTCACCCTTTGGGCCAGCCAAGCTCCAGGGCCAGGCTCTTGCCAGCCACATCACTGTCAAGAAGGTCCTCCCAGTCCTGAGCCCGGAGAGGCCAGGTGGAGCAGCAGTACCGAGCACCAGGTGCTGCCTGCAGTGCACAGGGCTTGCCCTGTTGCTCCTGTGGGCAAGCAGGTGGGCCAGGTATGTTGGCTGCAGGGTGGGGACCTCACTGCTGCCCTGTCTCATGCTATTGCCATCAAGACTGGGAGTGAGTGCCAGCAGGCTCAGGGCTGGGTCTCTGGACAGCACATGTGCTGATGGATGGCAGGGGGACATTGGGTCAGGGGGACATTGCTGGGTGCAGCTTCCCCCACCATGCAGGCAGGCCCCCCACCTGCACACCCACACGTGGCCGGCTCCCTGGACGTGAGACTGAGCAGGGCCTCCTCCTCATCTGTGGGGTACAGTAGGAGACTGGAGGTTGCTGCACGGGATGGCCACTGGAGGGTGGTTAGGCCCCACGGGGAGCAGAAGTTGCAGGTTTCTTTTCTTCTTTCAGCCCAGGAAGTTTGTCAACTGCAAAACTGTTCCTTGAAAGGAGAGGCTCTCTGAGTCAGGGCTGAGGGACTTCAGTGCTGACCCCAGGTCAGGACCCCCAACCCAGGGAGGAGTGGCTGCCATCTGGATGAAGAAGGCAACTGTGGCTACAGGGTAAGGGCTGTCCAGCCCACCAGCTCAGGTGTAAGCCGGCAGGTTCCCCAGGTTCAGGAGGTGGCCTCAGGAAGCAGTGTCATGGGGAAGATAAGGTTGTTCCTTCAGGGCAACACCAGGTGGTCTTTGCCTCTCTTCTTCCTTTTGCAGGAAGTGTCCCTGCCTGGCTGCCTATGGCTGGAAACTCCTGGGACAGGGGCCACACAGCAGGGTGTGGCCTCCACCTGGGCAGGGGTCTGGATCAGGCCTGAGGTGGCCCATTGTGCTGGTTAGTTGAAGACGGAAGCAGATGAAAGGCGGCTGTGCAGGACTATGCTGAGGATCTGCAAACGAGGCGGCAGCCAGAAGACCCACGAGCCTTCCTGGGTGGCGGACTCTGCCGGTTTACAGTCAGGAAGAGGGTAAGTGCTCTGGGGTAGAGGGCTGGTCCAGGGACATGTGCTTGCGTGTGGCCAGGGAGAGGGAGGAAGCAAGAAGATGGTTCTGGGTTCAGCAGGCCCCAGAGTGGCCGGTGGGCAGTGCCTTGAGCTCCAGTCCTCCCCACATAGACCATCCTTGATCCTTTAGGGCAATAGGATGTATTAAACAGATCTAGTCACCTGCCCCTGCCTGTGCCTCTCCTGCCCACTGACTTCTGGCCAGGAGGGGGCACTGGTGACAGTTTTCAAAAGTCATATTTTGGGAAGACTACCTCCCTACCTTCTAAGCCAGCAAATAGACTCAGGTTACAGCCCCAGGTAGGGAGGAGTAGGGCCATCCAGGGGCTCCACTCCTGAAGGCTGTCCTGTGGGGGGTCTTTATGGTACTCAATGATAAGGATGTTCTACTAGGACCCTGTCTGGTTTGTTGGAGGAAAATGCTAAAACAAGACCAAGTTCATTTTATTTGTGAAAAGCTGACTGTTCCTGCTTTTTTCAAGGCTAATTAACTCTAGAATAAGGACATGTTCTTCTTGGGTGACAAGGACTCTAGAATAAGGCCATTCCCTTCCTCCCCCAAGATGACAAGCAGCAACTAGCTGACACCCACAGGCATTCTGGCCTTTCCTGCCGGCACAGGTGTGATCTATGTTGTCCCTTCACTTGCTCCCCAGGATGTTGGGCCTGCCTGGTGAGTAGACTCCAAAGAGGGTGGGGAAGGCCAGTGCCTCGGTTCCTCAGCCCCCTTCCTGGCTACCTGGTTGCCCGACACAGCGACATGGTCTGGAGCCAAGGCCAGAACATGTCCACGCAGGGGCCCTTCATCCTTTTGGGTTTCCCGGGGCCCAAGAGTCTGCGTGTGGGGCTCTTCTTGCTCTTCCTGGTCATGTACCTGCTCACTGTGGCTGGGAATCTGGCCATCATCTCCCTGGTCGTGGCCCACCACCGCCTCCAGACACCCATGTACTTCTTCCTGTGCAACCTCTCCTTCCTGGAGATCTGGTTCACCACGGCCTGTGTGCCCAAGACGCTGGACATCTTCGCCTCTCGGGTTGGAGCCATCTCCGTGGCAGGCTGTGCGGCGCAGATGTACTTTGTCTTCTCGCTGGGTTGCACCGAGTACTTCCTGCTGGCCGCGATGGCCTATGACCGCTATCTGGCCATCTGCCTGCCGCTGTGCTACGGCGGCATCATGACGCCTGGCCTGGCGGCGTGGCTCACGCTGGGCTCCTGACTGTGCGGCTTCTCCGCCATCGCGGTACTCGCCGCGCTCATCGCACGCCTCTCCTTCTGCAGCTCACGCGTCATCAACCACTTCTTCTGCGACATCGCGCCCTGGATCGTGCTGTCCTGCACCGACACGCGGGTGGTGGAGCTGGCGTCCTTCAGCATCGCCTTCTGTGACATCCTGGGCTCGTGCTGCGTCACGCTGGTCTCCTACATCCACATTATCGTCACCATCGTCAGGATCCCTTCTACGCAGGGCCGGTACCGCGCTTTCTCCACCTGCTCATCCCATCTCTCGGTGGTGCTCATCTGGTACGGCTCCACCATCTTCCTGCATGTGAGGACCTCGGTGGAGAGCTCCCTGGACCTGACCAAGGCTGTCACGGTGCTCAACACCATCGTCACACCAGTGCTGAACCCCTTCATATACACTCTGCGGAACAGGGATGTGAAGGAGGCTCTGCGTAGGACCATGAGGGGGAAGTGAGGGGCGAGCTTCCCCCTGCCCTCCCCCTTGGTCGCTCTGCAGGGTGGGAGTCTGTTCTGGGACAACTACCCCACCCCTGTGGCTGAGTAGTGTCCATCACTGCCTGGATCGTCCTTGGGCCTTTGTCGTCCATAAAGTTGTACAGCCCCCCTGGAAGGGGGGGGAGTTTCTACTTCCATCACAGGGTTTGCCCAGAGGCTGGGGCTCAGGGTCCAGGCAAATTCTGGAAGAGAAATAGGGTGCAAGCCCCCAGGAGGTGTCTCCATAGTGCAGTTGCCAGGCCCTCAGCTCCAGGGGCTGGTCAGCCTCTGAGACCTGGTCATATGGTCTGGGACCAACAGACTCTCTACCACCGCCCAGACTTCACCACCCCTACCTGGGGTCTCCAGAGTACTCACTTGGAAAAGCACACCTGAGCCCTCTGCAGTGGGCTGTCAGGGGCTGACTACAGTGGCCAGAGCACAGATGGACACACTGTGGAAGCCTCTCTGAGGGGCCTGCACAGCCTGCAAGGGCTGCTTAGGATCACTGTGTGGCTTGCCTCACACTGGGGGTCCTCAGAGCACAACTGCCAGGTCTCCACCATCCACAGGCCCTGAACTGTGGGAACAGAGGTACAGGAGGGGTCAGAGTCAGGCTGGGGCTCTGTGCAGCTCAAGAGACCTGTTGGCTTCAGGCTCTGGTCAGACCCTCTCAGAGGACAGCCTGTTCTTACTTATTCTTGGAGCAATGTGGGTGGGGCTAGAAACAAATGACTTGGGCCAGTTATGTAACCACTGCACACCTCTGTTGCTTCATCTGTGAGCCCTGTGAAATTACCATCTGGTGGATCCCTTGTCACATGAGATGACAATGTGTCCAGCTTAGGCCCCAGGAGTGGGCCCAGGAAGGGCTACTCTAAGGGTTATTTTCATAATTTAGCAGAACCATGTATAGGTTATCCCCCTTGTCTTTCTTATTTTATCTGAGATGACTGACAGGGGCACTGTCCTCCACCCAAAGTCCACTCTGATCTTTCAGCTATCAAGGACCCCTGAGAACTAGACTCTCTCTAGTTGGCCTGGATGAAAAATGAGGGGTGGTTACTTGGAACTTAGCAGGGCCCAGTAAAACTGAGTTTGCACTTGGAGCTACAGGTCCACCCAGGCCCCATGGTTGGCTGTGTGGTCATCCAGGTGGCGGGGGCATGAGATGGCTGAGCCCTAGCAGTGGGCTGGATTAGAGCTGCTGTGCAGAGGGTCCGAGGCCCAGCCCTACTGCCCTCTCTGCTTCTTATGGGGTGCTGGAGCTTCCCAGAGCTGAAGCAGGGCCTGCTGATGGGGTCCCTGGGTCTTGGCTCAAATACCACTTTTCGGGCTTATCACAGACCTGCCTCCTTTAACTGGCCTTCATCTCCTGTCCCTGTCCATTCCTCTTCAAGGTCCAATCTAATGCCTCTGTGCTCTGCCCTGTCCTCCGGTGTGGGAGCCTAGGTGGGGTTTGGGTTCTGATGGCTCCTCTTTGCAGTGACCTGTGCTCAGGATAGGGCAGGCCACAGGGGCCTGTAGGCATCTGCCCAGGGCCTGGAGGAACCATCACCCATGCCAAAGTTGGTGTTCTCACAGGCCTCCTTCTCCTGGGGCCAGAGAACACACTGACCCCAGGGACTGCACACTAGGCCATCCGTGGCTACTGATAACTGTGTAGTGTTTGTGCTTTTTTTTGTGGTACCAGGGATTGCACTCAGAGGCACTTGACCACTGAGCCACATCCCAGACCTATTTTGTATTTTATTTAGAGACAGGGTCTCACTGAGTTGCTTAGCACCTTGCCATTGCTGAGGCTGGCTTTGAACTCGCGATTTGCCTGTCTCAGCCGCCTGAGCCACTGGGATGACAGGCATGCGCCACTGTGCCAGGCCATGTGTGTGCTTTTGTGCAGTTACTTTTCAAGTGAATTCACAAGCACCCTGATTTCATCAGCTCCTGTCTTTGCTACCTCGATGGGGTCAGTAAAGGCCCATGTTACAAGGGCTTGATGATCTCTCAGCTGCACCGGGGGGGAGAGGGGCAGTGGTGGGAGAAGCAGGAACCCACAGACCGCAGCAGGCACCCTCCTCCTTCATTGCTGCAGACCACTAGAGGCCAGAGATGCCGAGAAGCAGCACCAGTGTCATCTGGAGTGCAAGACCCTGCTTCACTTCTGGAGGGCGGGGCCCTCAGATCCTGGGAGGAACAATTCACAGGAGAAAAGACCTATTTGTTTTCATAATCAAATATTTATTCGTATTATCAATTCAGTAATTAATAGGGACTCGAGTGTCCTTTCTCATGTAGAGAAACAAAAAGCAATTGGGTGGCGGGGGTGGTAGGGGAAGAGGTCTATCGGGCTATTTTCCAATCTATAGATATGTCGTCATAACAGCCAACAATTACACCGTGTTTGCCAAGTTCCGGCAACTCACAAGCATATTTGCAGATTGTAACTAATGTGAGCTGCACAACAGCTATGTAGGAGAGATACCATCATTAACCCCACTTTGCAGATAAAGAATGTGATACCAATGGGCTCAGGAACTTGTCCCAAGTCACATAATTAAAATGCAGCATAGGTGGGATTTAGCTGGGGCAGGCTGTCTTCAGAGTCCCTGCACCAATGCAGAGTGCTGCTCTGTTTCTCCTGCACAGCAAAGTAGTACGATGCCAGGTGGGAATGGGAGACTTTACATTTGAACAGGGTCTGAAAACCATGTAATGAGCATTGTATTAGCAGTTCTATTTCCATTTCTTAAATAGTTAAAACCATTTTTATGCCATTTTCTTGTCTATTGGAAACCACCAGTTTAAAGAGGAACAAAACAGGAAAACCTCCAGTTAAAAAGATTTCAGATAAGTATATTTCAGGAAATAATAATTATACATTCAAAGGAATGTTGGTCTCTTTGAATTGCCCCTGATAAGCTAGACTCTTACTTAGCAGTTCTAGAATTTCCCCCTGATTCAGAACAATGATCCTTGCATGGGGGTGCATTTAGAAATGCATGTGTGTGCACTTGTGTATGCACTGTATGTCATGCACACGTTCTCAATCGTGGACAACTTCTGTTCTCTGAAGATGGACTTTATTTGCAGATAATCAAAGTATTTGAGCCAAGTTGAATTACAATTAACAATATTTATTTGAAGTAAAAAGAAGTTTTGGCTGAAAATGATGAAGTGGCCTTTTAAACATGCGGTTATCAACCATGACATTTACTTTTTTTTTTTAAAGAGAGAGAGAGAGAGAGAGAGTTTTTAATATTTATTTTTTAGTTTTAGTTTTTGGTGGACACAACATCTTTATTTTATTTTTATGTGGTGCTGAGGATCGAATCCAGTGCCCCGTGAATGCCAGGTGAGTGCCACATCCCCAGCCCCCATGACATTTACTTTTGCTAAAAAAGGATCCAGATATCTTTGAGATTTAATTCCAGAAGGTTGGACTTCTCCCTCCATCTCCCCTACAGGGCAATTATTTTGCTCCTCTTCATTAGTAAGTTAGAAATTGGATGATAACTTGTTTGAATAAGAACTCCATGCTGTTTTCTAGATTATGCAATACTAGGTATGCACTGTGTTAAAACAAACAAAATCAAGAATTCAGATGTGCTGCTATGAGGTACACATTTCAGTCATCCAGTGAAGTCTGCCTTCATTCACAGTTTATCAGAAGAACTGAAAGATCTGTTTTGGTCCCTGGCTTTACTCCATGCTTGGGCCTGTGGTGAGGCAGAGTATCATGTTGGACAGGGTAAGGTGGAGCACAGCTGCTCACCTCATGGTGGCTGGGAGAGAGAGTGGTGGGGGCCAGGGACAAGCTAGAGTCTGCAAGGCACACCCTTAAGGACATGCTACCTCCAACTGGTTCTCATTCAGTGGATTATTCTGCCAGTGAGATCAGAGCCCTCACTTCCCCAAAGCCTCCTCTCTGAATACTGCTGCACTGGGGACCAAGCCTTCAACACATGAGGCTCTGGGGGACATTCCAGATCCAAGCTGTGACAGAGTGATTCAGATGCTGACTTGGGTCACCTTTCTCTGGTAAGATGAGCGGGATGCCCCCACAGTTTCCAGTTAAGCAGCATGGCTTCCTGGTCCTCTGTGACTCGGTGATGGCAGACTCAGTGCTGAGTGCAGTGCTGAGTGCAGTGCTAGGTCAAGGGCAAAGCCAACCTCCAGCTCCCTCTCACAGCTGTCAACTCCCCTAGAAGAAAATTGGCTTCATTCCCCTCCTTTCTTTTATTGTTGGCCTTTCTTCCAGCGAGACAACTCACTGTAGCTGCTGGGTGCTCTTCTTTACAGGCCTGGTGGCTTAAAGGTGCTTTTGAGGGTGAACCGGCCATGCGCCCAACTTGCTCCTTGCTGTGGGGTGGTTTGTGCTGGCCATTGTGCGGTGGCTGGAGTTGGGCTGTCGACTCTGGCTTTGGTAGAGATTTGAAAGATGAATTTGGGAGAGTATAACTGCTTTAGGTGCCCCTTGAACAGGGGTGCTGCTGAACCATGTGGATGAGGCAGGTGCCAGCCTGGTGACTGCATGCTGGGGGCTCAGGGGATGGGTAGACCAGGGAGGGCCCCCCCAGACAGCCTCAAAATGTAAGCACACTGGAGAGAATGGAATCACAGATCTCAGACCATTCGCTTCAGTACATTATAAACGCACGTCCAGTCTCCTCTTGTCTTCACCCCCGTCCTTCCTTCCAGGTCACTCAAGGTCAGTACGTCGTAATACAGTTTTATGCATGAGGAGAGCCAAGGACCGAGGATGTGGTTTGAAAACAATAAAGTCATGGTCACACTGAAAACCGCAAGGCATCTGCGCTCCTGGATCTTTCTCTTCCGCTTTGTGGCCTCTTGGCTGCTCTTTGTGGTTGAGCCTTACGGCTTTCTACATTGGGATGCAGGTCAGTTACAATGAGAACACTCAGTTCAGGGTCTGCTGGCCTGTTTCCAACCTCTAGCAGCTGGAAAACAGGAGGGGCTGGGCCCAGGTGGTGAGGCCTGGGGCTGGGCAGCTGCCATAGCTGGCTGCTCCTGGGCAATGGCCCCCCACCATCCTCACCCACTGCCCAACTGTGGCCCACTACACAAGATGGGTGCTTCTTAGCCTGTCAGGCCAGTGCTGTGAGAGGAGGACTCCAAGAGAACCCAGCTGAGGGACACCTGCTGATGGACACCTGCTGATGGACACCTGCTGATGGACACCTACTGAGGGGACACCTACTGAGGGGACACCTACTGAGGGACACCTGCTGAGGGGACACCTGCTGAGGGACACCTGCTGAGGGGACACCTGCTGAGGGACACCTGCTGAGGGGACACCTGCTGAGGGACACCTGCTGAGGGGACACCTGCTGAGGGACACCTGCTGAGGGGACACCTGCTGAGGGACACCTGCTGAGGGGACACCTGCTGAGGGACACCTGCTGAGGGGACACCTGCTGAGGGACACCTGCTGAGGGGACACCTGCTGAGGGACACCTGCTGAGGGGACACCTGCTGAGGGACACCTGCTGAGGGGACACCTGCTGAGGGACACCTGCTGAGGGGACACCTGCTGAGGGACACCTGCTGAGGGGACACCTGCTGAGGGACACCTGCTGAGGGGACACCTGCTGATGGACACCTACTGAGGGGACACCTACTGAGGGGACACCTGCTGAGGGACACCTGCTGAGGGACACCTGCTGAGGGACACCTACTGAGGGGACACCTGCTAGGGGACACCTGCTGAGGGACACCTGCTGAGGGGACACCTACTGAGGGGACACCTGCTGAGGGACACCTGCTGAGGGGACACCTGCTGAGGGACACCTGCTGAGGGGACACCTGCTGAGGGACACCTGCTGAGGGGACACCTGCTGAGGGACACCTGCTGAGGGGACACCTGCTGAGGGACACCTGCTGAGGGGACACCTGCTGAGGGACACCTGCTGAGGGGACACCTGCTGAGGGACACCTGCTGAGGGGACACCTGCTGAGGGACACCTGCTGAGGGGACACCTGCTGAGGGGACACCTCCTGAGGGGACACCTGCTGAGGGACACCTGCTGAGGGGACAAATTCTGAGGGAGACCTGCTGAGGGGACACCTGCTGAGGGACACCTGCTGAGGGGACAAATTCTGAGGGACACCTGCTGAGGGGACACCTGCTAAGGGACACCTGCTGAGGGGACAAATTCTGAGGGAGACCTGCTGAGAGATATCTATTGAGAGACACCTCTTGAGGGGACCCTGCCCCTGGATGTCTGCAAGGCTTGGGCACACCTGGGTCTCTGCCCAGGACTGATTTTTCATGCCTGGGCCCTCTGCTGTCTTTCAGGTGTGTCTGGCAGCAGGTGGCAGCACATTTTTTGCAGAGACCTGAGCTGCTGACTGCCTGTGGGGTCTCTGCACAACCAGCAGCTTGTATCCCCAGGGCACCCTCGCCTTGCCTGCTCCTGGCCTGCTCCACCCAAGGGGCTGGCAGCACCAGGTGAGAGATGTTTTTTTATTCTGAGACCTGCATCTGATAAAAAGTTGCACTTTGGGCACTAGGGAACCGTGCATAAACCTCTTGGTACCCAATCCAATTTACAGTTTATGAAGATTTCAGACAACTTTTACGAGAGAATCCTAAGAGTCAGGGGACATTGAGTTGCTTTCCCTGGAGTCTGGGGAGGTTGGGCAGCTTGGGCTGGGGTGCCTGGCCTGTGTTCAGGAAGTTGCGTGGTTTGGGCTCATTAGGCAGGGTAGGGTCCAGGGGACCACTGTGGATGGCAAAGAGTTTCCCAATTAATAATGCTTCGAGTCTCCATGGAGTTCAGCTCAGTGGAGTTAATTAATTACAAACAAGCAATTATGTATGGGCAAGGTGCCCTCCTGAGGTGTGGCCTGTCAGCAGCTGGAGGTGGAGAAGTGAGGCCCAGGGGAGTAACCATGAGGGAGAGGCAGCCAGGGCTTCTTGGCCTGGGAGCCACCTCCTTTCCTGGTCTTTGTGGAATTTTCCTGCATAGAGGCACTGCCTCCTGAAACCTTCAGGTGCCTTGCAGCTCACTCAGGAGTCCTGAGCTTGTCACACTAAAGCACATGTGTGTGCCCAGGAGCAGCCCTTCCTGACATGGCCAAGTCAGAGCAAGGGCTCTGGATCCTGACTGCCCTGTGTGGTATCTGATTCTCAGCATCTCTGTATTCCCGCACAAGCTGTATTTTAAAGGGATCAGGTGCTGTTTTCTGAGTGTGTAAACTGATTTTTTTTCAGGTGGATAATTTTTTAAAATATTTTTTTTAGTTGCAGTTGGACACAATACCTTTATTTTATTTATTTATTTTTATGTGGTGCTGAGGATTGAACCCAGTGCCTTGCATGTGCTAGGCAAGCACTCTACACTGAGCTACAACCCCAGACCTTCAGGTGGATAATTTTTAATAAGAATATGTAATTTAAAAATTACAATTATCCAGTGGCTTGGGAGGCTGAGATAGGAGGATCATGAGTTCAAAGCCAGCCTTAGCAATAGTGAGGCACTAAGCAACTCAGTGAGACCCTGTCTCTAAATAAAATACAAAAAGGGCTGGGGATGTGGCTCAATGGTCAAGTGTCCCTGAGTACCACACACACACAAAAATTACAATTACATGGCCACATGCCTAAATTGGCAAGAAATATGCTTAAGTTCATCACATTCAGTTATTGCATTCTTTTTGCAATACACATACTTGTTTACAAAATAAAAAGACTGAAAAACTCAACAATCAGCAAATAATGCAATTAAAAATTAAAAAAACACATAAGCATAAACAGGTATTTAATTGAAGAGTATTATCAAATGACAAATAAGGGTATGAAAAAAATACCCAGCATTATTTGTTCTTAGAGAATTTCACATTAAAACCATAATGGAATACCTAAGAGATTGCCTATGGTTATTTACACACACACACACATATGTACATATACACACATATGCATATATGTATATATTTTTTATTTGCAAAATAAAAGTGTTAATAAACATAAGATAAATCTATTGCTGTTTAGCATATGAGAGTGAACAATTGCAACAAAAGCATTCCAACATCTTCTCTCTGAGCTGGACAGCAGAACTATTCAACTCGTCTTCCAAAATATAACATCATCAAAACTATCATTTACCCAATTTTCCACTGACTTTCATGTCAGGGGTTCTTTTTTTAAAAAAATACTATCAATAACTAATTTAAATATAAGTGATCTAGATGTTGTAATGAAAGGTGTAAATGTTTGACATGTGTAAAAAGCAAACAATAACTATATGCTCTATACATATGTCACACTTTAAATACAATATGCCCATAGGTTAAAAGCAAACTAAGGGGAAAGTAAGCATGAGAAATCTGAAGTAGAGCTATTAATATAAAATACATTTCAAGAAAAAGTATTTTCAGAGATAAAGGAGAACATTTTATAACCATAATAGGGTAACTTCTTCAAGAAACTATAATAATTCTAAATGTGTATGTGCCTAATATCAAAATTTCAAAATACATAAAGTAAAAATTAATAAAACTAGAAAGACAAATCCACAATCATATTTGGGGATTTCAAGCACCCTCACTTTGCTGGAAAGAGAAGTGATATAGAAACCCTAACAACATTATCAGCCACCCTGATCTACTTGTTATTTATAAAGAACTAAACACAAAATGACAAGTAGGAAATTAATAAGGATAGACTATGTTCTGTCATAAAATAAGCTTTGAGAAATTTAAAAAATTTGAAATTATGCAGACTGTGTTTCTTAGAAATTTTAAGAAGATTTCTTAAAATCTTCACTTTAAGATATATAGAACCCCACCCCCACATCTCAACTACTTCCAAATTAAATAGCGCACTTATAAATATCTCACAGATCAAAGAAGAAGCACACGAAAAGTAAATAAAAAGTGATTTAAACTAAGTGATAATAAAAGCTTAAAATATCAGAGTCTCTGGGATGAAATAGAACTCAGATGCACACTTATAACCTAGAAAATTTGTATCAGAAAGAAGGTAGATTAAGTGGATGCTGATCCATAATGGGGGGGGCATGGCAAAAACAGAGGACTTTGGGCCAAGAGGAGTGGGTATGGGGGCAGGAATGATGGTGGAATGAGATGGATGTCATTACCCTAGGTATATGATGACTGCACATATGGTGCAATGCTACATCATGTACAACCAGAGAAATGAAAAGTTGTGCTGCAATTGTGTACAATGAATCAAAACACATTCTGCTGTCATATACACCTAATTAAAATGAATAAATTAATTAATAAAAATAAGCTAGATTAACAATCAAATTATTTTCAAATTAGATAGTATGAAGGAAAAAAATGAGAGTAGGAGCAGAAATATGTGAAATGGAAAAAAATACAGCTAAAAATTGATAAAAATCTAACACATCTAATCAAGAAAAAATATAAATGGAAAGGGAGCTATCAAAACAACCCTACAGACACTAAAAATGTATTAAGTTAATAATACAATTGTATAATTATAATTATATAGCTTACATAACTTAGTCTATTTTAGAGGATAGAAACCTCTACTTGTTTACATGATCCCTGTGAGTGATCTGTTTTCTCCATCCTTTCACCTTCAGTCTGTGGATATCTTTGTCTATGAGGTGAGTCTCTTGGAGACAGCATATTGTTGGGTCTTGGTTTTTAATTTAATCTACCAGTCAACGTCTTTGGATTGATAAATTTAGACCACTAATGTTCAAGATTATTATTGAGGTATGATTTTTGTTCCTGGTCATTTGGGTTTATTTCTAGTTACTAATTTGAATTAGTTTCCCCTTTGATCAACTATTCCTTTAGTGTAGTTCCTTCTTTTGCTGGCTTTCACTTTTTTTCCCATTTCATCTTCTTGGAATATTTTGTTGAGAATATTCTGAAGTTAAGGCTTTCTGGTAGCAAATTCTCTTAATATCTGTTTATCATGGAAGGTCTTTATTTTATTGTCAAATCTGAAGCTTAATTTTGCTGAATATAGGATTCTAGGTTGGCATCCATTTTCTTCCAGAGCTTGGTATATGTTATTCCAGGACCTCCTAGCTTTGAGGGTCTGGGTTGAGAAATCAGCTGAGATCTGAATTGGTTTCCCCATTTGTAATCTAACACTTTTCTTTCACAGCCTTTAAAACTCTAACCTTATTCTGTATGATAGGCATTTTCATTATAATATGCCTTGATGTGAATCTGTGGTAATTTTGCATGTTTGGGGTCCTGTAAGCCTCTTGTATTTGCTTTTCTATTTCATTCTTTAGATTTGGGAAATTTTCTGATATTATTTCATTGAAAAGACTGTGCATTCCTTTGGCTTGTATCTCTGCATCTTCATCTAGCCCAATAAATCTCAAATTTGGTCTTTTCATGTTATCCCATAATTCTTGAAAGTTCCATTCATGGTTTCTTTTCTTTTTTAAATATTTATTTGTTAGATGGACACAACACAATGCCTTTATTTTTATGTGGTGCTGAGGATCAAACCTGGGTCCTGCCCACACTAGGCGAGTGCTCTACCGCTGAGCCACAATCTCAGCCTCATTCATGGTTTCTTAACATCTCTCTGTGGTCAACTCTATTTTTAAGATTACATATTTTGTCTTCATTGTTTGAGGTTCTGTCTTCCAAGTGGTCTAGTCTGTTGGTCATGCTTTCTATAGAATTTTTAACTTGGTTTATTGTTTCCTTCATTTCAAGGATTTCTATTTTTTTCCAGAATCTCAATCTCTTTATTAAAGTGATATTTTGATACCTGTATTTGCTTTCTTACATCATCCTTTGTTAGGGTCTGTAAACAAGTGGGATGGCGCCTGGCATTTTGCCAGGGGGAGTGGTTTGTGAGGTGGCGTCAGTGAGCCATTAAGTGTGGAGATTCCTTATTGGTTGACTGCTGTATCTAGTTTATGTTAATTAAGATAAGCTGTGTGTAATGTATATATACCCCTCCTGTCCTACAATAAACGGCTCCCACTCCTGCTGTATCAATCTACACAAGTTGCTCGTCATGCCCCGGTTATTTTGCTGCAGCCGGACTGCGGCAATCCTTTACTTTGCAGATCAGTTAAACTCCTTCTCTGACATTTCTTCCACTGTGGTGTCAATGGATTCTGTTACTGGAATATCTTGGTTTGCTTGGGATGATTTGTTCCCTTGCTTTTTCATGTTGTTTGTGTAGCCCCCCATCTAACAGTATACATCTGAGGCAGTAGAGTTTCTACCTTGTGGACTTATAGTGTTCTTGAAAGTTTCTAGTACCGTATTATTTAGGGGGAGACAAATAATAATAAAAACCAATGCAATTTACAGGATTAAGCCAAATAGTTCCTACTATGACCTCTACAATGTTAATTATCACAATAAACAGAAATGATGTGATCAGTTATGTCTATAATAAGAATAGCAAGTTTGCAAAAGTGTTTACATTTTCAAATGGTAGACAGGGAGAGAACAAAAGTGACATAGGATGTGATGATTATGAGGGAGGAGGAGAGAAGATAGAAATAAAATATTAAAGGAAGAGTGAAAGAGAAAACAATAGAGATTGGCTGTTAGCAGAAGAAAAGAGAGAATCAAGGGCAACAGATAGGCAGGAGAAAAATATATATTGCAGAAATTTAAATAAAAAATTAAAAATAAAAGAATACAAAACAAAACTAAAATATACTAATCAAGCATCCTACTTCACAAAAAACTAACCCACGTAAAATAACTGTATAAATGTCCATGTACTGTTAAGGTCACAATTGAACAGTGAAAAAGAACTTAAAAAAATCTTGATGAAAGGTTAAAGCATTCTTTCCGTTGGAGTTCAAAATATTCTCAGCTTCTCAGCAGTTTTAGGTGGGGTCTTCTTGAGTGTGATGCTCCTCCCTCTGGAATGCTAGAGTGAGAGAGGTGATCCTGTGGCTGGAATTCCTGGAGGCAGGGTTTAGGCTTAGGTGGGCTCCAGGCTCTTTGCTGAATGCTAATTGGTCTGGAGAATCGGTGCACCTCCAGCGCCCAGTACCTGCTGGCCCATGCTGGAGGACTCTACCCCAGGGCTCCCTGGGTTCCACTCGTGTGGTGGGGGAGCCAATTCTTAGTTCCCTATGACACCTGCAGACCCCACATTTCCTGGTCTCCTGTTCAGTCTCCAAACAATTTCTTCTGCCACCAGTCTTTTCAAGTTCCTGGGCAGATGTGTCTTGCCCAGCCAGTCCTGCAGTCAGTCAGATTCAAGAGGGAGGGGGGGAGCTGGATGGGTTTCTGAGACCTGCTGTCCCTTGTGTGAACCTCTCTCCACATTGATTTTCTCCTGGTCACTAAGCACACTCTATGGAGTGCAGTGTTTACTGGGCCTGTAGTTCCAGGAATGGCTCCCTCAGCTGCCAGCCCCCACGCCACAGCTGCGAAATGGCTCCTTCCTTTGTCTTCCCATGCCACCTGGAGAGACGGTGGCTTCTGTTTCCACATGTGGATATCGTGCAGCATGTCCTTAGGTTTGTTGGGCAATGTCCTTGTTCTCCAAATGCTCTGTACCCAGACATGCCTTGGATCTCCCAGAAGTGCAGGTCCCTTTAGCTCCCTTATCCCTCCACCACGCTCACAGAGGACCTCTCTGGTAGAGCTTCCCGCTTGGCAGGGGCAGCAGCTAGGCGGCTGGGGTTTTCCTTATTTTATTATAGTCAACTGTTGGGGGAGCCGCTCCAGAAAGCACTCTCAGTTTGAATTTCAAATCAAAAGAGAGCTTTATTTACCTGGCCAGGGACTGTCACCCACTATAGAGACTCAAGCTCTGTGGGAGGACAGCAGCTTCCTGGTCCATCCAAGGAGAATATAAGCACAAAACCACAACTTAGAGACTTGCTTATCGTCACGTAAGCTAGCCAATCACAGAAATCACATTAATAAGTGGGATCTGTGGGCTCTAGGCAGGACTGGAATTTCCCAGTCAGCAAGCAAGCGATAAACAGAAACAAACAAACAAAAAATTAGCTTTGCAATTCAGTTGACCACAGTCCCAGGTTCAAGCAGACACTGGACAGTTGCATCCTGAATTGGGGCAGGGTCAGCAGGGTGAGAATCTACTTCAGAGTCATGTAGACCCACAGGGGCATTCAAAACCAGGATGTAGCTCACCACGACCACCTCTGCATCCTGAGTAGGATACGATTTGTGGGATACAAAGTGCAGAAAGACAATTTTTTAAAAGAAAACAGCTTTAGTTTTTATTTCCTAGAAATGGGTCATGCAGTTCTCTCTTCACAGGGACAGTAACAAAGAAACTAAGATGGAGTTTCTCTATCACATCTTTGTACTCAAATGACTACAGTGACCCCATTCCCCAAAATCCCAGCAAGGTGGGAATTGTTGCAAGTGACTAATGAGTCTCTACCAGAGAAATTGCTTTACACACTCAGTACTAGTAACTTATTTGATGCCTGCTTAAAACTACAGTTATCTTCTGGCTTACACACACATTTTCGTCTATCGTTTTATTAATATCTATAAACCCTACATCCTTATCCTATGCAAGGCTTAGTTGCTATGTTAACCTAACCTTATCTATATCTATATTAACCTACTTGCTTATATTTATTTATAACTACACTGACTCACTGACTTATCATATGGCTTAAATCCTATGTTTTACAGTAACCTGATGTTTCTACTATTACTTAAGGTTATTCCTGATGAACTTATGTCTTACTATCGCTTATCTGTTATCTTACCTTATTCCTATAGTCTTTAATCTATGTCTATTGCTTATTGATTATCTATTCTACCTTGCCTTATACCTATAACCTATATCTATGACTTATTGATTATATTGACCAGCTCATACCATAATACAACCTCCTGCATTTGAGCATTTCTTCTTACTTTCTCCCTTGATCCTGGGCTGGGGAGCAGGAAAGGGTTTCTGTGGGACACTCCTCTGCCCACTGGCCTCAAGGACTGCACTTGGTCATATGATGGTCAGCAGTGCCCAGAACAAGTGCCAGCCTGTAGGTGGTGGGCCACATGCCATCTCTGTCCCCTGTTGTGCCTCCCAAGAGTTCCATGGGAAATGGATAAAATCAGCCAGCAAGCTCATCTTAAGTCCTAAGATGTGCTGGATGGGGCCAGAGTCAACTGTGAGCGGTTCATGCCTTATGTGGGTCCCCTCAGGGACCACCACTGGGTAGCACTTGGCTCAGGTCCTCTTAGTAGCTGTGTCTGAGTAAACATGCAGCTCTCCTGTGCTCAGGTTTTCCATCTGCACAGAAGTGATGATCACACCTGCCTTCACACTTGTCTTCCTAATGGGACTGAGATGGAATCCCACTCGGCAGGTCCTTGGTGCAGGATCTGGGCTTCTACCTGCGTCTCATGCCTGGCTCAGCCTGGGAGAAGGAGGCACCTGCGACACATGGCTGTGTGGTCCCTTTGGGAGCCAGGGACTGTGAAGTCTCAGTGTGCTGTTCTCTCTCTGTGGGAAGTTCATGGCCCCAGGTCCTTGGCCGTTTGGGCTGTGCTCTGAGGATGCTGTCTGTTGCTGTCCCCCGTCAAGCCTGATGGGCTGCTCTGCACATGACTCTTAGGTGAAAACACCCTTTGGGCATAAATCCCCTCTGGCCTGTGAGCTTTCCCTAGTCACTGTGGTCACCGTTGCTGTTCACACTTGTACTGATTGGTGTGCACTATTGTGCAGAGGTTGTACTCAGGCAGCAGGTGGTGAGCCCTAGATGGCTGCAGGGTGGTGGCAGGTGCCACAGTGTTTCATAGACAGCTGGAGAAACCCCTGCCCATCCCTGTCACCCTGAAGTCAGCTCACATGCCAGGACATGTGACATGCAGTCATCCAGGCCCACAATGACGGGTGACAAACTGCCTCTGACCTCAACAGCTTGCTCTGGGAGGATGGCGTGGAAATAGCTCACATATAAACATAAGCACCTTCAGCTTCCTCTGTGCCCTGCTGAGCCCTGGGCTGCACTGAAGGCATTCTTGACAGCTAGAGGTGGAATTTCAAGCAAAGTGTTGACGCTCATCAACAGACACCCTGGGGTCCCATGTTCAGTTGATCTTTCAGAGTGGCCCTTCCCTGAGAAATCTGGAGGAACAAATACTGGCAGCAAGGCCTGAGTGTTCAGGACCCTAGAGCCAGCCAGACAGCAAGGCCTAAGGGCCCAGATCTGAGATATGAGGGAAGGCCCAAAGGGCAACCCTGAAGTTCAGATCATTTCTCTCATGGAGATGCTGCTGATTCTGGTAGAGTCACATGGGGAGGACCAAAATCGGAGTTTAGAGCTTGCTAAAGTGGAGAGCTCTGTCGATTATCTAGGATTGTCTGGAAACTCAGAGGGATATGCTTTTAGGGGAAGGCAAACTGAAATACACTCAGAAGGATATGCTTTTAGGGAAAGGTAAACTGAAATACACCAGCTCTCAGTGCAAACTTTGAGTTGCCTCAGCCTCTGAAAAGATCCAGGAGCTTTGGCATTGTGGATGGCCTGTTCTAGCCACCTTTCAGGGGGCAAAGGCAGACATTCCTCAGAGGGCTGGAATACAGATCGGAGCCACAAATAAGTACTGTAATTAAAAACCCATATGACTTACCAAACCCAATCAGAAATAGCCAGACATATGAGGAGACAGGATGTACAAAAAGATCAAGAAAAATAGTAAGTAATAGGAACAGATTCACAGCAACAGGGGCTATCAGAGGGAATTTAATAAGATGTGCATAATATATGTAAAGGACTGAAATAAAGAGTTGAAAATTTTGGCAGGGAAATGGATAAAAAATGAAACAAAATACTTCCCACCCCTGGAAGTCCTGAAACTGAAAAATAAAAAAATGAACTCAAGAACTGAATGGATGGGTTTAACAGAAGATGAGAAACTGTTGAACAGAGAATTAATGAAATGGAATACAGATTAAACATCCTGACGAGACAGAGAGACCAAATGATATACAATGCAGGATGTGTACAGGAGATATACCTAGCTCACAGCCTGCACCCTCAGAACACACAGTGTTTCATGTGCTTGTGAAGCATTTGCCTACTATGCTGACTTGTGCAGTGTTCACTGCCTTGCTTGCTATCCTTTCCCACCCTCTGTGCTCTCTATGCTACATGGCAAACACCCTCCAAATTTGCACACTTAAAGTGAGAACAATTGGCTGGATATTTCTCAGGTTGGTCTTACCTGGCTCATTCTCTACAAGCAGCTCATTTACATGGGGGGCAAGGAAGGTGGTCGCAGCTGAGCTGCTGTCCACATCTTTTATACAGGCATCTTCATGGCCTGGTGGTTTCAGGGTTCTTTGGGGGAGCAACAGCTTCCATTGTGAGGTTGCCCAATATCACATCACAGCATTCTCTTAATCAAAGCAAGTCCAACGCCAGCACAGGATCAGGGTATGAAGAGTGAGGCTGCCTCCATGAATGGTATGAGCCACAGTGCCACCTGTGGAGGGTAGATAAAAGTTATTGGCTCAAAAGATACCAATTTTTATTAAACACATGCTTTGAAATTATTTTCTCCCAGGTTGTAGTTCATCTTTTCATTATCTGAACTGTATCTTTTGAAGATTTTAATTTTTATAAAGTGAAACTAATTAATTTTTTCTTTTATGGATTTTGGTTTTGCTTTCATATCTAAGACATTTTTGCTTAACTCAAGGTTAAAAAAATTTATTTTTGCATGTTTTATTATAGAAGTTTTAGATTTTACACTCAGGCCTGTGACTTTATTCTTTCTTCATTCCTTCCTTTTTTTTTTTGTGATGCCAGGCATCAAACCCAGGGCCATGCACACGCTAGGAAGCATTCTGCTACTGAGTGATATCTGCCAACACTTGAGTTTATTTTTAATTGAATTATGGATCAAAGCCCATATTTTGGAATCTGGATATACATAATTTTCCAGTACTATTTGTTGAAAAAATGATTCTTTCTATACTAAACTACCTTTGAATCTTTTAAACAGTCAGCTGTCCTATCCATTTCTGCATTCTCTGCCGTTCTGATCTGCTTGTCTACCTTGATGCCAATACCACACTTTCTTTGTGACTGAAGCTTCACAACAAGTCTTGTGATCTGGTTGTGTTAGTCCCTGGACTCTGTCTTCTAGGTCCTTGATTTCCCATATGAACTTTAGCAACTGCTTGGCAATTTCTAAGAGAGATCTGCTTGGATCTTGATTGGGGTTGCATTAACTTTATAGACCAATTTGGGGAGGAATGCCATCTTAACAATATTGACTATTCCAATCAATTAACATGGGTTATTGATCCATCTTTTTAAGTGTTCCTTATTTTTCTCAACCAAGTTAAAGAATTACATAACCTAAGCATAATAAAATAATTTAAAAACTAAAAATAAAAATTTAAAGTAACAAATGAATTTATAGTTTTCATTGTATAAGTTTTGCATATATATTTGTAAGATCTACACCTTTTGCATGTATATTTTTAAGGTTTATGTTTTTGTTACTACTGAAAATATTATTTAAATTTTTCTATGTTGTTGTGAGTATGTAGAAACACACACAATCCAGTCATTAAAAAAGATTCTTACTTCTTCCTTTCCTATCTGGGTTTATTTTATTTATTTTTCTCTTATTGCACTGTTGAGCGCCTCCAATACTGTGTTGAGTAGAAGAGAAAGAATAGACAGTTTTTCCTTGTTCTAGCTTCACTGTTAAGGATGGTGTCAACTGGGATTTTTGCAGATGCCCCTTTGAGTCACTGGATCCTCACGAATTCTTAGTTTACTGAGAGCTTTTTTTCATGGATAGGCGTTTGATTTTTGTCACCTGCTAAGATGATCACATGGTTTGTCTCTTAAAATTTATTATTGTGTCAAATTGTATTGACTGATTTTCAAATCTTAAGCTAAACTTGCATTCCTGATAAAAACCAAACTTAGTCATGGTGTTTTTATTGTGCTTTGTGTACATTGTTGGATTCTGCAACCTAAAATTCATTTAGAAAATTTGCATCTGTATTCATGAGAAATATGGTCTATACCTTTCCTCTTTTGTAAATTTTTTGAGGGGTTTGATTTTGAATCAATGTTATGCTAGCCTCATAGGATGAGTTATGAAGTATCCCTTCACTTCAGTTTTATGGAGATGTTTGTGTGTTTTTTCTTCAATGTTTTGTAGCACTCACCAGGAAATCCATCTCTCCTGAAATATTTATTTTTTTTGTGTGTGTGGAAAGATTTTAATTTAAAATTTAATAGGTACAGGACTATTTTGATTATCAATTTCTGCTTGACTGTGCTTTTGAAGCATAATTTTTTTCAAGCACATTGTCTAATCTATATTAATTTATTGCCATAAAGTTGTTGGTAATGCTTTTAGTATCCTTTCAAGGTCTGTTGAATCTGTAGTGATATCACTATTCTCATTCTCATTAATTTATGTTTTATCTCACTTTTCCTGATCAGCATGATTAGAAGTCCATCAATTTAATTGACATTCTCAATGAAAAAGTTAGTGGTTTTACTGGTTTTATGTATTGCCTTTCCCAGTTTCTATTCCATTGATTTCTGCCCTGATCTCCACGACTCCCATGTTTTTCTCATTTCGGGCTTCACTGGTCACTATATCTCAGCTCCTTCAGGTAGAGGATGAGTCACTGATTTAGGACCTTTTTCCTGTTCTAATACAGTCTGTGGTGTTATAAATTTCTAAGTACTGCTTTAGTAACATCCTGTAATTTTTGACGTGTTGTGTTTTCATTTCATTTCATTTCTTCCTTTCTTTTTTCAATGCTGAGGATCAAACCCAAAGGCTTGAATATGCCAGACAAGTGCTCTACTCTGGAGCCACATTTCTAGCCCTAAAATATTAATTTCTTCTTGGATTAATGTACTGTTTAGAAGTATATTGTTTTTGGATACTTGGACATATTCCAGAAAACTTTCTAGTTTCTTGATTTTTATTTTAGTTCTATTGTGGTCGGAAAACATGCCAGGTATCACTTTTAGTTATTTTAGGTTTGGAATTTCTTTCAAGGCCTAGAATGTAGGTCTGCCTTTGTAAACATCCCATGTGTGCCAGAAAAGAATACTGTCAGCTTTTTGTGGTGGTGACTAGAAGTGTTGACAAGAACTACTTACTCAGAGGAGGAAAAGTTAATTTGGGGCTCAGTCCTTTATCAGCCAGCATCACTGTGGTGAGCTTGAGGTGAGGCAAGACATCAGGTGTAAGGGCCCAGAAGATGAAGGCTGTCAGCTCACAGGGCCAGAAAGCAGGGCGAGTGGGAGAAGCCATGGACAAGATGCTCATCCCCAAGGCATGACCCACCTGCAGGTACTACATAGTGGTCCATTCAAAGCATTAATCCATCAAATGGATTAATCCACTGATTGACTGACAGCTCTCATCCTCTGACCATTTCCTGCCTCAGTGTAGGAGCTTCTGGGGGGACACCTCACATCCAAGTCATAACAGATGTGCATGCTGCTGCTGGGCGAGCACTCTGTGAATATCACCTGGGTCACCTTGATAGAGGGCCAGCCTTCCATGCCCTCTGGCTTTCTGCTGGCCCCTTTTAATGGGTTTCATGGAAAGAGCTGCTTTGGAGGCTGCTTCCTGATAAGCCTGATGCTTGCTCTTCCACCAGCTCTTATTTCTTCCTGGGACATCTCCACGTGTTGAACACTGTTGGAAGGATTACTTGAGGGAATGATTCCACTCACTCTGACACTGACTTCCTCTAGAAGGGACATTTTGTGTTTTTACTTCTTCTAGACACATGGTGGAAGTCTAGCATCATGTGACTCCAAGTTCAAGGTCTGCACTTTGACATGACTGGTGATCCCAAGTTGTCCTTGGCCCACAGAGGCTGGGTCCTATCTACTGTCCTCGATCCTGGGGTGCACCCTGTGGAACCCACTCAGGCAGGGTGGGGTTAACCTGTGTTACTGCTTCTGTTTCCCCTGAACATTCTGGAACTCTCTCCTCATGTTGTATCTCCTCATCTAATTCTGTTCTTAAAACACACCCAGTCTCCATTTTCCACCTCACCTTTGGTTTTCCTCTGTAAGCAGTTTCTTCTTCCTGTACTTATTGAGTCTTTATCTGCCCACAGACTGGGTGTTCTCCTCTTTTTCTCCCCCTTTATCCTTTCTTCCTGCTTTAGTCATCTTTTTTTTTTGCCACTGTGACCAAAAGACCTGGGCAAGAACAGTTTTAGAGGAGGAAGTTATTTTGGGGGCTCCCAGTTATAGAGTTCTCAGTCCATAGACAGCCAGCTCCATTCCGTGGGGAGCAAGGTGAGGCGATTCATCATGGTGGAAGAGTGTGGTGGAGACGAGCCTCTTAGGACACAATTATCAAGAAGGAGAGTGGGGTGCCCAAGGGCTTTTCTTCCTGCCACACATGTCCACCCTGGACAGAGGGTCAACAGGACAGGTGTGACCTGGCCACATGGTGCCAGAGATGCACACACGGGCTTTGGAAGGCCTGGGAGTCCTGACTCCCACCAGGAGCCAGGCTGGACTAAGGGCATGGCTCTGTGCAGACGCCCTTGGAGACAGGCCCGTGGGGGGCTGGTGGGGGGTCACCCTTCTCAGTGTCCTGTGGTGGGGCAACAGGAACAGATGTGCCAACAAGCTCTCAGTAAGGGATGGGGCACAGTAAGTCCCAGGGAGGGACGATAGCAGGGTCACTGCAGTCCTGACAGGCATTTCATGGTCACCCTATGAAAACAGAGGACCTGGTGGTGCTGGCGATCAGAACAGGGTGGCTGGTGGTGGTGAGGCCAGGGAATAGGAGCTCTGGAGGGCCCTGGAGGGGTCTGGGACAGGGAGGAGGAGCTCTGGAGGGACCTGGAGGAGTCTGGGACAGGGAGGAGGAGCTCTGAAGGTCCCTGGAGGGGTGTGGGACAGGGTGGAGAAGCTCTGGAGGGCCCTGGAGAGGTCTGGGCCAGGATGGAGGAGCTCTGGAGGGCCCTGGAATGATGTGATCCAGGGAGGAGGAGATCTGGAGGGCCCTGAAGTGGTCTGGGCCAGGGTAAATGAGCTCTGGAGGGCCCTGGAGCTGTCTGGGCAAGGGAGGAGGAGTTCTGGAGGGCTCTGGAGGGGGTCTGAGTCAGGGTGAAGGAGCTCTGGAGGACCCTGGAAGGGTCTGGCCAGGGTGGCGTATCTCTGGAGGGCCCTGGAGGGGTCTGGGCCAGGAAGGAAGAGCTCTGGAGGGCACTGGAGGTGTCTGGGCCAGGGAGCAAGAGCTCTGGAGGGCCCTGGAGGGGGTCTGGGCCACGAAGTAGGAGCTCTGGAGGGCCCTGGAGTGGTGTGGGCCAGGGAGGAGGAGCTCTGGAGGGCCCTGGAGGGGTCTGGGCCAGGAAGCAAGAGCTCTGGAGGGCCATGGAAGGGTCTGGGACAGGGAGGAGGAGCTCTGGAGGGCCCTGGAGGTGTCTGGCCTAGGGAGGAGGAGCTCTGGAGGGCACTCAAGGGGTCCGGGCCAGGGAGGAGGAGCTCTGGAAGGCCGTGGAGAGGTTCTGGGCCAGGGAGGGGGAGTTATGGTGGATCCTGGAGGGCTGTGGGCCAGGGAGGAGGAGTTCTGGAGGGCCCTAGACGGGTGTGGGCCAAGGAGGAGGAACTCTGGAGGAACCTGGAAGGGGTCTGGGCCAGGGTGGAGGAGCTCTGAGGTCCCTGGAAAGATCTGGACCAGGTTGGATTAGCTTTGGCGGGCCCTGGAGGGGGTCTGAGTCAGGGTGAAGGAGCTCTGGTGGACCCTGGAAGGGTCTGGCCAGGGTGGCGGAATTTGGAGGACCCTGGAGGGGTCAGGGCCAGGGATTAGGAGCTCTGGAGGGCCCTGGAGGTGTCTGGACAAGTGTGGAGGTGCTCTGTAGGGCCCTTGAGTGGTGTGAGCCAGGAAGGAGGAGCTCTGGAGGGCCCTGGAGGGATCTGGGCCATGGAGGAGGAGCTCAGGAGGGCCCTGGAGGGGTCTGGGCTAGGGAAGAGGAGATCTGGAGGGCGCTGGAGGGGTTTGAGCTAGGGAGGGGGAGCTCTGGCCAGCCCTGGAGAGGTTTGGGCCATAGAGAAGGAGTTATGTAGGGCCCTTTAGGGGTCTGGGCCAGGGAGGGGGAGCTCTGGAGGGCACTGGAGGGGTTCTGGGCCAGGGAGGAGGAGCTCTGGATGGCCTTGGAGGGGTTTGGGCCAGGGAGGAGGAAATCTGGAGGGCCCTGGAGGGGTCGGGCCAGAGTGGAGGATCTCTGGAGGTCCCTTGAAAGGTCTGGGCCAGGGTGGAGTAGCCATGGAGGGCCCTGGAAAGGGTCTGGGCATGTATGGAGGAGCTCTGGAGTACCCTGGAGGGGTCTGGGCCAGGGTGGAGGAGCTCTGTAGATCCTTGGAGGGATGTGAGCTAGGGTGGAGGAGCCTTGGAAAGCGCTGAAGGGCATCTGGCCCAGGGTGCAGGAGTTCTGGAGGGCCCTGGAGGGTGTCTGGGCCAGGGTGGAGGAATTCTGGAGGGCCCTAGAAGTGTGAGAGCCAAGGTGGTGGAGCTCTGGAGGGACCTGGCGGGGTCTGGGCCAGGGAGGAGGAGCTCTGGAGGCCCTGGATGGGTCTCGGCCAGGTGGAGGAGTCCTGGAAGGCCCTAGAGCTGTCTGGGCCAGGGTGGAGGAGCTCTGGAGGGCCATGGAGTGTCTGGGCCAGGAAGAAGGAACTCTGGAAGGCCCTGGAGTGGTTCTAGTCCAGGGAGCAGGAGTTCTGGTGGGCCCTGGTGTTGAGAGCCACAGCTGAAGCGGCCCCAGCAAACTTCCAGCTGATTGGCTCACAGCGGCCCCAGCAAACTTCCAGCTGATTGGCTCACCGGGCCCCAGCAAACTTCCAGCTGATTGGCTCCTCTGTGGTGATGCTCATTGGGCTGTTTCCTCGCCCTTTCAGACCACAGAGCTACTCACTGGGGGACTCTTTGGGCTCCGCCCACGCAACCCAGCCACTTGGCCTCAAGAGCAGGAGGAGTGAGGGTTAGAGGCTCGCTGGAAGCCGGTGGTGACAGTTGGGCTCTGAGGGAATTCCTGAAGAGCTTGTGTGGTGCTTCGTGTGTGTACTAAAAATAAAGTTCATTTCTGCTTGACAAGTGGCTCGTGAATTGTGCCCAGCTAGACTGCGGCATTTGGTGGCCCGCATGGGGAACGACTGAGGGTAAGTGATAAGATAAACTACTCACCCCTGAGGGCAGGGCAAGAGGATGGGTAGACATTTTAAGATTCTTCTTTCGTTTTGTTTCGCTTTTGTTTTAAGTTGCCAGTCCCTGGAGATGGGTGAGATGGAAGAAAAACTGCTCACATCTGAGGAAAAACTATTTGCATCTGAGGAACAGATAGGGAGAAAGGACGGATGGACATTTCAGGAGGATAGAAAGGCTGATATAATGAATTTTTGTTCCATTTTTTGTTTCATTGTGTTTTGGTTTTGTTTGGTGTTATCTTGTTTGGTTGTGTTATAGTTATAGAAATATGGGATCAGAAATTAGTAAAAACAAACCGAAAGAGTGTTAAGTAAATTGTTAGAGGAAGGAGGCACCCCAGTAATATCAAGAACAGTTAGGGCATACGTTGATACAATACAAAAATGTAGCCCATGTTTCATTAAAGAGGGGTTATTAAATATATCACAATGGAACCATCATGGTGAAGATTTAAAAAGGATAGAAAAGGAAAACCCAGGAACTCTGCCAGTTGGCACATTGCCATTGTGGATGATGATGCGATTTTATTTGCCTAATCCAAAGCTTTCAGTGCAGATTATGGTGGAAGACATATTAGATCAGGAAAAAGAGGAGGCCTCCGGAGATAGTCAGAAAGGGGAAGAAAGTTTAGAGCAGAAAAAGCTATCAAGGGAAAAGTTACAACAGGAGGCTGCTACTAACACCTTTCTATCACCAGAGGGCATAAGTGTCCAACCAACAGCTCCACCTATGGAGACAACATATGCTGAGTGGCCCTTAACCCCTGTAGTTGATAGATGGGATCCTGAGACAGGACCTCAAAGATTAGCATGCCCTGTATTTGAGCAGGCAGGAGGGCAGCGAATTCACCATGCTTTAGATTTCAAAACAGTGAAGCAGCTAAAAGAGGCTGTAACAACCTATGGTCCTCAAGCACCCTTCACTGTAAGCATGGTTGAATCCATTACCAACTTGAACATGACGCCAGCAGATTGGACTAGTATGTGTAAAGTTGTGCTAAATGGAGGACAATACCTGTTATGGAAGGTTGCCAGTGAGGAATTTTGCAAGGAGATGGCTAGGTGAAATGCAGCAGCCAGTTATCCTCAGAGAAATCTAGATATGTTGTTAGGAAAGGGACCTTATGAGGGTCAGCAGCAACAAATTGCATATGATCCTGCCATATACTCACAAATTGCTGTAGATGTGGTTAGAGCATGGAAGACTTTACAAGGACATGGAGGTTTACAAAGTCAATTATCTAAGGTAATACAAGGAGCTAATGAACCTTACGTTGAATTTGTAGATAGCTTATTCAAAAGCTACCAGAGTTTTTGGGAATACAGAACAAGCAATGCCATTAATAAAAAAACTGGCTTATGAGCAAGCAAATCATTGGTGCAGAGAGGTCATTAGACCATGGAAACATGAAGATTTAAACACATATATTAAATTATGTAGAGACATTAATGAACAAGGGCAAGTCTTGGCAGCTGCAGTACAACAGGCTTTAGATGCCAGGCCAAAAACATGCTACAATTGTGAACAAACAGGACATTTTAAAAGTAATTGCCCCATAGAAGGAGGGTTTAACAAAACTAGGTATCAAAGGAGTAGAATACTGGGTATTTGCCCACGATGCCATAGAGGGAGACATTGGGCTAATGAATGCCATTCTCAAACCACCATAAAGGGTACTCCATTATCAAAAAATGGACAAGGACCAGGTGTTTACCCACAATATCATGGAGAAAGGCATCGGGCTCCATTGCCAAAAAATGGACAGGGGGGCCCAATGCTCCGGGGCCCAAAACCACAAATATACGGAGCACTGGAGGAACCCAGCAACCCCATCAGGGTAGTGCCCAGGACACATTGTCCATCAGATCCCTCATCAGACAAACCAGAGGGAGCGCAGGGTTGGACATCTGCGCCTCCGCCAGAGCAGTACTAACTCCAGAGATGGGAGTTCAAATCATTCCCACAGGGGTGAAAGGACCTCTTCCCAAAGGAACAGTAGGCTTATTATTGGGACGCAGCTCTTCTACTCTAAAAGGACTTATGATAAGTCCTGGGGTAATTGATCCCGATTATGAAGGTGAAATAAAAATTATAGCCAGTTCTCCAAAGGGTATATCAGTAATTTCACCAGGAGATAGAATAGCACAGTTACTAATAATACCCAGCCTACATGATAAATTTTCCAGTCGTACTGTAGAAAGAGGTTCCAAGGGATTAGGCTCCACAGGTGTAGATTGGGCTATGCTTTCTTTAAATTTAGATTCTCGCCCCATGCTAAAACTAAATATTCAAGGACATGAATTTAATGGGCTACTGGATACAGGTGCAGACCTTAGCATCATCTCTCGTCAAGAATGGCCAAAACATTGGCCATTACAACAAGCCACTCAAACGCTTCGAGGCCTAGGAGTGGCGACTAATCCCCATAGAAGTGCAATGGTATTAGATTGGAAGGATCCTGAAGGATGTGAAGGAACTATACAGCCATATGTATTGGATCATCTTCCCGTAAATTTATGGGGACGAGATGTCCTAGATCAATTAGGTTTGACATTAACAAATAACATCAACCAAAATGCACCCACTATTATGACTAGACAAGGTTTTAGGAAAGGAAAAAGATTAGAAAAACAAGAACAAGGTATAGCAGCACCAATACAAATAGATCAAGGAACAGACAGACATGGGTTGGATTTTCAGAAAGGGCCACTGAGACAATAAAAATTACTTGGAAATCAGAAAGACCAGTATGGGTTCCTCAGTGGCCCCTGACTAAAGAAAAGATACAAGCAGCCCATGACCTGGTCAAACAACAATTAGCAGAAGGACATATACAACCTTCTGTATCTCCCCATAATACTCCCATTTTTGTCATCAAAAAGAAATCTGGTAAATGGAGATTATTGCAAGATTTAAGAGCCATTAATAATGAGATGGTTATTATGGGACCTGCTCAATCAGGGATTCCTCAATTGTCTGCTTTGCCAAAAACCTGGTATGTTTTAGTTATAGATATTAAAGATTGTTTTTTTTCAATTCCAATTCATCCTGAGGATAGTCCACGTTTTGCATTTACTATCCCTGCACTGAATCATGAAGGTCCTGATCAGAGATATGAATGGAAAGTACTCCCTCAAGGGATGGCTAACAGCCCAACTATGTGTCAAATTTATGTTAACAAAGTAATCCAGCCACTTAGAAATCAAAATCCTGAACTACAAATATTTCACTATATGGATGATGTATTATTAGCACACAAAGATAAAAACACATTGCTAGAATGTTATGCCACACTTACAAACTTATTAAAAAATTATAATCTAGAGATAGCAATAGATAAAGTACAATTAAATTTTCCAATTAATTATTTAGGAGTTCTATTATCCTCAACCATGGTCCGTCCACCAAAAATTCAAATACGAGTAGATCAACTCAAATCACTTAATGACTTTCAAAAGTTATTAGGAGACATAAATTGGATAAGGCCTTATTTAGGTATACCAACAGGAGAGTTGGGACCTTTATTTGATATCCTAAAAGGTCCATCAGATCCAAATTCACCCCGAATGTTAACGCCTGAAGCAAGAAAGGCATTAAAAATCATTGAAACATATATGGAAAATATGCATTTGGATAGAATTGATATAAGTTTGCCTTTATTATTTATTGTACTACCAACAAAAAATATTCCTACAGGAGTATTTTGGCAAGAAGGTCCATTATTATGGATACATTTATCTTATTCTCCTAACACTATTCTTACTAGGTATCCTGAGGCTGTAGGACAATTAATACTCAAAGGAATAAAAGCAGCAAAGGGAGTGTTTGGAATTTCTCCCAATAAAATTATTACTCCATATACTATGAATCAAATTGATGAGTTAGCTAATGAGTTAAATACTTGGGCAATAATCATGTGCAAATCTAATGTTTCATTTGATAACCACTTACCATCTAATCCTTTATTGTCTTTTTGGTCATTGCATCCTGTAATTTTTCCAAAAATGACAAGAAAAACACCTATCATGAATGCTCCAAATATATTCACTGATGGGTCAAATAATGGTACAGCAGCAGTAGTTACCCCTGATCAAACTTTTACATTTTTAGTACCCAAACAATCAGCTCAAAAGGTAGAGCTTAATGCAGTTTTACAAGCTTTTGTGATGTTTAAAGATTCTGTATTTAATTTATTTTCTGATAGTCAGTATGTAGTTAATGCTATAGTATCTCTTGAAGATGCTGGTAGGATTTCCCCTTCTTCTACTGTTTTCTCTTTGCTTTCCACTATACAAAGTCTAATCTGGGACAGAAAAGATCCATTCTTTATAGGACATATCAGGGCACATACAGGATTGCCTGGAGCCCTTAGTTTGGGCAATGATTTAGCAGATAAAACTACACATGACATACATATTTTCTCTACACTAGAAGAAGCTATAAATTTTCATAAAAAGTTCCATGTCAATGCTAATACTTTACAAAAGCGTTTTAAAATAACTAAGGAACAAGCTAGACAAATAATAAAACAATGTCAAAATTGTGTGACCTTTTTACCACAAGTTAATCTTGGAGTCAATCCTAGAGGATTGATACCTAACCATATTTGGCAGATGGACGTCACACACTTGCCAGAATTTGGAAAATTAAAATATTTGCATGTTACAGTTGATACTTCTTCTGGATTTTTGATGGGCTCCCTTCATGCCGGAGAAAAAACTAAAGATGTTATAGCTCATTGCTTACAAAATTTTGCCACTGTGGGTGTTCCAAAACAGTTAAAAACAGATAATGCCCCTGGTTATACTTCTACCTCTTTTAAACAATTTTGCTCAACATTTGGCATTACTCATATAACAGGAATCCCATACAATCCACAGGGACAAGGCATAGTTGAAAGAGCTCATCAAACTATTAAAATGTACTTATTAAAGCAAAAAGAAGGAATTGGGAAGGGGTATATATTCCCCAAAGATAAACTTAAAATAACCCTTTTTACTCTAAACTTTTTAAATTTGGATTCATCAGGACTTAGTGCTGCGGAAAGGCATATGTGTCCAAAAAATGTACATAAGCCCAAGGTACTTTGGAAGGATATTCTAACAGGACAATGGAAAGGTCCTGACCCAGTAATTGTCTGGAGTCGGGGGTCTGTTTGTGTGTTTCCACAGGGAGAACAGCAGCCGATTTGGATTCCAGAGAGATTAACCAAGGTCCTGACCCAGTGATTGTCTGGAGTCGGGGGTCTGTTTATGTGTTTCCACAGGGAGAACAGCAGCCGATTTGGATTCCAGAAAGATTAACTAAAGCGATTTCTACAGACCAAAAAGAAGATGATTTGGCTCAAATCCATAACAACTGATATCCAAAACTCCAGTTTGGCTATTCTTACATCTGCAACAGAACCAGGATGCTTTTTTCAATATCTATTTTATTATTGCCCTTTGCCATATCATGAAGTTCTATTTTGTTTTTTGAGCTCATACAGACCTAGGTTAATGTTTTGCTGATCAGTTCTATTTTTTGACTATGGAGTTTTTAAACATTGCAATGGAGATTTCACCTGTAAAAAGTTACAAGGCCTT
This sequence comes from Marmota marmota marmota, assembly GCF_001458135.2. Classification (NCBI taxonomy): domain Eukaryota; kingdom Metazoa; phylum Chordata; class Mammalia; order Rodentia; family Sciuridae; genus Marmota; species Marmota marmota. Next base: position 13,305,894 of record NW_026000206.1, read on the forward strand.
TACTGTTATGTTATGTGTTGTATGTATTATATTATGTGTGCACACTTGTGTTTTGTTGTATGTTTGTATGTGCGTATGTCCATATATCATATATGACGAGCGCTCATGAAAAAATGGATTCAAATTTTTTTTCTTATTCACGTGATTTAAATGGTTTAATTTAAATTGGTATACAGCTGTTGAGGATTGTTTTAATATGTGAACAAAAAAGGAAGTTAACAGATCTGTTTGTTTACTTTCACCTTTCCTTTTCATTATATTTAATAATTCTGTTCAGGATAATGTAAATTGTTCAGAAAATTGTTTTCTTTTAGTGCCTGCTGAAATGTTTCATAATTTTTTCTTTAGCCATTATTGCCAGAATTCCTATCTTCATCCCCGTACCGGTGAAGACAAAGATAAAACCAAACTACAGCTTCTGCAATAGCTATCACTGAACTGCTTGTAGAACTTGCCTGGATTTTGTATCACTTGTATGCATTGTGAACTATCTGTTGGTGCAGCGACTTGTGGTAGTGCTGGGGTATTTTTGCTGATGGTGTCATCAGTGGTACAATTTTTCCAAAAGGAGCCATCAATTGGCTTGGTGTATCCTCCTCCTTTCTGCTTGTGATGGTCGTTCAGCTAAAATTTGGGGGCCAACAGAGGTGAGGCAAAGAACCTCACCCTCCCACTGGTACAAAGGCCTATCCACAGGTGTGGCTGTATGCTGGACCAGTAGTTAATGACAGGTAAGATCCAATTGCAATGGTACCAACCTAAGACAGGAGGCTGATGCCTTGAGGTCAGCTCATCCGATGACGGGTAAGGACCATATGTAATATTGGACAACCTAAGGCAGGCACGGTCCCTAAGCCACATGCTTGTTGTTTAATTAAACAGAAGGGGGGAGATGTTGAGAGCCACAGCTGAAGCAGCCCCAGCAAACTTCCAGCTGATTGACTCACAGTGGCCCCAGCAAACTTCCAGCTGCCAGCTGATTGGCTCCTCTGTGGTGATGCTCATTGGGCTGTTTCCCCGCCCTTTCAGACCACAGAGCTGCTCTGCCCACATGACCCAGCCAATCAGCCTCAAGAGTGGGAGGAGTGGGGGTTGAGAGGCTTGCCGGAAGCCGGTGGTGGCAGTTGGGCTCTGAGGGAATTCCTGAAGAGCTCCTGTGGTGCCGCGTGCGTGTTCTAAAAAAAAAGTTCATTTCTGCTTGACAAGTGGCTCGTGAATTGTGCCCAGCCAGACTGCGGCACCCTGGAGGGGTGTGGGCCAAGGAGGAGGAACTCTGGAGGACCCTGGAGGGGCTGGGCCAGGGTGGATGAGCTCTGAGGTCCCTGGAAAGGTCTGGGCCAGGGTGGAGTAGCCTTGGAGGGCCTTGGAGGGGTTCTGAGTCAGGGTGGAGGGGCTCTGGAGTGCTCTGGAAGGGTCTGGCCAGGGTGGCGGAGCTCTAGAGGGCCCTGGAGGTGTCTGGGCCAGGAAGCAAGAGCTTTGGAGGGCCATGGATGGGGTCTGGGCTCATGTGGAGGAGCTCTGAAGGCCCCTGGAGTGGTGTGAGCCAGGGAAGAGGAGCTCTGTATGGCCTTGGAGGGGAGTTGGCCAGGAAGGAGGAGCTCTGGAGGTCTCTGGATGGGTCTGGGCCAGGGTGGAGTAGCCATGGAGGGCCCTGGAGGGGGTCTGGGCCAGGGTGGAGGAGTTGTGGAGGGCACTGGAGGGGGGTCTGGGCCTGGGATGTGAAGCTCTGCAGGGCCCTAGAGAGGGTCTGGGCCAGGAAGGAGGAGCTCTGGAGGGTCCTGGAGTGGTGTGGGCCGGGTAGGAGGAGCTCTGGAGGGTCCTGGAGTGGTGTGGGCCAGGGTGGAGGAGCCTTGGAAGGCCCTGGAGGGGGTCTGGGCCAGGGTGGAGGAGCCTTGGAAGGCCCTGGAGGGGGTCTGGGCCAGGGTGGAGGAGCTCTGGAGAGTCCTGGAAGGGTCTGGGCCAGGAATGAAGAGCTCTGGAGGGCCCTGGAGGGGGTCTGGGCCAAGGAGGAGGAGCTCTGGAGGACTCTGGAGGAGTGTGGGCCATGGTGGGGGAGCTCTGGAGGGGCCTGGAGGGATCTGGCCAGGGTGGAGAAGTCCTGGAAGGCCCTGGAGCTGTCAGGGCCAGGCTGGAGGAGGTCTGGAGGACCTGGAGTGGTCTGAGCCAGGGAGGAGGAGCTGTGGAGGGCCCTGGAGGGGTCTGGGTCAGCGTGGAGGAGCTCTGTAGGTCCCTGGATGGGGTTTGGGCCAGGGTGGATGAGCTCTTGAGGGCCTTGGAAAGGTCTGAGCCAGAGTGGAGGAGCTATGGAGGGCCCTGGATGGGTCTGTGCAAGGGAGGAGGAGCTCTGGAGGGCCTTGGAGGGGTGTGAGCCAGGGAGGAGGAGCTCTGCATGGCCCTGGGAAGGGTCTGAGCCATGGAGGAGGAGCTCTGGAGGGCCCTGGAGGGGTGTGGGTGAGGGAGGAAGAGTTCTGGAGGTCCCTGTATGGGTGTGAGCCAGGGAGGAGGAGCTCTGGAGGACCCTGCCTGGTCTGGGCCAGGGTGGTGGAGTCCTGGAAGGCCCTGGAGGAGTATGGGCCAGGCTAGAGGATCTCTGGAGGGCCCTGGAGTGGTCTGGCCCAGGGAAGAGGATCTCTGGATGGCCCTAGAGGGGTCTGGGCAGGGGAGGAGGAGCTCTGGAGGGAATTGGTGGGGTCCGGGCCAGGGAAGCAGAGCTCTGGAAGGCCCTGGAGAGGTTCTGGGTCAGGGAGGAGGAGTTCTGGTGGGCCTTGGAGGGCTGTGGGCCAGGGAGGAGGAGTTTTGGAGGGCCCTGGAGGGTTGTGGGCCAAGGAGGAGGAACTTTGGAGGACCCTAGAAGGGGTCTGTGCCAGGGTGGAGGAGTTCTGAGGTCCCTGGAAAGGTCTGGGCCAGGGTGTAGTAGCCTTGGAGGGCCATGGAAGGGGTCTGAGTCATGGTGGAGGAGCTCTCGTGGGCCCTGGAAGGGTCTGGCCAGGGTGGTGGAGCTCTGGAGGGCCCTGGAGGGGTCTGGGCCAGGGATGAGGAGATCTGGAGGGTCCTGGAGGGGTCTGGGCCAGGGTGGAGTAGCTGTGGAGCACCCTGGAGGTGTCTGATCTGGGGAGGAGGAGCTCTGGAGGCCCTGCTTGGGTCTGATGGAGGAGTCCTGGAAGGCCCTGGAGTGGTCTGGGCCAGTGTGGAGGAGCTCTGGAGGGCTCTGGAGGAGTTTGGGTTATGGAGGAGGAGCTCTGGAGGGCCCTGGAGTGGCCGGAGCCATGGAGGGGGAGCCCTAGATGGCCTTGAAGGGGTCTGGGCCACGGAGGAGGAGCTCTGGAGGCCTCTGGATAGGTGTGAGCCAGGGAGGTGGAGCTCTGGCGGGCCCTAGAGGGGTTTGGGCCAGGGGGGAGGAGCTCTGGAGGTCCCTGGAGAGGTCAGGGCCAGGGAGGAGGAGCTCTGGAGAGCTCTGGAGGGGTGTGGGCCACAAAGGAGGAGCTCTGGAGGGCCCTGGAATGGTGTGTTCCCGTGTGGAGAAGCTCTGAAGGACCCTGGAGGGGTGTGGGCCAGGGAGGAGGATCTCTGGAGGGGTCTGGGTCAGGGTGGAGGAGCTCCGGGGGGAGCTGGATGGGCTGGGCCAGGGAGGATGAGCTCTGGATTGCTTTGGATGGGTCTTGGCCAGGGTGGAGAAGTCCTGGAAGGCCTTGGAGTTGTATGGGCCAGGGAGGAGGAGCTCTAAAGGGGCCTGGAGGGGTCTGAGCCAGGGAGGAAAATTTGTGAAGGGCCCTGCATGGGTCTGGGCCAGTGTGCAGGAGTCCTGGAAGGCCCTGGAGGTGTCTGGGCCAGGCTGGAGGATCTCTGGAGCACGCTGGAATGGTCTGGGCCAGGGAGGAGGAGCTCTGGAGGGCCTTGGAGGGTTTTGGGCCATGGAGGAGGAGCTCTGGAGGGCCCTGGGGGGTCTGGGCCAGAGTGGAGGAGCTCTGGCGGTCCCTGGATAGGTCTGGTACAGCGTGGAATTACCTTGGAAGGCCCTGGAGGGGGTCTGGGCCAGGGTGGACGAGCTCTTGAAGGCCTTGAAAGAGTCTGGGCCAGGGTGGAGGAGCTCTGGAGGGCTGTGGAAGTGTCTGGACCAGGGAGAAGGAGCTCTGGAGGGTCCTGGATGGGGTCTGGTCCAGGGTGGAGGAATTCTGGAGGGCCCTAGGGGCTCTGGGCCAGGGAGGAGGGGCTCTGGAGGGCCCTGGAGTGTTCTGGGCCAGGGTGGAGAAGTTCTGGAGGGTTCTGGGCCATGGAGGAGGAGTTCTGGAGGGCCCTTGAGGGGTCTGGCCCAGGGAGGTGGAGCTCTGGAGGGCTCTGAAGGTGTCCGGGCCAGGTAGGAGGAGTTCTGGAGGGCCTTGGATGGGTCTGTGTCAGGGGGGAGGAGCTCTGGAGGGCTGTGAAAGTGTCTGGGCCAGGGAGCAGGAGCTCTAGAGGGCCTTGGAGGGGTGTGAGCCAGGAAGGAAGAGCTCTGGAGGGCCCTGGAAGGGTCTGAGCCATGGAGGAGGAGCTCTGGAGGGTTCTGGAGAGGTCTCATCTAGGGAGGAAGAGTTCTAGAGGTCCCTGAATGGGTGTGATCCAGAGTGGAGGAGCTCTGGATGGCCCTGGAGAAGTCTGGGTGAGGAAGGAGAAGCTCTGAAGGGCCCTGGAGGGGTCTGAGCTGGGGAGGAGGAGCTCTGTAGGGCCCTGTCTGGGTCTGGGCCAGGGTGGAGGAGTCCTGGAAGGCCCTGGAGGTGTTTGGGCCAGGCTGGAAGAACTCTGGAGGGTCCTGGAGTGGTCTGGGCCAGGGAGGAGGAGTTCTGTAGGGCCCTGGAGGGGTCTGGGCAGGGGAGGAAGAACTCTGTAGGGTACTGGAGAGGTTCTGGGTCAGGGTGGAGGAGTTCTGGTGGGCTTTGGAGGGCTGTGGGCCAGGGAGGAGGAATTCTGGTGGGCCCTGTAGGGTTGTGGGCCAAAGAGGAGGAACTCTGGAGGACCCTGGAGCGGGTCTGGGTGAGGGTGGAGTATCTCTGAGGTCCCTGGGAAGGCCTGGACCAGGGTGGAGTAGCCTTGGAAGGCCCTGGAAGGTGTCCGAGTCAAGGTGGAGGAGCTCTCGAGGGCCCTGGAGGGGTCTGGGCCAGGGAGGAGGTGCTCTGGAGGGCCCTAGAGGGATTTGGGCTAGGAAGCAAGAACTCTGGAGGGCCCTGGAGGGGGTCAGGGCCAGTGTGAAGGAGCTCTGGAGGGCCCTGGAGTGGTGTGAGTCTGGCAGGAGGAGCTGTGGAGGGCTCTGGAGGGGTCTGGGCCAGGGATGAGGAGCTCTGGAGGGCACTTGAGGGGTGTGAGCCAGGGAGGTGGAGCACTGGCGGGCCCTGGAGGGGTCTGGGCTATGGAGGAGGAGTTCTGGAAGGCCCTTGAGGGGTCTGGGCCAGGAAGGTGGGGCTCTGGAGGGCCCTGGATGGTTCTAGGCCAGGTAGGAGGAGCTCTGGAGGGCCCTGAGAGGTTCTGGGCCAGGGAGGAGGAGCTCTGGATGGACTTGGAGGGGTGTGGGCCAGTGAGGAGGAGCTCTGCAGGGCTCTGGAGGAGTCTGGACCAGAGTGGAGGAGCTCTGGAGGGTTCTAGAGAGGTGTGGTCCAGGGAGGTAGAGCTCTGGAGGGCTCTGGAGGTGTCTGGGCCAGGTAGGAGGAGCTCTGGATGGCCTTGGAGGGCTGTAGGCCAGTGAAGAGGAGATCTGGAGGGCCCTGGAGAGGTTTTGGGCCACGGAGGAGGAGCTCTGGATTGCCTTGGAGGGGTGTGGACCAGGGAGGAGAACCTCTGGAGGGCCCTGGATAGGTCTGGGCCAGGGTGGAGTAGCTATGGAGGGCCCTTGATGGTCTGTGTCAGGGAGGAGGAGTTCTGGAGGGCTCTGGAAGAGTCTGGGCCGGGGAGAAGGAGCTCTGGAGGGCCTTGGAGGGGTGTGAGCCAGGGAGGAGGGACTCTGGAGGTCCCTGGAAGGGTCTGAGCCATGGAGGAGGAGCTCTGGAGGGTTCTGGAGAGGTCTGGTCCAGGGAGGAGGAGTTTTGGAGGTCCCTGTATTGGTGTGAGCCAGAGTGGAGGAGCTCTGGAGGGCCCTGGAGGGGTCTGGGTGAGGGAGGAGGAGCTCTGGAGGGCCCAGGAGTGGTCTGGACCAAGGAGGGGGAGCTCTGGAGGGCTCTGGAATGGGTGTGGGTCAGAGTGGAGGAGCTCCAGGGGCACTTGGAGGAGGACAGGCTTTCAAGGGGGACTGGCAACTCAGTGCCTATGAGTCACTGTGGACAGTGACAGGCGTCTGGGCTTCCATAGTCAATGGACTTTATGGTAGGAATCTGCTTCCAGAGTCGGAGAAGCCTCTGGAGTGTGGCCCTTGGAAGGGTGTGGGAGGTAGCAGGGTATCCCCAGGAGTCCTTCTTATCCAGCAGAGACTCTCCAGCTGCCAAAGCTGTGCTGCCCTGTGCGTGCCCTGCCTGCGTCACCTTCAGTTCCTCTCTTTCTCCAAGTCCTTTCTGTCAGTGAATCTGTGGGTGTCACTATCTCCACCTACCTCTCCCACCCTGCTCCCCAAGCCTCCGACCTCATTCTGGGTGTCATTCATGGGCCCCAATGCTCAGTCTTCCCAACAGCCAACTGTGCTGATGGGCTACCTCATCCATACCCACTGGCCGTCCCCAGTTCTCATGCCCCTGGGGGTTCCTCTCTTTCCGTTGCCCTGATGCACTCTATCTGCCCACCTAGGAGGTGTCCTTGCACAGTGATATCTCAGTATGTTCCTGCTCTATTGGAAGTGCTTTCATAGCTCCCACCTCCTCAGGAGGATGTGAAATTGGCCCTGGGGTCAGGAGGAATGCCAGACAGCCATGTGTCCTAGGTCTTACACTTAAGGAGGAGTTCTGCTGCCTGTAGGACCCCACTCCTGCTGGGACTCACTCACAGATGCCTCCCTGTCTCCAGAACACCATGTCCCTCCTGGAGCAGGTCTTGTGCCCCCACACCCTCTGTTCTGTGCCCCCACATCCTGTGCCTGGCAGACCTCACTGTGAGCAGATCTTGTGCCCTATGCCCTGTGTTCTGTGCCCCCACATCCTGTGCCTGGCAGACCTCACTGTAGGCAGGTCCTGTGCCCTATGCCCTGTGTTCTGTGCCCCCACATCCTGTGCCTGGCAGACCTCACTGTGGGCAGGTCCTGTGCCCTATGCCATTGGCCCTGTGCCCTGTGCCTCCATCCCCTGTGCCTGGTAGACCTCACTGTGGGCAGGTCCTATGCCCTGCAACCCCTGTCCTGTGCCTCCACGTTCTGTCCCTGGTAGACCTCGTTCTGGGCAGGTCATGCGCCCCCATGCCCTGTGCCTGGCAGACTTCACTGAAGGGAGATTATGTGAGCTCATGTTCTGTGCCTGGCAGACCTCACTGTGGGAAGGTCCTGTGCCCCATGCCATGTGCCTGGCAGATCTCACTGTGGGCAGGTCCTGTGCCCCCATGACCTGTGTCTTGGTTCCCGCATCCTGCATCCTGTGCCCCAAGCCTATGCCTGGCATATCTCACGGTGGGCAGGTTCGGTGACCCCATGCGCTGTGTCCTGTGCCCCATTCTCTGTGCATGGAACACCAGGAAGTGGGCAGGTCCTGGGCCCCCGCGCCCTGGGCCTGGTAGATCTTGCTGTGGGCAGGTCCTGTAGCCCTCACACCTTGTGCCTAGCAGACTTCACTGTGGGCAGGACCTGTGCCCCCACACTGTGTGTCGTATGCAGCCATGCCCTGTGCCTGGCAGACCTCACTGTGGGCAGATCCTGTGCCCCCACACTGTGTGTCGTGTACTCCCATGCCCTGTGCCTGGCAGACCTCACTGTGGGCAGATCCTGTGCCCCCACACTGTGTGTCGTATGCAGCCATGCCCTGTGCCTGGCAGACCTCACTGTGGGCAGATCCTGTGCCCCCACACTGTGTGTCGTGTACTCCCATGCCCTGTGCCTGGCAGACCTCACTGTGGGCAGATCCTGTGCCCCCACACTGTGTGTCGTATGCAGCCATGCCCTGTGCCTGGCAGACCTCACTGTGGGCAGATCCTGTGCCCCCACACTGTGTGTCGTGTACTCCCATGCCCTGTGCCTGGCAGACCTCACTGTGGGCAGATCCTGTGCCCCCACACTGTGTGTCGTATGCAGCCATGCCCTGTGCCTGGCAGACCTCACTGTGGGCAGATCCTGTGCC